>NC_056737.1:854363991-854673991 GCF_019279795.1 Protopterus annectens | reverse complement strand
TGAAGCCTGCAGTGGTTAAAGAGGAGCAGTACTTGCTTGGGTAGTCCATTCCAAATGCCTTTGGCCAGGGTTCACCTTGACTGGGAGGGGGAAAGGAAGCAAGCAGGTAGGTGCATTTGAGGATATCCGTGCAGATGTCCTGATAGCGAATGATTTTGATAATGCAGTACCTTGCGTGCATTTAGTCAGGTTTGGAGACAGGCATTTGGGTCTGGTAACATGGGGGAGACTCAGACAGACCACACCCTGAAGCCAGGACTGGTGATGTGGCTAATTCAGGGAGACAGCTACCTTGTAGCAGTGAGCCTGAAGATGAGCTACAGCTGCTGGTAGGTACTGATGTTCCTTTGGACAGGGTGACTGCAAGGGCAGAGGTGAATGGTAGTACTCAGGCTGACAGTGATGCACTGCTGTCAGAAGATACCAGACTTCTTGTAGAAGGGGAGCTGGGAAAAGTTACAAAGACAGAGTTTAGAAAGGCCCAGCTCTCAGACCCTACATTACAAGGCTTGAGGGAGGTAGCTAAGGAGGTACCTGATTCTCAAGGAAAAGGGGAGTCTTACTGGAATAAAGGGTTACTGTATAGACAGTGGACCCTGAAGAAGTGCTCCTTTGATGCTTTTGCCTGTGATTGAGGAGCTGTTTCAGAAGGTAGCTATGGATATTGTGGGGCCTCTGAGTACCTCAAGTTCCACAGGGAAGAAGTACAGATTATGCTACTAGATACTCTGAGACGGTGGCTCTGTCCTCTGTCGAGGCAGAGAAGGTGGCAAATGCTTTGCTAGAGATCTTCATCGGGGTAGGTTTCCCCAAGAGAAACACTGACTGACAGAGGTGTCAATTTCTTGTCAGACCTTCTGGCTTGTCTGTGGGGTGAAGCACCTAAAGACAACCTCCTACCACCCCCAGACTAATGGTCTTGTGGAAAGGTTAAATTCTACACTAAAGACTATGCTTAGGGCATTTGCAGACCAGTTTAAGAGACAGTGGGACAAATATTTGCCCCATCTGATGTTTGCTTACAGAGAGGTACCCCAGGAATCCACAAGTTTTTCACCCTTTGAGTTGCTGTATGGGGATAGGGTGAGGGAGCATCTAGATTTGATTTGTGATGAGTGGGAGAGTGAGTGTGAATCCCATAGGGAGTCTGTTGTGGCATATGTCGTAAGTCTCAGGACAAGGCATATGGAACTCATGAATTTGGCCCAGGAGAACCTGGTAGGAGCCCAACAGCAGAAAAAGGTCTGGTATGACAGACATGCTCGAGCTAGAGAGTGCACTGTGAGACAGCAGGTGATGGTGCTCATTATCGCCAGACACAATAAACTACAGGTCACTTGGAACGGATCCTTCAAGGTGGTAAGGAAGGTCAGTGATGTTAACTACATGGTAGAACTACTACGTAGGAGCACAAATTGTACTATGTTAACATGATGAAGCCTTAGCATGACAGGGAGGCCCTTGAGCTGAGCATTTGCAGTGGATGGCAGGAGGAGTCTGAAGGGGATCTGGTGACTGATCTCCTCAGTAAGACTTGGACTGACACCTCAGTGGAAGGGGTATAAATGTTGCAGAGTTCCTGTGGTGTGTCTCTATCCACCCTGTAGCACTCTACAATTTCCACCTTATGCACACTGTGATTATTTAAATGTGGTCTGAAAACTCTTCTTCTTGGCCGTGGTCTATTAACTGCAGAGGAGCAGCATGGACTTCAGCCTGTTGCACATGCATACGAATTAAAGCAAAAGCAGCCCCTAACATTCTTTCCGTGCAGACTCCTTTCTGTGGTTGCATTGCAATAGCTTTTGGAATTCACTGGGAAAAATAGCACTAAGTCAGCATGGTTGCTTTACAACTTGTTGAGTAGCTCCTACATCTTTTAATTGGCTGATTAGCATAAAATTCGGCTACTTATGCTGTAATTGGCATACTACAGTGTTTACAGTGTTTATGCGGCTCTAGACACTGTGCAGAGCAGCTTATTGAATACAAAAGAGTGTGTTACCATATGCGACTCACGCCACAATGGGCACACAATTTTAGCGGCTCGTGTACGGTTCACTGAATCTACACCTTTGTTAAACCATGGTCCACATAAATTTAGTAAATGCATTGGTGGTATCACTATAGGGATACAGTGAAGTGCAGCCGCTGACTTTAATCGACCCATACATTGTGTTGAACACATAGTCTTATGGACACGCTTCATACTGTGATAATGGAGAACACTGGACCACACCAGTATTTTTGCGTAGCTCTCAGAACATTATGGCAGTAGCCTAACATCTAGAAGCTGCTGCATGTCAGCTAATCCATAGCTTTCAACTTCTTTGCTCAAGAAATATGGGATTCAGGTTACTGGCTAAGGCTCTTGCCACCCCTATAGTGCCTTTTTTAGGTGAAGTTCAAAGGACAAAACCACCACCGTACCAGGTACAAGCATGCAAAATCTGAAGGTAATACTACTTAATGCTAGAAGTCTAAACATCAAAATGCACTCTCTCGAGGCACTCCTAAAAATTGAGAACATCGATATCTGTGCAGTAACAGAGACCTGGTTCAAGGCTCCAGAGAGCACCCCTGCAACACCAGGCTACAACTCTTAACCACACTTTTCGGCCACCAAACCAGGACCAAAACACTAAAGGTGGAGGAGTGTCCACATTCACCAAGGATATTCACACCACCAGGCTAGTTGCCCAACACAATGCGTCTGAAACTCTCCAGGTGCAACTAACACTAGGTAAGACTGCAATCCAAATTGTAGCTTGCTACAGATCCCCCATCATGCCAGAAGAGTCTCACTACACCTTTCTAAACATACTGGAAAATATTAAGAGACAACCAAACACCCTAATACTGGGTGATTTCAACTACCCTGCCATTAACTGGGAAAACTACACATGCCAACACCTTTGCCCAACGGTTCTTGGAATTCATAAATTCCAACGCCCTGGGTCAACTAATCCATAGTCCCACCAGGGGCTCCAATATTCTAGACCTGGTAATTACCAACATGGGAAATCGATGCTCCACACCTATGGTCACCCCCCTCGTTGGTCAGGTCTTACCATAAGCTAATCACCCCTGACATCCACATTCCTCCCCCACCCCCAGTAAGGAAACCCCCATAAAAAACTTCTCCAAAGCCAACTTCATGCTACTCAAGTCAGAAGTGACAAACTTCATGACACTCATGCAGACGGGAACTGAAAATTCGACTGCTGAATTTTACACTAAGGCACTGTACGAGCACATCCACTTGTGCATGAATCATGCCATCCCAAATAGAACTAAGATGCTCTCCTCCAAAAAAAAAAGGAAGCCGATCTGGTGGTCCCCTGCCATAAACAAACTTTACAACAAAAGGAAGAAACTGTTGCAGAAAAGAGGAAAATCCCAGGATGCAAAAAACTCCCTTACCAGCCTCAGTAAGAAGCTGAGATCCCTCATAAAATCCTCCAAAGCTAGTTATGAAAATAAAATTGCCAAAGATTACAAAGACAACCACAGGGCATTCTATAGCTGTCTCAAGAATCTAAATGGCAATGCTCAGATCTGCTCTGAGCTACAACAGAATGGCATTAAATATACTGATTCCACGGATATTGCCAATATCCTGGTAGATCAATCCAGTGCCAACTTCACCCTCCTCTCACCCCCTAAAGAGCCCATCTCAATACCGAAAGATTGCCAAATTCCGGTAATAACGGCCACACAGGTCAAAACTGCACTCTCCAAAGCTAAGAATACAGCAACAATGGGACCAGATGACATCCCGGGCTGTGTACTAAATGACCTACAAAATCAACTGGCACCTCACTTAAGTGTAATGTTTAATGCCTCACCTCAGGCTTCGTGCCCACTGAGTGGCACACGGCTACAGTTATCCCACTCCACAAGGGGGGATCCACCTTGGATCCTGGGAACTACCGCCCCATCAGTCTGACGAGCCTGAGCTGCAAGGCCATGGAACGTATTATCATGGAACTTATAAACAAAGACATTGGCAACCTTCAAACACTGGACCCCACCCAGTTTGGGTTCGTGAAGGGCCGATCTTGTCTCCTGAACCTGACTGACTTCTTTGAATCAGTCTCCACAGCTGTGGACAAGGGTAAGGCGGTCCACACAGCCTATCTGGACCTCACCAAGGCCTTCAACACCATCCCCCACTCTGGAGTGATAGATAAACTTACTAAGCTGGGCATTAATCCTTATGCCACTCGATGGGTTGCCAACTGGCTTACTGACAGAACCCACACTGTAAAAGTAGCAGACTCCAAATCCAGCTCCAGACAAGTGACAAGTGGAGTACCTCAGGGTTCAGTCCCCGGAACTGCTCTTGTTTGGCATCTACTTCTCTGAAGTACAGGCCAACACTAAGGGACTCTGGCTAACAAAGTTCGCAGATCACTGCAAACTGGGAGCCATTATTGAATCCCCAAATGATGTGGATATTCTACAAAAGGGCCTTACAGAAACAGATGCTTGGTGCCAGAGCCATGGGCTGAAGCTCAATACCAAGAAATGTATAGTTATCCCCTTTGGGGAAAAAACATGTACCCGTGAATTACCACATAGGTGGCAGTACACTAAACACTGAAAGTGTGATAAGAGACTTAGGGACACAGGTGGACAGTGGTCTCACCTTCGATAACCACATCGCCACAACAGTCAGGAAACCCTTCTATGTGCACACCTCATCATTAGGGGCTTTTCATCCAGAAAAAAGGAAGTCATTATCCCACTGTACTCATCCCTCATAAGACCCATTATAGAATAAAACACCCCATTTGGTATGTACCTCTCAAGTCATCTGCAACAACTGGAAAGGCTGGAGAAATACCTCACTAAAAGAATCACAGGCCTAAAGCAGATGCCCTATGCTGACCGTCTAAAAAAACTCCAGCTATACTGTCGCATATCATCTACTCAGAGGCAATCCCTGCTTAACATACAAGGCCATGTCAAACCCTGAGCTGTTGGACATGCTACACTTAAAGACATCCCAATCCCTCAGAGCCACACGATCCAGGGATCTAAACCATGTCATCACAATGAACAAAACATGCTAGATGGATAGGTTCCTGACCCACAGACTCCCCAGACTCTGGAATAGACTGCCCATACATGTCAAGCAGAGCGCCTCTTTGGCCCTCTTCAAAAGGAACCTTGACGATTGGATGGGAGATAGGAAATTCACCCCGGGGATCATGTCAGTGGCCCTGCTAGACAGGGGTCCAGGGAAGTAAACATTGTGGGAAGAAATAGCCAGGGAATTGTTATGGCTAAGCTTGTATAGGTCCTAGGGCCAATAGCCTAGTACCAACCTATGAACAAAGCTAATAATAATAATTATGGGTGGGAAAAGGCCTGAATTAGGGAGAGTATCTTTTAATCTATTACTTTAAAATCACATAAACAGGTTAACAGAACACCAGGTTTAATTAACATCCACACCTTTACCCCCCCCCCCCAAAAAAAGCTATTAATAGGCAACTGTAATGAGTCAGGATCAGGGACACTTGAGAGATGAGCACTAAATAATCAGAAATATGTGTAATAATAACGCTCAACTTCTTTCTTGCCATCAGAACAATGGACATATCCAGTAATAGTTTTAGGATGTATTACTATGAGTTACAGAGCACATTTTTCAGCCAAATTAAGGACAGATGGGTGAGATCCTCAGCAATAATAAAAAAACTTTTACTTTTATCATATTAGTGATATTAACAGTTGTAAGTGACAATGGAGATCATCAGACCTTGACTAACCACATCACTCAGTAGTCTGGATTTGCACTTACATGCAGTCCACTTTTCTCCTTTATTTCCCTTCATACTTTCCATAGAGTGATGTCATTGGGGTTAAAATTGTTTTCATTTATTCTCTGTGGCACGTTCTTAGGGGGAAGTAGGATTTTTAAGTGTTGTGTTCAGAAAACTGATGTTGGTAATGTTCGCTGACGTAGAGAAAATGTTGCTTGGTGCTTTGAGAGTCATGAACTGTGGGAGAAAGTTAAAAACTGAAATGTGGCCAATACAGTTTAATTGACAGCCCCATCAGAATATTAGTCAAGTCAGCAGCAGTCATACCTGTGCAAACTAAGGTGGTATGTCCCAATGTAAAAATCGCCAAAAAAGGCTTGAGACTCTAACCCAAAGGAAAAAAATACATACATACTTGTGCATTCAATAACATACATCAAATAAAGAGAAAACAATTACATCATTTGAATAAATTGGTATCCTCCCAACAAATAAAAATGATTAAAAAAATTATGATCTTTGACAGCTGTGTGTAATTTACATTCCTACTTATTGACTATACATACTCTACCAAAACTTTTTAGTTAAGTACAGGGATTAGAAAAAAATACATACACTTTTCAGCATTCAGTCATAACATATTAAATAAAAACATTTGTAACTCAGCTTACATATGCACTACCCCAACTGCCGGATGCTCGTAAGTTAAATCTTACCACAAATCAGTCACCTTCAAGCTGACACTAACACCAGAACTCACAAAGGGCGAAATCAGACTAAAAAGCTTCACCGAGGCAGCAAACTATACCCTCTTAGGTGAAGGTATAAATCCATTCCAAGTTCCACCCCCAGCTGGAAGTGGTAACTACAGTGAAGCCTACACTAAAGCCCTGTACAATCAGGGTGGTACAGTAGTTAACGTTGCCTCACAGCAAGAGGTTCTCTGGTTCAATTCTCGGCCGGGTGCCTTCTGTGTGGAATCTGCATGCCCTCCTTACGTTCGTGTGGGTTTCCTCCAGGTACTCTGGCTTCCTCCCACATTACAAAGACATGTGTCTGAAGCATTTCTTCCCAAGCCTCTGCTGAAAATAGGCTTTGCCCTAGTTAGAATTTCCCGGTCAACAAATGTTAAATAAATAAATCACTTGCATAAGTGTACAGACTTGGCTGTACCAGAAAGAATCAAAGCCAGAGCCTCAAGTAAAAAAACAGCCGCCATGGTGGACATCAACACACTTTACAATAAACACAAAAAGTTGCTGTCCATGAAAACAAAGGTGAGACCCTAAGAATGGAAAAGCACCCTCCTAACCCTCAACAGGCAAATAAGACAATTTGTCAAATTCTCTAAGGGCCTCTTTGAAAAAACTTTTCTAGCACAGCCAAGGATAACCGTAAGGCCTTTTACAGCTATGTAAGTAGCCTAAAAGGTAGGACCAAAGTATGCGTACAACTAGTGACCAATGGTATTGCACACACTGACCCTATAGAGACAGCAAACCTGCTAACGGATAGGTGTAGTGAATGTTTCATCCCCCTATCCCCTCCAAATGCATCACAAACCTTGCCCCACCCTATATAGCTGAAGAATAGGTCATCAAAGCCTTATCCAAAACAAAAAAAAACACAGCCTCTATGGGACCAGACAACATCCTAGACTGTCTTCTAAACAGGCTAAAACATGAAGAAGCATCACCGTTAAGTACCTTTTCAATCATAGTCAAACCACAGGCTTTGTTCCTGCGGAATGGAGCATAGCAACAGTTACTCCCCTCCACAAAGGATACCTAGCAATAGACCTGAGGAATTACAGACCCAAAAGCCTGACCAGCCTTGTTTGCAAGGTCAGATCATGTCTCCTAAACCTGATAGACTTCTTTGAAACAGTCACCAAAGCCTTAGACGAGGGTAAGGTGGTTCACACAGCCTATTTAGATCTCGCCAAGGCTTTTGACGCCATCCCTCACTCTGGAATTATAGATTAGTGGTATATGTCACAAGATAGGTTGCCAACTGGCTCACTGACAAAACCCACACTGTGAAAGTAGCAGACTTCAAATCCAGCTTCGGACCAGTGACAAGTAGAGTACCACAGGGTTCAGTTCTGGGTACTCTCCTGTTTGGTATCTACTTTTCTAAAGTACAGGCTAACACAGAAGGTCTTTGGCTAATGAAGTTCGCAGATGACTGCAAACTAGGAGCCATAATCAAAACTCCTAATAATGTGGACATCCTACAAAAGGGCCTCATTGAGACAGATGCCTGGTGTCAAAGCCATTGCCTCAAGCTCAATGCCAAAAAGTGCATTGTCATCCCCTTTGGTAAAAACTCTGTACCCATGAGCTACCACATAGGTGGTAGTCTACATAACACCGAAAGTGTGATACGAGACCTTGGGACACAGGTGGACAGTAGTCTCTCCTTTGATAATCACATCACCACAGTAGTCGGGAAATCCTTCTACATGGCACACTGCATCACAAAAGGTTTATCATCCAGGAAAAAAAGAGGTCAATGTTCCCCTCTACTCGTCACTCATTAGACCCATTATAGAGTACAATGCCCCTCTTGGTATGTACCTCACAAGACATCTACAACAACTGGAAAGGCCACAGAAATACCTCACCTCGGAGTAGACGATATGCTACGGAGTACAGCTGGAGTTTTTTGAGGCGCTCAGTGTAGGGCATTTGTTTGAGGCCAGTAATCCTCTTTGTGAGGTACTTCTGTGGCCTTTCCAGCTGCTGCAGATGTCTTGTAAGGTACATTCCAAAAGGGGCGTGGTACTCTATAATGGGTCTAATGAGTGACGAGTAGAGGGGAACAATGACCTCTTTTTTTCCTGGATGAGAGCCCTTTTATGATGAGGTGTGCCACGTAGAAGGACTTCCTGACTACTGTGGCGATGTGACTTTCAAAGGAGAGACTACTGTCCACCTGGGCCCCAAGGTCTCTTTATCACACATTCGGTGTTAAGTGGATTGCTGCCTATGTGGTAGCTCATGGGTACAGAGTTTTTACCAAAGGGGATGACACTGCACTTTTTGGCATTGAGCTTGAGGCCATGGCTCTGACACCAGGCATCTGTCTCAGTCAGTCCCTTCTGTAGGATGTCCACATCATTTGGGGACTTGAATATGGCTCCTAGTTTGCAGTCATCTGCGAACTTCATTAGCCAGAGGCCTTCTGTGTTAGCCTGTACTTCAGAGAAATAGATACCAAACAGGAGAGGTCCCAGGATGGAACCCTGTGGTACTCCACTTGTCACTGCTTTGAGGTCAGATTTGGAGTCTGCAACGTTTACAGTGTGGGTTCTGTCAGTGAGCCAGTTGGCAACCCATCTTGTGACGTAGGGATTTATACCTAGTTTAGTGAGTTTAGCTATAATTCCAGAATGGGGGATGGTGTTGAAAGCCGTGGTGAGGTCACGATAGGCTTTGTGAACCACCTTACCCTCATCCACGGCTTTGGTGACTGCCTCAAAGAAGTCGATCAGGTTCAGGAGTGCGGTAACCTGTTCGGAGCATTTAAAGTGTTTTTGTGTAAGTTTACTGTACTTTTTTGAAAGAAAAAAAAAATCTTGTTTCCCGCCTTTTCTAAGCTAGTTTAGTCCAGTTTCAGGTTCTGCTGAATTCAGGGCTGTGGTACAAGTTCCTGTGTTGCCCATATCCTTACTTGGATAAAAGGAAGTTTCTCTGTTCACCAGTGAGAGTGGGGAGCTTTGAGCAGCCTATCTGTCCCTGGAGGAGAGGTCTCAGCCCAGCAACTAGTAGTTTATTGGCCGTTTTGGGCTAATTTCTATCTCTTTCATCTCCCTGCTTTAAAACCTGCATTTGTGCGGTTTTGCGCACCACGCAGTGCCGGTTAGCTACAGTTAAACTATTCCAGGCTCCACAAAGTCTGCTCTTCAATTTTTCCCTTGGAAACTTGTCAAATTCTCAATTTAAGCACCCTAACCTTCCTTTTATAGTTCAGCACTTGCTCTAAGCTATCAGTACACACTAATAAACGCTAACACTACACCCCCCCTTTAACTATACAGTAGTACAAGGCTCCCTATTTGTCCCTACCGGAAAATCAGTAAAACAGTTCATTTATCCGTACAGGCATGTCCAGAGGGCAGTTTCAGGTGTACTCTCCGGTCCAGCTGGTAAATTTGGGCATCTTGAGGCAATGTTACAATTGCCTCATGTACACAGACAACCCTCTCCTCCTTCCAAACACAAATCTATGTGAGAGATGCAACTATACAGCCAAACTGGAGGCCAAGTTCTCTCAACCCAAGACTGGAACAGTCAGTCAGGAGGAGAAGGGAAACACTTGCACATTACCAGACTCACATAAACCAGTCATATCTGCACCAGCAAACACACATAAATACACAAAAACATACTTGGAGGCTCTAAATAAAAATCTACCAAAGCAGCAGAGACCTCCAAAGCAGACATCCAAGCAATCTCCACCCTCAAACAACAACCACGTATCACATACTTCACAAAGTCAGTATGCCACGCATTCACAGCCCTTAAGGCTAAATAACACACCCAATACACTAGTAATAGTTGACTCTTTTGTCAGGCACACTGACGTCCCACTCACTAGACTGAACAAGGAGAAGGTTACTGTAAGCTGCCTGTCGGGTGCCAGGATCCGCCACATAACACAAGCACTCAGGTCACTCCAAAACAAGTACAAATATGACTCTGTCATTGTCCATGTTGGTGTGAACGACCTGAGACGTACTTCCCTGAACTACATGAAAAGAGACATAGAGGAGCTCTCTGACCATGTAGCCCAGGCCGGTATGACCCTGACCCTAAGTAGCATCTTGCCCTCACCAAGAATGATGCCACAGTATAAAGATAAAATGATCAGTTTTAAGAATTGGCTAAGCTATTGGTGTCATTCAAAGGGGATCCAGAGTCTATCAGCCTGGGATGACATGCTTGACAAGCCACGCTGCCTCGCCAGAGACAGCTTGCACCTGTCGCCCTTAGGCTTTCGAATACTGGCCAAGGCTCTTGCCACCCTCATAGTGCCTTTTTTAGGCAAGGCTCAAAAGACAAACCCACCTCCATAAACAACACAAGTAACCAAAAACTACGGGTAATGCTATTCAATGCCAGAAGTCTAAACCTCAAAATGCATGAACTCGAGGCACTCCTCAGTATGGAGAAAATCGATATCTGTGCAGTAACAGAAACCTGGTTCAAGGCTCCAGAGAGCACACCAGCACTACCAGGCTACAAATCATATCATACCTTTCGGCCCCAGAACTCAGACCAAAATACAAAAAGAGGGGGTGCATCCATTTTCATAAAGGATACCCACACCTCCAGGTTAGTGGCACAGCACTAAGGCCTCAGAGACCATCCATGCGCAACTAACAGTGGGCAAAGCTGCTTTTCAGATCGCAGCTTGCTACAGATCACCCACCTTATCTCAGGGCCCCCACACAGCATTCCTGAGAACATTGGAAAATATGAAGGTCCTACCAAACATTGTGATATTGGGTGATTTCAACTACCCAAACAATGACTGGGAATACTACTCAAGTACAAACTTCCTTGCCCAACGCTTCCTAGAGTTTATACACTCAAGCGCCCTGGAACAACTGGTCACCACTCCCACAAGAGGTGACAACATATTGGACCTGATCATCACCAACATAGGGGATCAGTGTTCCACACCAGAGGTAAACCCCTCGCTGGTAAGATCAGACCATAAACTAGTCACACTGGACATCAACATCCCGACCCCACCCACAGTCAAGGAAACCACCGTGAAAAACTTTTTCAAAAGCAAACTTCACAGTTCCCAAGACCGAGGGGGAAAGTTTCAAAGCCCCCTTGCTAAAGGATAATGCTGCCCAAACCACATAATCCTTTACAAATGCATTCTATGAGCACCTACAGGAATGCATGGATCGAGCCATCCCAAGTAAAACCAAGACTTGCTCCTCCAAAAAGAAGAAACCAGTCTGGTGGTCCCCGGCCATAAATAAGCTATACAACAAAAGGAGGAAACTATTACATGATAGAGCAAAATCCCAAAAAGGAAAGACATCCCTGAGCAGTATTAGCAAGAAACTACGATCCCCATTAAAATCATCCAAGGCCAGTTTCGAAAGAAAAATTGCCAAAGACTTTAAAGATAATCACAAAGCCTTCTTTAGCTATGTCAAGAATCTAGGTGGCAACTCTCAGATCTTCTCTGAGTTAGTGTAAAATGTCAAAAAATACACTGACCCAACTGACATTGCAAACATCCTGGCTGACAGGTTCAGTGCAAACTTTAACCCCCTCACCCCCAAAATGGCCAGTGTCCATCCCAGAATAATGTAGAGCCCCAGACATCACAGGCATACGGGTGAAAACAGCCCTCTCCAAAGCCAAAAATACAGCATCAATGGGACCGGATGGTATCCCAGGCTGCATCTTACACATGCTCTAAAATTAACTAAACCCTCACCTAAATTCACTGTTCAAACTCAGCCTTACCACAGGCTACGTACCCCAAAGAATGGCGTACAGCAACAGTTATCCTGCTCCACAAAGGTGGTGCCACAACAGATCCTGGGAACTATCGCCCTATAAGCCTGACTAACCTGGTCTGCAAAACTATGGAGCATATCATAATGGAACTCATTAACAAGAGACATTGGGAACCTCCAGACACTGGACCCTACCCAATTCGGCTTTGTTAAAGGCAGATCCTGCCTCCTAAACCTAGTTGACTTCTTTGAAACAGTTACCAAG
Source organism: Protopterus annectens (assembly GCF_019279795.1). Lineage (NCBI taxonomy): Eukaryota > Metazoa > Chordata > Ceratodontiformes > Protopteridae > Protopterus > Protopterus annectens. Next base: position 854,661,459 of record NC_056737.1, on the reverse strand, counting down.
GCCACAAATGAGGGAAAGGTAGTCCACACAGCCTACCTGGACCTCGCAAAGGCCTTCAACACCATTCCCCACTCTGGCATTATAGATAAGCCCACCAGCTTGAACATTAACCCCTATGTCATGAGATGGGTTGCCAACTGGCTCACGGATAGAACTCACATGGTCAGAGTTGCGGGTGCCATGTCCGACTCTAAACTGGTTACAAGTGGCATCCCACAGGGCTCAGTCCTGGGACCCCCCATGTTCGGTATATACTTCTCTGAGGTACAGGCAAGCACGGGAGGACTATGGCTGACCAAGTTCGCAGATGATTGCAAACTGGGGGCCATAATCGATTCTCCGGCTGACACAGACATCCTCCAGAAGGGTCTCATGGAGACAAATACCTGGTGTCAGAACCATGGCCTCAAGCTAAATGCAAAAAAGTGCATAGTCATCCCCTTTGGGAAAAACAAAGTGCCCACGAACTTTCACATAGGTGGTAATCCACTAAGTACAGAAGATGTAATTAGGGATATGGGGACCCAGGTAGAAAGCAACCTCTCATTTGATAATCACATTGCCAAAGTGGTTAGAAAATCCTTTTATGTAGCCCACCTAATCACTAATGGGTTCACATCTAAATCAAGAGAGGTCATTGCGCCCCTCTACTCATCAGGCCCATAATAGAGTACAATGCCCCATTTGAAATGTACCTTACTCGACACCTGCAACAGCTGGAAAGACCACAGAAGTACCTCACCAAGAGGATTGTGGGCCTCAAACAGATGCCCTATGCAGCTCGTCAAAAGAAACTCCAGCTCTACTCAGTTGCTTACCGCCTACTCAGAGGTGATCTCTGCCTGACATACAAGGCCATGTCCAACCCGGAATTAATGGACAAGCTCCACCTCAAGAAAACCAAATCTCTTAGAGCCACACGATCCAGGGATTTAAACCTCAGCACGACAATAAACAGGACATGCTGGAGGGAAAGATTCCTGTCCCAGAGACTTCCCTCGCTCTGGAATAGAATCCCAATTTATGTTAGGCAAAGCCCCTCATTGACTCACTTCAATAGAAATCTTGACAAGTGGATGGGAAATTGTAAATTTACCCCTGGGATCACTTCAATGGCCCTGCTGGACAGAGGCCCAGGAAATTCATTTAAAAGGGAGGTGAAAGCCAACACATTCTGGCTAGGCTTTGCAGATAGCCTAGTACCTACCTATGAACTGCCTTTCACAAACCTAAACTGGGTGGGATCCAGAGTTTGGAGGTTACCAAGGGGAGTTCCATGATGATACGTTCCATGGCCTTGCAGACCAGGCTCGTCAGGCTCATAGGTCGATAGTTCCCGGGATCAGTGGATCTTAGGGGAGACTTTTGCCTGGCTTATACAGAGCAGTCTCAGACCCAAACCTAATGAACTTGTTGCATATCTGTAAATCAAACGAGACTAGGGCCACCTGTTCCACGGACCTAAATATGTCCTGTGACTTAAATAGGACATTCTGCCACTAGGCTGCCTGTTTACGTGAAACAGATCATCCTCTATAACACTGCTCAAAAGGAACCTGGATGAGTGGGTGGTGCACCGTAAATTCTTATCGGGAATAGCACCCAGAACCCTCCTGGACACTGGCAGTCCTTATTAAATGCAATCTTGATTATTATCTAATATTTTATGGCATTATATTGGGATGAAACAGCTAGGCTTGAAATGACCTCCCGGTCGATAGACTAGTAAGCTCCTACAATCCTATGTTGTTTTTTCAACAGAATGTGTTTCTTACGCCTGAAACTGCAATTAGAAACAAGACTACTTTAGCAATGAAAATCAGTCCTTGTGGTTAACCATGTCCCGTACATATACAGGGGTTCAAACTTAAAACCAATGCTACAAAACAACTTGCAAATGGATAAGCATTCCCAACCCACATATCTAACATTCGCAACGGAATCGATATTTCCCACTTAATGCAAAATTCGAACACAAAACAAAAAAATATAAGTTTACATTTTACAGAAAATTACATAACGCCGCTGCTAGTGGGTTCAGAATGCTTTACTATATGTAAAGAATTTTATATCCAAACCACACATGTAACGATTTTCAGATTTAAATCAATATTTTATGCCTACAAACGACACAATGCAGCTATTAAAATATAACTTTACATTTATTAAAAATGCATACATGTATATATGTTTCATGCTTAATAAATATATACTTGCTACTAAAAATACAGATGTATACTTCGTCACTCACAAAATACACTTGAAAATAGCAAATGGCCGAATACTCGTGAAGATATCGTGCAGCAAATGGCCGACCCTTTCCCGCTAGACAACTGATGGACGAGTCCTCCTCAACTCCTCCCTTTCACCGCCCCAATGACATCACTAGTGACGTCAACGGGGTCCTTTCAGCCATGGGAATCTATCCATGACCATAAGCAAGTGGTATGGACCAGTAGGGCCTGGGAATCGGGGAACTGCATTTTGACACTGACAAAAATTTACAGAAATAGCGGATTAATTGGAAGTCTGAATCACTGGCCTTTATTTCTTCGGGGTTACATTGATTGGATTGTGAATTAATTTGTCGTTTGCTATCCTTTGTTGGGATTTATTGTTTCATCTAGCGGTTGAAGTTCTATTGAAAATGTCAGCTAAGGTGCGGCTCAAAAAGTTGGAGCAGTTGCTGCTGCAGGGACCCCAGAAAAATGAAAATATAATGAGTGTTGAGACGCTTTTGGATATTTTGATCTGCCTTTATAACGAGTGCAGTACTTCGTTGGTGAGGAGAGAAAAGTATGTAGCTGAATTCATAGAATGGGGTAAGTGTACCTGGCTATCTGGCATCTACTGAGATTCTAAAGTAAGCAAATGCAATACGTTTAAAATGTAATGCAACTTGGATTCGTGTTTCAGATAGTTGCATGGTACGCCTCAGGTCATGTTTTAGCAGTACTTTGAGGTGCACAGTACGAGTTGGCGGTGCCTGAGGTTGCTGTTTTTCAGTGTCACATCCATCTGTTTACATATTCAAATCGATTATCTGTAGTTGTTGAAAAATGCTGTCTGGGAAACACAAGATGGGGAAAGCACTGTTTTTGTGACTCGTTACAGCTTCTATTTTGTGACTCTGCGTAGTATGAATATGGCACTACAATTGTTTAATTTCACCAGATATACTTATTTTGGCAAGAGATGATAAGGTATTATTGATAGAAGTGGCTTACTTTTACTGGGGCGGCATAGGGACCGTCTGTGTGAGATGCTTATGTCTATATGTTTATATACGATACTGTCTAGAAAGGTTCTCGTGGCATTAGTCTAGTAATCACACAGAAACGTATAAAAAGTACGTTAAGTATGGTTGTGTACTGTATTGGCACTGTGTGCGCATACACGTATATGTTTGTGTATAGTTATGTATAAATATGGTATATATATTTGTGTGTGTATGTATATGGTATATATATTTGTTTGTGTGTATGTATATATATATATATATATATATATAATGTGTGTGTGTGTGTATATATGTATGTATAAAGCATGTAAAATGTTTGTGTGCATCTATAAGTAATGTGTGAAGCAAATCATGTTACTGTTTGTCTTAAGTTGTAAGATTGCAACACTTATTCCAAATGTGAATCAAAGTAGAGCACCTGTACATATGCTTCAACTGTCCAGATTTTTGCCTCTTAATTTTGGGAATTTCATTATACAATTTGTATTTTTCTGACAAATTACTGAAGATTGAAGTCACTGAATAATAGTCATTTGAGTTTCAAACTTCATATTCATCAGAAAATGCACACAGATGCAAAACCTGCTATTCTAGCAACTTTCTAAGTTTGTAAAAGCAAGATTTAAAGTGCGCCCCTGATTTTGAGTATTTGACGCCCCCATTAATTTTGGTTTTGTCCAGATTTCTTGTTCTTACAGGTTGAGAAGAATTACGGTGTGCCAGGCAGGGTTGACCTTTCCCATTGTGCTGAACACTTTTGCTAGGTGAATGTGACACTGAATTTGCAGACCTGTGTATTTAGCTTTAACCTAAGCGTCAAAAACTATTCAGCTGCCACTTCATTATTGGTGGGGACAGCAGTGCTTTCTAAGCTGTGCCTAATGAAATCTGTAGCATATTAATCCTAGCTGTAACCGTAATGGAGAGAAAAATCCCCAGTCATTTCCTTCATGGACTGTGTGAACAGAGGAATAAGTGTTCTGTGTGTTCAGTGAGTTTATAGGGATGTGTTGTTGATTGTAGAGAAACACAGAATTGTATGTACTTAGTGTGAGCATTACTGAGCATATTTTTCCTCTTATTGTCTTTCCTAAGTGGAGTTTTCTTTGCCATATAGTAACATAGCTAAGAGGATTCACTTCCTGGAATGTTATGCTGACGTCAGTAATAAGATTACCAAACGGAATGGTGAGCGGTTCTCTCATCTGTTGTGGAGCATAATGATGCAGTACTGTGCCTTTGGGAATTGAAATGAAACTGTATAGTTGCATTTTAGCCTGTGTATTCTGGCTGTTTGGAAAAAAAAAGTGACTTTTTAATGGGATATCACTAAGTTGTATGCCTTTTTGTCTTATTGTTCTTGTAAAACAAAATGTCTTTTATCTTTGTATTTTAAGAAAATGGTTTGAATTTTTCTGTAGTTAATCATTTTAATGGATATCCTGCAGCTTAGTCTACAGCACAGATGGGTAGTGGCATATAACTGATACATTGTGCAAGCACAGTGAACAGGGAGTGCCTCAGTTCAGCTTCACAAAGAGCATAAGATGCTTTGAATTTTTAAGATAAATCCCAGGTTGTAGTTATAATGTTTTTTTCCATTTTTTGGTTTTAATAGATGGGTAGTAGTGCATTTGTGCATACTTTTGCAGTGGAAATGCAAATGAGTGCTTTTTAACTGCGTTTAAAACCATTGGGTGGGTGTTGGGGGGAATGAGTGAAAACGGCTATGTAGAACAAACATCGAAATGCACTCCTTTACTTGCATGCATTTTTTAAGTTTTTATTTTGTTTGCTTTATTTATTATTTTTAAGTTCATGATTTTATTTTGTTCTGTGTGCCTCCTTACCTGTTGTGTGTAGGGACTGTCACTGCGTGCTCTTTTGTTTTATTTTTTTCCCTTGTCAGGGAGCAAATCTGAACTGCATTTGTGGCCATTAAAGCCACAACTGTCCCTACATTTACATAAGGTCCTTAATTTACTTACTTTTGTTGTCTTGTTTCTCATAAAACATTAAATTTCCTGTTAAATCAAGATTTAGAGTAATTCAGTAATGAGATATTATAACATTGTAGTTTCATACTTTTTCTGGAAGTGCATATTGATACAAAACCAATTTTTTGATTTTAAGTGAGTTACATACCTCTCAACCTCTTGGCAAAAGAAATCCCAGTGATTTGCCAGGAAACCATAAATTTTATGAGGAACAAACCAACATTTTGTTGTGAAAATCTGTACAGTTGAGAGGTATGGCACTGATTTGGTATGATTATTTTAAAGTAGTCATTGATTTTTTTGGACCTTTGTCTCCAAAAGTTGAGAGAGATTGGTTACTTTCCATTGCTACAGTTACTGTGGGTAGAGTAACTTCCTTGCTTTAGAAGCTGGGCATTCATGTGTTGTGGGATAGTATGTAATCTCTGTCAGCTTTTCCTTTCTCTGTGGAACTGTAGCTTGCAACTTGTGTAATTTTAGCTTTGGCTTAATTTTTTCCTTTATTATTATTATTATTTTTTTTTAACTCTTCTGCTTTTACAAACTTTGGGGGAGATTGGTTGATGGTGATTTTTTTTCTTTTGTGTTGTGTGATCTTTTTTAGAGATGCTAGCTTGATCATCTTTGTTTAGTTTTGTAAGATAGGTTTTGCAACATGCAGTACATCAGAAGCAAAAACATTTGGTGTCCTTCTTGCAGCAAGGTATAGGCTACAGCAGTGTGCCATCTTGTATGCTGAGAACATTGAAACAAACATATAATTGTGATGACCTCAGAACAGTGTTTTTTTTTTTTTTATTAAGTATTATGGATGAGAGAGAAATGGAAATGTTTAATCAGTATTATTTGAGCAAATAGGTAGTATTGGGGGAAATAGTGAACTACCAGTATTTGATAAGCTTAATGATATATGTGAATTGCTTATATTGGGGGAAATAGTGAACTACCAGTATTTGATAAGCTTAATGATATATGTGAATTGCTTAGAAGTTTGAAATTGCCTTTTAACCTGGAGGCATTATTGTCTTTAGAAAAGTGATACTGTAAGGACGAAAAATAAGCACGCATGTAGCTGCACTCTGAAACAGTTTCATATGCAGTTTTGGCAGTGATTAGTTCCTCTGCCTGTTATGGAATCTTCTGTTGAAGACAACTGGTGGCATGCATTTGGTGTCATGATGTTTTAATGTTGTAAAGTGTGTGTTTGATATATTTCATACAGTATTTAGATGTGTACAACGTAATATACTTTAGAAGTGTGTGTGTGTGTGTGTGTGTGTGTGTGTGTGTGTGTGGACAGTTTTGGTCTTTGCTGATAAAGCTCAGTTTCTTATTTGCTGTTTGTAGACTATTACATTTTTTTTTTCATTTTTGTGTTGACAGTTTATTTACTTTGACTGCAAAAGGGTTCTTCATGGAATACAGATACATGAATTAAAAATGTTACTGAATTTCTTTATCAGAATGCACGCCTTTAAATTTTCTAAGAATGCATTCCTTTTAGTTTATCTTTTGTACTGAGATTGTTACCTGTTTAGATAGGTAGGACAGAGTTTACCAGTGAACAGGTAGCTGTTTAGTTGCCAGTCAAGACAGAGCTGTAATAAAAGTAGTACAAAGTTCTGAACATTTCAAAACTGTGTTTGCAGGTAAAATATTGTTTAATTCAACGATCCACGCTTGCACATTTAACTAGGCAATTATAATTTAAGATCAGTTATGGTTGGCTATGTGACAAGACTAAGCAAAATGGTAGCGGTGATGGAGCAAATCTTATTGACATATTTTATTTGTCAGGTTCTTTAAATAACGGTCCATTGTTGAATGTGCATACTCTGGCTATGTGTAAGAAGTGAGAGGTTTTTTTTTTTTTTTTTATTTTTATTATGCAGCTGTTATCAAGGCTTGTCAGTCTCTTCTGTTCTGTTTTGCATTCAGTCTCCTTTGGCAGCATATGAGCAGTACTCTGCAGATACACATTTTTTATGTCATTTAATTTGTTAAGCAGGTGAGTAGGCTGATCATTTTTACCCTTGTCAGTCACAATCCAGGTCACATCATGACCAGCTGGCTTAGTTTCATGGCTTGTTTCATAGTGTACACAAAATATTTACAGTATACATAAAATTTCAGAACTTTAAAAACATTATTTTTACAAATTATATGAATTTTAAAATGTTTTGTATTTTAATGAAGTATTTTTAGAAGGTATGTTTATTTCAAATTTATATGAGTAGAGTTTATACCTCAGTGATAACTGATTTAAACCTTTTCTGATCTTGAAGTCGATCAAACCTGAATTGTAAAGATGTGCATGCAGTAGTTGGGTGCTTTGATCTCTATATGTTCTTCCATCCTGGCATCAGTCCTGAGTCATCAGAGCTCATTTGCTTTTCTCCCATTACCCCTGTTCTACAGGACAGTGGGTTTTGGACCTTTTGTCGAGTCCCTTTTGCTATATCAGGCTAATGCAAGTCTTCCCATTCTTCATATTTACCTCCATGTTTGCATAAAAAGGTCACATGTAAGAGAAGAGGTTCTTCAACCTCCCTTTGTAGTTGCTAGAGATGCAGCTTCAGACTTTACCATGTGATGTCATGCCTGACTCAGATTTCACAATTTTACCGATGGCAGAAAGACTACTGACATTCATTTTCATGACCGATAAGTCAATGAAGATACAGAGGCAGTGGAGCAAGAGGGAAGAAGCTTTATTGTGATTGGTGATTAAATCTTCCTTTTTGTGGGGAGGGCCACTACATAAATTCTTAATGCATCTGTGGGGCCACCTCAAAACATAGTAACTTGTTATGAGTTAACGGTAGGTTCACGTGACTGGCATTAGTCATGAAATTGCCTGTTTTTTACATCAACTTTGCATTTAACTTTATTCTGGCTTGCAGCCATGAGTTATTACAAACTCTTGCAGAAAGTTACTATTGTTTACAGACTACAAGTTATAAACAACAAAGGATAGTTACTTCCGCAGCTAAAATTAGAGGTGTGTGCAACTGCAGTCAGTTAGGTAAGTAAGCACGTGCTGGAAAGTTTGCGTGGCTGGAGTAAGGCATAGCATTTTTTAACTTTTTTTTTTTTTTTTAAATTTGGTTACTCTCTGGGGGTCAGATGGTGTTGCATCGAGAGCTGGATTTGGCCCCGGGGCCGGACGTTGTGCACCACTGTTGTAGACTTTTGTGTCAAGGGATTGCAAGATTCCTTTCTGTTTCAAACCTAGTGGTCCCCTTCTTTCGATATCTCACTCTACACTTTACACTTTTTGTAAACAAAGTGCAGCAGAGTTAGTGTGGTGCTTCTGTTTTTCATCTTTTGGGGGAAAAGAGCCTTTCAGGGGCAAGTGCATGGGGTTATGATCTAGTATAAGGGGAAGGCTTAATGGTCCCTGTGGTGCAGCATATTCCCCCAGATGTTGTAGTTAGGCCATTTTAAAATTATTTGACTGCTAAGGTGCCAGCAAAGGGTATAAACAACTGCCGTGAATGCCTGAATGGTGGCCATTTATAATAGTTGTCACTGCTTTACTCTATTGAGAACACCTCTAGTGCAGCAGAACAAATGGGTTGAGTCTAGTTTGTGGAAGACTTGCTGATCAGCAGGCACTGGGGTGAAAGTAATGCTAAAACGTTTAATTCTTATTACTGGTTGTACTTTTAAAATTCTCTGAAGTGTTTTTATCATGAACCACGGGATCAGGGCAAGTGATGTTCATTGAACATTATGTTTCGTTTGTAGAGAGGCTGAGGGAATGTGTTCAGCTTTGATCATAGTATAATACTAAACCAATGACTTGAAGGGTCAATTTTAAGCCTAGCTAAGTTCCTCAAAATAAACTTTGAACAGGTAATGGTCCACATATGTTTTGTAGAGGGTGCATATTCCTAGGTAGAGAATTACAATCTGTCTCTCTCTAGATAAGACATGGGTGACAGACCAGGGGTATATTTGCAATTTCCCCATCCACTGGTCCAGGTTCTACTTGAGTAAATGCAGGAAATAACTCTGTTTCACATGGATGGGAAGACTATTCCAGAGAAATGAGTGCCTTTGAGACGCATACCTGTCCCTCCAACGGATCAGTTTTATGTTGCTGGTGAGGTTTAGGTCCTTAGATCAGATATTTCCGATGCTAGCAGTTTTCTGAATGTGTAACAGGTTCATCAGTGCTGGTTCTGAGGAAGCTTTGTAGACAAGGCATAATTCGCTTATCAGCAGCCTGTAGGAAACTGAATATAGGGAGATTGATTTGAGGCAGTTTGCATAAAGGTTGTTTTCTACTCCTTGTATTCTTTTTGTAAGAATACTGGAGACACTCCAGTTGCTGCATATGCTTGGTGAGGTAAATACTGAAGAGGGACTTAGACTTAATGACAGGCTTTCATGAAGAAGTACAGTGAGATGATTTGTTGGACCTAGATGCCATACCTTTACTTATAAGCTTTGCAGTATGGAGTGATGTCCTCACTACGGTAGAAACATGTTGGTCAAATGACAAGTCTGTCTACGTGTGTTCCCAGGTCCCTGTCTACAGGGTCTTCTCTTGGGAGTATATTGTGTGTGGTAGTTTGCAGAGGTGGCCATCTTGCTGAAAATACTATAATGCATTTCTTTGCATTGAGTTATTAGTCTGTGTTAGGCCCTCTTGGAGGAAATTAGCATCTTGGGGGAACTGATTACTGCTCTCAATTTGTAATAGTCTGCAGACCTAGTCAACTAGAGGCCCCTGACGTTAGCCTTGACTTCAGAGAAGTCAATGGCAAACAGCAGTGGCCTCAGCACTGAGCTCTAAAGGACCCCACTACTAACCAGAATTTTTTGTGGAGGTAGATTACCCTATTCTAACTTCTTGGGTTCTATTGGTGTGCCAGCTAGCTGTCCAGCGGGTGACTGATGTTGATACATAATTTAGTGAGTTTAACAATGCCTGAGTGGATTTTTTGCCAAATGCCTTGCCAAGGTGAAATAAGAAGTATGTACTGCTTTACCTTTTTCCATTACTTTGGTAACCTTCTCAAAAAATGTTCACCAGGTTTAGCAGGCAAGAACTGCCATTGAGAAACCTGAACTGACTAGGGTCCAGTGTTTGAAGGGTTATGTATATTATCATTTCTGATATGATTTTCATGATTGTCCTCTCCATAGCCTTTCACAGCAGGCTAATACGCCAGTAGTTTCCAAGGTCTGTGGATGGGCTTCTCTTGTGCAGTAGTGTAATGGTTGCAGTCTTCCATTCATTGGTTACGAAGCCCAGTTTGAGACTGTGGTTAAATAGAGATTCTGGTCAGATGTGTAGTACATGTTTCATGATATTAAGGAGGGATCCTGGAATATTATCAGAATTCCTCTATGCAGTGTGTTTGACCTTGGAGAGCACCTTGAAGGCTTGCTCTTTAGTGATGGTTGAGGGACAAGATGGATGTCAGAATTTTTTTAGGAATATCTGGGGAGTGGGAGAGGCAGAGGTTTTAACTTGCTGGGTATTACCCCTCTTAGTTTTTGCAGTAAGTTTCTTTCATTTTATTATTCAGCTTGTTAATGTTGGAATTCCACCAGGACACCTTGTTTTTGGCCCTGACCTGTGCTTATTTTGAGTAGGTGTAATATTTTCTGTACAACTGTTGATGTGGTTATAAAGTTCTCGTGGGTGGGTGGGGGGCTGGAAATTTATTTAGGGTAGGAAGTTTGCCTTGGAGCAATTCGGAAATTCTAGGGTTTCATTGGTTTTACATTTACCTCCAAAGGAGATGGTTTTATGATCTGATGTGATTAGCTAGGACATTACATGGGGGGGGGGGCAGCATTTTCTCATGTTTGTGAGAACCAAGTCGAAGGTGTTGAGTCCCTGGGTTTACAAAGTCCAGGAATATGCGGGCTTCTATGTTTGGTTAGTTGAAGTTGCCCATGAATATGGTGTTGGGTTGGATGATGGGTGTGTCAAGTGCCTTTAAATGTTGCATTTTTTTCTGAATCATTGAGGGGACCTATAGCTTGCAAGGAAAATGTATGGGACCTTTTTATGTCGCTTTGGATGCGGAGAAGCCCAAGTCTTTCACACTGGTGAACCACATTGAGGTGTGTGTATTTTAATGTGTATAGAGGCACCTCCACCTTTTGTCCCTTCCTTTGCAGTGGTTGGTCTAAATGTATGGAAAGGATTGTAGCCTTGCACTGCTGTGGTGAGTGGCTTTAAACTATGTCTCAGTGACTGCACAAACACCTAATTCTCCAATGTGTGAAGTGCCTACTTGGAATGGAGTTTCTTGTTCAGACTGCTGGCATTGAATAGTAACACCTCCAGTTTTCCTGATTTGGTACAGCTATGTCAGAAGGTTTATCTGGTTGGCAATGACTTCTTCAGAATAAACAAGTGTACCACCAAAAACATTAAATGGTCATCAAAAAATGAATTTGCGGGGGGGCATGGCCAAGATGCCAAAGAGATAACAGCACTTTTTAGATGCTCTGCCCAATAGGAATTTTTCTGACAGGATTTTTTCATAATATTATTCCAAAAACACCAAATTTTTCTCTCACTTATATATTTGGATGTTGTGGTTTATTTTTTATTTTTCCACAAATAATTCAGTTTTGGTGAACAGAAAGTGAGCTTTTTCTTGTCAGAAGTACTACTGCTGATTACAGCAGACACTGTCGGTCATTAGTCATTCAAAAGCTTCTCTCCAAGAAAGTTACATGAAGAAAGAACCACAAATAATAATTTCCAGTATTCAAGATTTTTCCATGAAAATGGACAAACATGGAAAAAGAAAATAAAAAAAACAGATTGAAGAACTGAAGGAGATAATTTCAAGATACACAGATATCAGACATTGAAGAATCTCTAAATGAAATAGATGGAAGACAACATGAAAATGATAACCAGATTGACTTCTTATTAAAGCAAAGCACCCTACTTTCAGATAAGTTGGAAGACTTAGAGCCAAGATCACAAAGAAATAATAATAGAATGTACGGTATACCAGACAAAATGGAAGGAAACAACATAATACAATTTTTAAATGACTGGTTACCCAAGACTCTAAAACCTGCCTGAATCTTTCTTTTGGGATAGAGAGAGCTCATCGGTCCCTCTCAAATATGTTTTTGTCAAAAAACCCTAATGCTTCAAGATCCATCATTGTCAAATTTTTATCATCCCAAGACGAGGACTTAATTCTGAGATCAGCTTGGTTAGGCAATCCTATACAAATAAATGGTTGAAACATAAGATTTGACAATGACTACACCTCTACTATAATAACCAAAAGAAAAGCCTGCATTCCTCTCATTAAAAGTCTGAAGAAAGCAGAAATTAAAGCACAAATCATTTTTCCTGCCAGAATCAAGATTCATCTTTCTGAGGGAATAAAAATATTTAATCTTGAAGATGCCTCTGAATATATGAAAAAGAACAAGATACTAGAAAATGTCGAATATATGAACATCTCCTTACCTAGTTTAAAAAGGCAGGCAACAAATGGTAAAATGTCTTCTAATGATAAAATAAGTAAGAAGATCAAAGGGAAATAATATAAGTGAAACATTTCTTTAATTCCTTCAACCATCAGAATTTCCTTTTTTTATTTTTTTGCTGCATATTACCTTCTTCTGGGAAAAATAAATACTTTTAAGGTAAAGTCATCATAACTTTTATTAATTCTTTATTTTTTTAATTATTTACTAAATCAAATATTTTAATGCTAGTACATTATATTGGCGCAGCTATGTTTTAAGATTTTAATATTTCATCTTGATAATACGTATTTCGTTTTGATATCTTCGTATTGGTGCCTTAATAGTCCCATTGAAATGTTAGTGAGGAGTTTTCTTTGTAGCTATTATTTATACTATCTGATATTATATGCATGTTTGTTAGAATAGTCTGTTGTGGAAGCTCTGATAAGGGAACTGGGAGTCCTCCTCGTCAGAGTGTTACTTGTGATAATATAGTTTTCTTTTTCTGTCCATTATGTATGTTCTTGTTATATGGTAAGCTGTGATTAAGTCCTTTTAGACCTAAAATGGTATTGATCAGAAAAGTTTGTTTGTGTTAAGCATTTTTAGTAATGATTTATGGACATGTTAGAAGAAGTGTGTCTTTACTGGGAACGCATCCTGATGTTCTGGGGTGGTTTCGGAAGGTTTGCTTCGCTACTGGATGTGATGTGCAGATATATCTGCTGTTAGGGATTAGTTTTTCTTTGAAACTTTTGGGATGTCTATTATAAAGATGCGAGTCTTATGGGCTTGGTTTTCAGTTACTTAGTGAAGTTTATAAATATGAAAGTCTTCTGTGATTTATAGAGTAAAGTTGATTTCTCTTATCAAATGTATGAGCATTGTTTAACATCTCTTGTTCTGTTTTCTTTTTTATTTAATGTCCCTCATGAGTATCTCGTGAACCTTTAGCATAACATTCATCTGATCCCACATATCAAGCTTCTAACCGCCAAATTTCAAGATGCAAAAGAATGTTTTCACGAGAATTCTCAGTGATGCTGTCACTGCACAACAAGATGCTTGAATTTGTATTTTAACGAAGGTTCTTCTTGACCTCTGAACTCCTGTCACATATACATGAAACTAGAATGTGCCATACTGTCAAAAAGCAGAACAACGGAATATTTTAATGTTATTTATCTAGTAATTAATATCAAAAGCACAAACCATTTTGTAAAATACCTTATAAAGTCAAGATCAAAATGAAGAATAGTGTGGTAATCATTACATTCTGCATTACTTTGTATTCAGGTATACTAATAGTGTTAATGAAAAATATTCGAGGGCATAAAGACTTATAAAGGTACTTTTTCATAATTTTGATGTTTATGTTGCCTTTCTCTGTAATATTTCTGAAAGCATATCCCCTACATTAGCGTACTTTCGAACGCTAGATGGCAACAGCTGCAAATGTATATAGTGAAAAGACCGGCTGGTTCATTTTGTAACTGTATATGTTAAAAGGATAATCAGAGGAAGTACATTCACAGTGTAATGTCCAAAAGTGTAATGCTTTAGAATGTCAGATCACTGAGACAGCACTTTATATCAAAACATCCACAGAGTTAATATTAAGGTTCACTATTTAAAATTGTAAACTTCCCGTCGCTGGAATGCAAAATAATTGTTATGCGAGTTTTGCCAGCTCTGTATAACTGCATGGTGGCACATGAAACTAAAATACTATGATGATTTAAAAAGTTTCACCAAACCATCCTTATCTTACTTTTCTAGGGAATTTTGTAATACGAAGCAGTATGATTAAAAACAGGTGATTATATGTGCTGTGCAGGAAAGCAGTGAGCTTGTGGGTTAAATATTAATATGCTAGTTTATCTAGAACACATCGTCATTAAAATTCTGTCACAATCAAAGTTTGAACTCCATGGGTTTTCTAGATGCTTTTCTCTCTCTTGTTAAGCTATCTGCTTACTTTGGTGTATATTTATATTTAGATTATTTATGTAGACATAATAACATGCATATTTTACTAATGTTTTTGTAAGTAAATATTGACGCTGTCATGATACTGATGAGTTCTTACATGATTTTATCTTTCACGATAGGTTTTTCTGCATATATATACATATAGTTGAACTCTTAGGTAAGTTATGATTTCATGTAGTGTGGTAGCTAAATGTTTGTATTATTTTAGACTAGACATAAGGAGAGATGAATCAGTATGTCAAATATGAGTTCTGGGTAGTTTCCTTAGTAATTCGATAGTTACAATACCTATGGTAGTTGATACTCCGCCCACCTTACAGGAGTTTAGCACAATACTTAGCTGCCCCAGAGATGCTTATGATAAGGGAATGTTTAGGTAAGCTTAGAGCATAATTTGAAGCAAAGATTAGAAGAAAAGAAAATGGATATGTTGATTTATATAATAGATATCTCCTACATAATTCTAGAAGCATGTAAGATAATATCAAAATGATCTAATAAATTTGAAATACAGCGAAAAGATGAAAAAGAAAAATAAGATAAAAGAATTCTTAAAAATATAATTTTATTAAATATCTTTTAGCAATATAACTCTGCTTTTTTTATAATTTCTAGTTTATTAATTTTTAACATTTAAATTTTTTCTTTTTCTTTATATATCAGTACTCTATTTATAGAAATGATTGAACTCTAAGGTTGTGGTCATAATTTAATTTTAATAAACTCATAGTAACATTTATACATCTTAGAGAGTTATTAGGTTGGTAGTTTGTTGGTTTATTAATTTTATTAGGTAGCTGCATTGGTGAATAGTAGTCTTGAGCACTAAGGATGATAGCAGGTGGTATTGATGATTTATTCATCAATCCTGGAACTAGATGTTTTATGGTTAGTTCTGTATATAGTTATGTTTTCATGTTCTCTAAATTTTGCATACTGCTCAAGTCCAAAATAGTATATATTAGTCAAAAGTATAACTTAATGTCTGTATTTAAATGTATATCTTTGAATGTAAATGGTCTTAACAACCCTACTAAGAGAGGAAGATTAGCTAAGTATCTAGCATCTAATAAAGATGACAATGTATTTATGCAAGAAACACATATTATTCAGAAAGATTTAGACAAAATATCTTTTAATGGATATAATATTCTAGCTGAATCTCATTTCCAAACTAAGAGAAGAGGAACAATGATTTTGTGGAAGAAATCTTTACCAATTCCTAAAATAATTGATATTTTCTCTGATAAAAATGGCATGCTATGTTTAGTAATATTGGAATTAAATAAGAAATATTTTACATTTAGTTAATGTTTATTGGTTACCTGGTATTGGTGCTAAATCGGCAAATAAATACTTGGAAATAATATCAGCAAAATCCAAAGGGGATATCATCATGGCAGGTGATTTTAATTGTATTTTATCAGCTAAAGCTACTACTAAAAGTAGTAATGTTAAGATACAAGCCCCAGCTAAAAAATTGATTAGTTTTGTTTCATTATATAATCTAAAAGACATATTTGTGATCAAAGAACAGAGATCTCTCAATTTCACACACCTCTCTGTTGTAGATATGGCACTCAGACAACCATTGATAAAGTGTTTATATCTAAAGACGCATGATGTCTTCATCACTTCCTGCCTTCTGTCGGACCACAATGACATAATATTTAAAGTTAATATTAAACCAAATAATCTTATTCATTGGCAGAGACTGCCAACTTGTATTATTAAGATAAAGGGATTTAAGGACTGGTGAAAAATGGATTATTTCCTTGAAATTTAATAATAATATTAATACAAAAATATTTATTTAGGACTCTCTAAATTCTTATCTATATGGGAAAATAAAAACCTGGTATTTACATAAGAGGAAAGAATGGGACAAAGAATTATCCAACATACAATTGAAAATTGACACTTTAAAAAAGAAACTACACCCTAAAGATATGGGCTTAAATTTGAAATTAAAACTAAATCTTGACTACTTAGAAATCCTTAGTCATAAAGCAGCAATTAATTTAGAGAGATTAAAATTGCAAACATATTCCTCTAACCCCTTACACATGCACAGATTAGTAGTTAAAGCGAAAAATTTGACTAAGAATAGACACATAACAGAGATTATAGATAACTCTAAACACATCAAAACCCTTTTCAGATCTAAAAGCTATTTTAGAGATTTTTTGCTCCTATCATGAATCCACGAATAAAACAAATCTGAATTTTACTAATAATTAAAAAGTAGAATTTCTAAGAAATATTAATAACAAACTTTTTTTCCTCATATCGTCCCATTTCCTTGTTAAACATTGATTATAAAATGTTTACTTCTATATTAGCTAATAGACTAAACCAAATGATGCCGGCTTTAATAAATAATGATCAGACAGGTTTTATACTGAACAGAAAAGTTCATGATAATATTATTAGACTTCTAACATTAATAGATTTTGCAAATAATAAAAAAAGAACTTTCTGTTATTAGTCTATATCTAGATAAAACATTTGATTCTATTAATTGGACATATTTATACATGGTACTAGAAGAATTCAATTTCCCTTCTGATTTCATAGAGTTATTAAAGAAATTATACGAAAGCTCTATAGCTTATATTAAAATTGTTGCCTTTTTATCTGGCCCACTTAAAATACTAAAAGGCACTAGACAGGGTTGCCCTTTGTCTCCTTTATTATTTGCATTATCAATAGAGCCCTTTGCTAACTTTATAAGAAATAATGTTAATATAAAAAGTTTTGAAGTGGATGCAAACTATTCCTCTAAAATCCTGCTTTTTGCTGATGACATTTTATTAACAATTGACAATATTGATTTATTTATTGGCCATATTATTAGATCATTAAAACTCTTTGAAGAAATCTCAAGCCTAAGATTTAATCAGAATAAAACGGAAACTATTCTTATAAGTAAAACATTAAGTAATGACTTATTTGATCATAATACGTTTAATTGGACTAATGATAAATTGAAATATCTAGGGACTTGTATTCATCCTAAATGGAAAGATACTATAAAAATAAATTACAAAATTTTGTTAGATGTAATTAGAGAGCACACTACTAAATGGAATACAATGCTGCTTACCATGGAAGAAAGATTATCCTTGATAAAGGTGATTTTATTACCGAAAATCCTATTTTTTCTTCAAGCGTTGGTAGCTCATCCTTCTAGGAAGTGACTAAAACATTTAAATTCTCTGTTCATTAAATTCCTATGGTATCCCCAAAAAACGAGAATTAAATATGACTGGCATTATTAAAACTGGACTGAAGGAGGAATTGCTTTTCCTAATTTTGAACTTTATGCTGATGCTATTATTCTTAGTATAACAAGTTTATGGTTAAGCCCGAAATACTCTTCAAATTGGGAAAATGTACATAAAGCAATCCTATTATGTAATATTGACTCTTTAACTAAAGGTATGGACTGTTCTGAAAATATTAAGTTTTTCATAGTAATTATAGAATTATTTTATAATAATGAGGTGAAAAATTCAAAATGTATTCCTACAATCAATTATATCTTACAAAATTTTAAAAAAGTAACAAATCTACTAACTAATAATTTGTCCATTCAAATGTTTCCAGTAATCTTAACTAATGGCTGTTTGGATTCCTTCAACATGGCGAAAATAAAAGTTATGGAATAAAATGGTTTAATATTTTGGCACCAGTTTTTAGAAAATAATATTCATGACATAACTTATCTCTTAGCTAGATATAATGTCTCCCATAATAACTGGCTAAATATACAAACTTTTAGAGAATTTATCTAACAGAATCCAAAAGATATCACTTTTCTGGCATAACAGACCTTCCCAAAAAATTATCTATCCTTTTTGAATTCACTTATTTAGGATATAATAGTGGTATTTCATTATCGAGATTTTATAATATTCTTAGATCTGATTTATCAATATCAGAAGACAGTTTATAAATTTCAATAACTCACAATTATCAGAAAATGATACAATATTAATTCTTAAATCTGTGTATTATACATCTTCATCCACATATTGGAAAATTTTCACATGGAAATTTATCCATAGAAGTTTTATTACACCGCAAAAAGCCACTAGAATAAACAAGAAGGGCACTTGTAGGTGTTGGAGATGTGATGAGTTATTGGATGCTGATTGGGCACATATGTTTTTAGAATGTAGAACTGTAACACCATTTTGGATTGAGTTTAAAAAGTTTATTAAAGCTTTGTGGTCGGACAGATGCAAAATTTCTAATTCTTTGTTACTTTTTGATGCACCGATGCCAAGACATGTTCCTTTAAATCAAATGAAACTTCTTTGGACTCTTCTTGCTATAGCAACTGAAAATGTAAACATATCCTCTCTTTTAATGAATTTATATCTCTTACTAAGATTATTGGGAATTACAAACAGCTCTGTTACATACCTCAAATGTGACTCATAAACCAATTGCCTGGATAAAGCTCAAAAGATTATTAAACAAAATGTAATATTATTGAAGACTTGAAAACTATTTTGGACTTTGTATATAGTTTGTTATACTGTGTTTCATTGTTTTTTGAAATTTATGTACTTGTTTATACTATTTGAAAACCAATAAAAACAATTAAAAAATGAATCTGCATACATAATACCATTCAATTAAAGGTTAGTACCTTCTATTTAAAGCTGCAGACTCCAAAATTTAAAACCTACTATTTTTAAAATGTCACACATTTTTGAAACACTCTAAAACAAATTTAATATATAATGATAGATAAATGAAACATAGTATGCTTGCATGTTAGCATCAAGGGTAGAATTCAGCTTTAAGTTTTAAATAACGAGTAAGGGATAGTACTTATGACATTAGTAAAGGTAATACAAATAATGCACTTGTCAAGCATTTGAATAATTTCCCCAACCACAAGTTTAAAATTTCTATACTTGAACAGGTAGAGTTGGATGAATTTTACCTTTGATGCTAACATGTAAGCATACTATGTTTCATTTATTTGTCGTTGTATATTAAATTTGGCACACACATTCATTGTTTGAGTGTTCAAAAAATGTGACATTTTTAAAAATAGTAGGTTTTAAATTTTGAAGTCTGCAGCTTTAAATAGAAGGTCCTAACGTTTAATTGAATGGTATTATGTATGCAAATTCATTTTTTGATGACTAATGTGTTTTGGTGGTACATTTATTTATTCTGAAGAAGTCGTAACTTATTGTTGATGAAAGCACTAAAGTAAAAGTTTCTCTGCTTTTACTATGTCCTTATATGCTTCTTTTTTATTTACTTGGTTTGTTATTCAAGAGTTTTGTACTGGTTGGCAAGGGTATTATGTGGCTGGAAAAGGTTTTAGCCAATATTCAAAATCTCGGGGGGGGGGCAAGTGCAAACCATCCCTTGCATAGCAGAGTGGTCTTTCATCCTTGTCCTCCCGGGCTGACAAATATTGTACTCCCTCAAATGTCACCATACTCCATGTTTCTCTTCCTACAGTCCATAGAGGTACATCTCAGCTCATTGACACCCATGTGGACTATGACAGAATCATACTTGTACTTGGGACTGAGTGACCTGAGTGCATAAATGATATAACGTATCCTGGTCCCTGAAAGGCAGCTGACCGTGACTCTGTCTTTGTTAGCCTGGTGAGTGGGATGTCTTTGTGTCTCACTGTGGAATTTCCTATGGCCACGATACTGGGTTGTGTAGTGGTATGCCTAATGGGCTTTGAAATTTAGACATATTGGGTTGTGGCAGTATGTGTCTTGTTGGGTGTTTTGTTTTTGTGGAGTGCTGTGAAGGTTGCCATTGACATTTTGTGTGTTTTTGCAGTATCTGGAAGGTCTTTTTTGTTTGGGGAGATTACATTTAAGAATCTCAGCATATGTGAGTCTGTGTGACTGGTTTGTACTATGTGAGGTGGGTGTCGTGTGCCACTGACAACCTGTTTGGTAGTTTAGGTGCTCGTAGGTTGGAGCCTTGTTTCCAGTGATATTGGGTAATTACACGTCTCCCACATCTTATTAGTATGTTTGAGGATCAGTTGGCTGTCAGTGTCAGGTAATGAAAAACAAAGGGTTAAAAAATGAGGACAGTCCTGCTTAGTCACTGTTTGAAGATGATGATGTAAAAACTGATTTGTTGGCAAAGGATGAGGTTTGCAAGCCTTTGGGGCATTGCCAATGACCTATCGTATTGGACAGTTAAATTGTAGTTTACATTAAATGTTAAGAATTGCAGAATTATTTCCATTCGTTAATGCTGGAGGAACCAGGAGTGAAATACAAACCAGTGGAAGATGATCTATGTGAGACTAGAAGCTGACAAGATTGAGGAGTACGATTACTCGTAACTAATTTTTTGCAGCATTGTGTGAATAGGCTCTGTATATAGTTTTTAGGACCTTAGTTTCTTGGTGAAGAACAGTTACTTGAAGCAGATGTCATTTCTTCACTGTCTGCTGTAAAAACTAATACTGCACACATTTCACAACTTGGAGATTTGGCAGAGAAGGGCAGCAAGATAGGTGGAGTTTGGTGGTGCTGTGAAATGAAGCCATAGTGGCTCGGCATGCATGAGTCAGGGAGGGTAGCCAGTCTAGATGTGAAGACAATATTATTTCTGTAGAAATATGTTGGATTAAAAGCTGCTGACACCTGGCTGTTAAGTGGCAGTGAGTTGTCATTCATAGCACCCAGATTGTTCTTGAGCCAATTCGAGACTACTGCTATAAAAAAAAATGCAAAAGTGATGGGAGAGAGGGGCCAGTGAGACATAGAATGTTGTGCATCATTGCCTTAGTCTTTAATGGGTTAAGTTTTTAATACTGTTGCCTTCCATCCACAATTGGATAGCCTCCAAAGTGTCTTTAGACTTGGCAAAAGCCCAAGCTGCTAAGGAAAGGATAGGTGATGCTGAATGTCACCAGCATGAACAGTGATATTAAAGACCTGCACCTTTTATATGACCATTGTTAATAGTAGCATGTATACCAATGAATAGTAAATGAGCAAGGATCAAACCCTTTGGCACTTCACACACAAATGGGCAACATTTTAGATGAATTTGCACAGAGCACATCTTGCACAGTGATAGTAATTGGTTCTCTGTTTAGCACTGAAAGGGATTAGACGGTTTTCCTGTTCTGAAAAACTTAACTACATCATAAAGGAGTGTCACTCCACTTTGTTTCAAGGTCTGTTTGTGTCCCAGCTAAGGTAAAGGTTTAAAAAGTTTGAGTTAATTTTTTTTATTTATTTATTTGTTTATTTTACATTTGTTGACCGGGCTAATCTAACTGGATACATGTCCGTTTTCAGTAGAGGCCCGGGGAGATAAGCTCAGTGCAAAAAAATAACAAAAACATGTATACTTACAATTATGTTACAGGTTAACACAGAATTATCATAGAGGTCTAAATACCTCACATTGCAAAATGCAGGTACAGTACAAAATGCAGGTAGAATATATACTGTAGTCTGGGGAGATAAGGTCTGCGAATAAGAAGAAATAAAAACATTTATATTTACAAAGAACATTCCAGGTTAACACAGAAATTATCAGAGGGCAGAATACTTCACAGTGCAAAAGGCAGGTACAATGCAAATTACATGTAGAATACAGAATACAACAAAAAATGAGGCATATTGTATAATTATATTAATAAAGAGTTGTCACTGTAAGTAAGCTCAGAGGATGAAACGAAGGTTAGGTATAGGAAAAAGGTATTGTGGTTAGTAAGGAAAGTAGAACTTGTTATTGAGAAGTAATGGTTAGGCAGTGCCAAGTATGAGTAGAAAAATGATTACTCAGGTTTAGTACAGGGGCATAACCAGTGTGTTCTCAGGAAAAGTTTGTCTGTTTTTGAAAAGTGATGTAGAGGAAACTTGAGGAAAATTCACTGGGGAGAAGGTTCCAAGATTTTCCAACAGTATTAGTGAAAAGAGAATCACCAGCCCTGTTATTAGATTTAGAGATGTTTACAAGAAGTTTGTGATGAACGCAAGGATTTCAGATTACTGTAGGGGATGATGAGGGTAGATAGTATGGGAGTACTGGAAGGTTGGTAAAGTGTCTTATGGGCAATGGTTAGTTTGTGGAATTTAAGCAGATTCTGAATTTCTAGCCATCCTAACTGCTTAAGATTATAGCAGTGGTGGGTTCTAAACGGGTTGCCAGTAGCAAACCTGGAATGTTATTGTAGGAGATTTCCAGTTTGGTGAGGTTATTTTTAGATCTATTAGTATATATGGGTGAGTCATAGAGGAGTGTAGAGATTAGATGGGTATAAGCAATAGTTGTTCTGGCTGTTGGTGAAAGGAAGGGTTTGACCCTGTAGAGAGAGCCTAGGTTTTTGTTAACGGTTTTTATAGTATTGTTGATATGGATGACAAAGTTAAGATTGTTGTCTATGGTGATACAAAGTAGTTTGGTAGTTGGGTCAGGTGATATAAGAGTACCATTAGTGGATGTAACTGAGAAATCTATTGGGGAGGACTTACGAGTAGGATTGAAAAGGAGGAGTTTAGTGTTTTTGGGGTTCAAGAGAAGGCAGTGTTGTGTAAACCATTGTTCTACTGTGTTAGAATACCTTTTGGGTAAGGGAGTGAAGTTTGGAAGTGGATGTGGCTGTGCATATAAGTGTAGAATCGTCTGCGTATTGAATGCATGTAGCTTGGGGGATTGCTAGATGAAGGTCATTGATAAATATGGAGAAAAGAAGAGGTCCTAATATGGACCCTTGAGGGACGCCAAAGTTAACGGGCAGGTGGGTAGATGGAGTGTTGTGCCAAAACACCGCCTGTTGTATGCTATCTAAATAGGACTGGAACCATTTTATAGTGAGTGCATCTAGTGACAGGGATTTGTGGATATTTATAAGTATTTGGTGATTAACCATATCAAATGCCTTGGACAGATCAATAAATAGTGCAGATGAAAGCATATTGGAGTTACAGTTTTTGTTAATACAGTCAGTAAAGGAAAGGAGGGCAGTAGTAGTGCTGTGGGAAGGTCTGAAACCATGTTGACAGCTGGAAAGTAAGCTAATTTGGATTAGGTGGTCTAGCAATTGCCTATGGATGCATTTTTCCATTTTCCATTGCCAAAGGTGAAAGCAGGGCTATGGGACGGTTGTTGGAGAATTCAGTAGAGTTTCCGCCTTTATGAAGGGGGATAATATGGGAGACTTTCCAGATGTTAGGGATGTGTCCTTCACTAATGGTTCTATTAATCAGAATGGAAATGGGATAGGCGATGGATTTGGCTGATTTCTGTAGATATTCATCAGGAATTTGGTCTGCTGAAGGAGAGTATGGTTTAAGTTTTTGCATAAGGGAAAGAATATATGTTGTTAGGGACTGGTTGGAAGAGAAATGGAGGGGGTGGGGTTGTGTTAGAGGCAGGTAAAGTGAAGTTATTAGGTGATAGGTGACTGGCAAATGTTTGAATGGCCTCAGTGAAAAAGGTATTGAAGGCATTGGCAGTATGCTTGGGATTCTCCTGGTCTATGCCTTGTGGGTTAGGTGTAATGTATTGACCTGGGTTTAGTAGTTGGTTAATACTTGCCCAGAATTTTTGTGGGTTATTATGTTTAGTTTGCTGGAACTGTAAGTAGTAGTTTCTTTAATCAGACAGTATAGCTTTCTTAGTGTGATTTCTCAGTTGTCTAAAGTTTTGACGGTCTACAGAGTTTTTAGTCATTCGCCATTTGGCCCAGTATTTATTTCCGAGGTGGATTTTTTGTTTGGTTTCTTTTGAAAGCCATGGGGCGGATTTGGTTTTAATTCCAATAGAGCGGTTAGGTGCGTGGTCATCTAGAATGGTTTGGAATTTGGAATTAAAGTATTTAACAGCTTCCTCCAATGGGAGGTGTTTTAAGGGAGACCAGTTGCATGTTCATAGTTCGCTTTGAAAGAGATCAGGGTTAAAGTTTTTCTTGGGCCTAATATACCTGAAAGTGGCTGGAGTGGAGACATTGGTCTTTTGCCTGATGATGTAGGTAAGTGAGTGGTCACTAATATCATCAGGGAGGGTTCCAGATTCATATATGTGAAGCAGCTGGAGAAGAAAACAATCAGCAGATCTGGATACTGAAGGTAAGTTAGATAAGTCAGGAGTGGGTAAGAGCAGAGATAAGTAAGGAGTCTGTGATGGAATAGGTAGTTGTAGTAAAGGGTGAGGAGAGAGAATTAAGAGGAGGTTTAGGACTTCAGAAATGTTAAGGTAATGAAACAAGAAAACTGAGGGTATGCAGGAGGTAGAGGCTGGGATAAGGGTGCCACCTAGTGGCCGGGTCTTCTATTGCAGGTAAGTTTGAAAGGGAGCTAGCTGGTTATAGAACTGGGAAGGGGTGACTGCAAGTCAAAGGGATTACTGCGAAGGATAGGAGGTAAGTGGGTAATAGTGTAGTTAAGAGAGGGGGTAGAGGCTGCTGGTTGTCCTGGCTAGGAGTGTGCTTTTGAACCCCTAAAGCATTAGTACAATGGTTTACAATTTTACTGGCAGGATATAGAGAACAACAACATACTTTCTTGTTTTCTTGAGAGAGGATGCAGGGAATTAAGGCTGTGAGATGAAACTGCAGGGATTTGGATAGGGTCCTTCTCCACAAGATAGGTAGGTTTCTAGAGACTAGTGCAGGAATAGCACAAGAAGAGCAGGGTATTGAAGGGAGAAAGAGAGACAAAGTGGTGCAGAGGAACAAGAGTTAGCACATGTCAATGTAGTTATGGCACTATTTCACAAAAGTTAACATAAAGACATAAAATGTATAGTGAGCATATAAATATTCCCTTATCATTAGTAGCAACAGTGGGTAACACATTTAAACCAACAGTTCTGAAAAACAATACTGTAGCAGGACACTGTATGTTCAGTAGAACTATCATCCACATTTAAGATATAAGCTAAATTAAACCTGTGATGCTTATAAATATATGTAAGGCCACTTAAAGAAAAACTACCATAGGAAAAACAGTACAGTTTAGTCAATATGATCTCATGTATGAGCTGGGACTGATAGCAGGCAAGCCTTGACCCAACTATAGAAGGAATGTGCACAACATCAACAGTTAGACCAAGAAGGAAAAAAACACCTAGGAGAATACAACTAGTTATACGTGCCTCACTCTACGGAGGAATAGAATGCAGCAGTTAACAGGGATAGTTTCTCGAGAAATGCAAGAGTTTGATAAGCTCCTGGGACCCTTAAGAGCTATGGAAGCACTTAAAGCTGCAACCTGAGTATGCCCGGAATAGCGATTTAAGCTCCAAATAAAATAATTTCAACATATGGATGAACACACCCCATTACTGAGAGATCTTTATTTTAATGTCACAATATGGTGGTTTGGCTGGGTAGATTGTGAGACTGCCCTCCCATTAATCACCCTTACCTATTACTCTTGTTTAAGTGCAGGAGTGCCCTCTTTTCTTTCATTGATCATTTTTGTTGTTAGATGTAAAGATTCCACTCCTATCCTGATTGTTCTGGGGTACCTGGTGTCACTTTCAGATTTTAGTGCTAGAACTTCTTTCATTTTGGCATTTAGAATTACAGTGCCAAACTGTAACTGCAACAACTGTCCTGTTGTTGGTTCTGTCATCTGCCTTTATATTGCTGGTTCCATTGTCACCTGTGTTTTTTGTCACCCGATTGTACATTGCTAGTCTTTTAGCATTAATACACCAAATTCATGTTGAGCACCTTACTAGTTGCTTATAGTCTGTACATTAGTAGCATGGACCCTTCTTTACACTGACCCTTCTGACATTGTTGGCTTCAGCACCCACAATTCTGGCTGTTAACCTTTCAAATGTCAGTGGCTTTGGCAGCATCATTGTCAAAGTTAAGCTTTCAGATGTCTGTCCTCCAGTGTTGGCTGTACCAAAGTCAGTAGGTACTTTGCGGAGAAATGTCAGTTTAGGATCCCCAGTCTAAACTGCACTCTTCTGGCAATGACCCTTCTAGGCTGGTATTCCCAATTCCAGGCTCCCTTACCTCCCCTCTTCAACATTACAATGATCTTAACTGGTTCTGGTCTCTAGGACACCAATTTTATTTTCACAGTCAGAGCAACCCCAAAAGACTTGTCACAACCCTGTTTTAGGGGGGTTAATCTGAAGGATGCACTCCCCTCCCTTCACCCCTCTTGACCCCAAGTGTGAGGATATTATGCAACTTGTACAGCTGCAGGAAGTAACTAAGTTCTCCACCCAGTAGTCTGGATGATTCTTCCATTATTCAGTATCTTTCAGGATGTCAACTCATTTGCATGGGACAATCCTGATATTGTTAATCTGTCCCTAAGAAGACAGATAGTGTTTTTCAGCTTCTGACCAAGTGTTCAGTTTTTGTGCCTTATTGTTTATTGTTGAGATTAAAATCTTCTACTTAATTGCTGAGGCTGTAGAATAGTGTTGTTCTCATCTCTGTCTTTTATGACGACATATTGTTGCTGCAGCAGTAAATGATTTCATCAGTTAGTAAGAAATGGCATTGATTGAAAAAGGGATTTCATTTAAGTGCAGGATTTCATTGAAGTGCAGTTGCAGTATTTGTGATATTTGTAATTTAACTTTAGTGATTGTGTTGGGTATTTACAAAATGCCACATTTGTGTTCAATTGATATTTAATTAATCTGTCGTTTATATGATGCTGTTTGATTTATTGTAAATCTTTGTTTATGGCATACTTTTTAAACTTGTGCAAGTAATGTTTATTGATAGGATTAAAGACAGAATTTAGCATGCAAGGTTTGTAGGGTCTGATAGTGACATTTTTCCTAAATTAGATTTTTTTGCAGCTCAGCAGCTGAACTACTTCTGCTGTTTTGCTGACTAATTTTACAGGGGGGATTTCTGTAAAAGCAGAATACTAAATCTCTTTGGGGCACCTGGAATCTTTGAATGCCATACTTGTGATTTCAGCTGTTCCCTACTTGTATGTATTAGTGATCAGTTCCTTTTAAAATGATTCATTTCCTTTTCCTCTAAACTGTCTCAGTAAAAATAGCTGTGGACTATGAGGAAAAGGGGAGTGAGAAGTGAACGTCAAAATAGGAGACTAAACAGGATCAATCTTTGTCAAATTTGTGTTGCTGCCGAGGTTTTTGTGTTGAAGCAACCACCGGTATTTAGTCACCTTTTCACCTGTTTTGCATAGTGCTGCTGGCTGTCTTGTTTTTCTGTAAACTAGGAATTGCTCTGTGAATGCTCAGCTCTGCAAAAGAAGTTGCAAGAAGAAAAACGGACATGAAATGTGGTTTGTTTGCTAATTTGCAGATAATCTTGAATCAAAAGAAGAAAAAATAATGAGCATTTATTACATTCACTATTACCACTGTTAGGAGGGCCCTATTCTCCCTCCTTGCCCACTATCTTATTGCATATAATACTGCAGTTGCTTTAGGCAAACTGATCTTGTTCACACTGCAGTTGTTATTACTGGAGATGCAAATCCAATAATGAATGGTTATGCCTAAAGATTTCTTTCTGTTGAGGAATTTGGTTTAGGATCAAGTATGAGACTAGGGTTCCATTGTCATCACCTATAGAGCTAAGATTAACAGGTACATAGCCTGGCTGTAAAAATCTTCGCAGGTATTAAAGTCCCTCCCCCTTCCACATAATTCTCTTGCCCATAGTATCTAAGTAGCGGATATCTTCAACAATGCAGTGTGTCTCCTGACAAAAGGGTGTGGACCCAGGTTACCCTACATTTTTTTTCAGGAATTTTCTTCAGATATTTTTGGCCTTTGTTCTCAAAATGAATTTGTAAATTCTGTGTGTGTTTGCATGTTTGTTGACTTTGGTTCTGTATTGAGGTGGTGTTATTTTCTATGTGTGTGGGCTTTACCTGATGATATTAAAACCAAGCTTT
Source organism: Protopterus annectens (assembly GCF_019279795.1). Taxonomy (NCBI): domain Eukaryota; kingdom Metazoa; phylum Chordata; order Ceratodontiformes; family Protopteridae; genus Protopterus; species Protopterus annectens. The sequence continues at coordinate 854,632,876 of NC_056737.1, read as the reverse complement.
TGGATGCCCCTCTGGATAACAGAAATCATTTGGGGACACCTGCTGTTGACATATTTAAGTCCCTCCAGGATAAAGGTAAGGCCTTGCAGGAACTCGAACATTTTTTTTTCTCCCCTACCCCAGATTCCAGAGGAATTGCCTTTCTAAGTCTGCCTTTGTTCATAGGCAAACCCACCCTCCTCTTAAGGGTAAAAAGGGATCTAGGTGCATTCCTCCTGCTAAATCCACTCTGACTCTCTCATTTCAGAATTCTTCTTTTCTGTACAGGCCAATCTCCATTTGACGTATGGTCTGCCTTTCACGTCGGCCAGGTCCCCTTGTCTCTTTGTCTGTCTGTGTCTCTTCCAAATTGGCATCAAATTACATCAGACTCTTGGGTGTTGTCTGTTAGTTGTCAGGAGTATTTAATGTTTTGGAAATACCTTCCCCCCTTTTCAGGTATTCCTCAACGTCCTCTATAACAGTTTCCTCATTTCCCAGAGGTTCTGCAATCCCTTTTCAGTCAGGGCATTATTCTGCTTGTTCCTCCCACCCAGGTAGAGAAGGTGTTTTACTCCAGAATGTTTTTGGTTCCTCAGAAGGAAGGTACTTGGAGACTAATTCTGAGTCTTTCTCTACTCATCCCCTTTCTCACGTTTCCTTCTTCCCGGATGCTTTCTCTTCAAACTTTGTTTCCTCTTCTTCCCCTAGCCTTTTTGGTTTCTGTAGACAAGGATGTCTATCTTCATGTCCTTATTCACCTTCTGTCAGGAAATATTTGCATTTCTCTTGTTTCTTCTTTGCATTTTCAGTTCTCTGTTTTGCCCTTTGGTCTCTCTACTGCCTCAAAGGTATTCACCAGTTGCCTGTCTGTCTGCTGTCATTGCTTTTTGCAGGCTTCGGGGTTACAGATTTTTCCTTGTATGGATGATTTGTTTATTCAAGCTCCTTCTCCCAGAAGTCTGTTGCAGGATCTCCGGTTTACCACTTGTCTCTTACACAGTCTGGAGTTCGCCATAAATCTCAAGAAATCAGTCCTGGTGCCCTCCCAGGATCATGTTTTTCTCAGGTGCATTCTTCAGACTGTTCCCATGATGGCTTGTCTTCCTACTCCCATGGTTCTGTCTCTGACAACCTGCTTCCTCTGTCCTTTCTCACAGCCAGGGAATTTCTCAGAGTTCTGGGGTTTATCGTCTTCAGTATTCACATGCTTCCTCTTGCCAGGCTCCACATGACGAAATTTCACTTGTGCCTCAAGTCAGTGTGGCTTCAACATTGCCACCTCCTAGGGTTCCCTGTTCCTTCACTACTTTGTCTCTTACTCTAGCTTCAGTCGTGGATTCATCAACTTTGTCAGTCCAGGGCTTCTTTCCAGGCTGTGATTCCTACTCTGGGACCTGTTCACAAATGTGTTAGACTTTGGGTAGGGAGCTTCTTGTGACTCCCTGAAGGTCCAGGGTCTATGGCCTCCTCATCAGAGATCAGACCACATCAACATAACAGATGAGAGCCATGCAAGCTTTTCATCCTCTTCCACCCCAGCCCCCTCAAAGTCTTCACAGACAGTACCACTTTGATGTGGCACATCAACAAGTGGGGGGGGGGGTACAAGGTCCTATCTCTCTTTTTTTGCAGGTTAGCACTTCAGGTCTGGGATCTGGCTGTCCAGTATCAAGTGACTCTTCAGGTGGTTTATGTTCCTTGAGAGCACAGCAAATCCAGAACACAGGCTAACAAATGGATGCCTCACAAAGATGTGTTCCTGGACACAGTTCATCGGTGAGGTATTCCTCAGGTAGATCTTTTTGCCTTCCCTCTGAACAGACGGCTTCCTCTATTCTGTTCCAGAGTCCCAAGTCCCATGACTTGGAATGTAGACTCCTTATCTTTTTCACAGAAGTGGATGTTTCTGTATACCTTCACCTCCCCCCTCCACTGCTGTCACAGGTTCTGCACAAGATCAGGCGGAGCTCTCCCAAAATCTTATTGGTGACTCCTTTTTGGCCCAGACAGCATTGCTTCCCCCTTCTTTCTCACTTGGCCAAGGGCAATCACCACGTCACCTCATCGGGTTGAACTTGTCACACAAGACAAGGAATCTCTTATCCACCCTCAACTGTCCACTCTTCAACTGACCCTGTGGGTGGTTAGGATTTTGATTCCTTTTAGACACCTCTTTTCTGAGGATGTGCTAAAGGTTTTGCAGGAGGCCAGGAAACCCACTACCAGAAAATCATTTGCCAAAATGGAAAAAGATTTTCTGGTTGGTGTCTCTGTCCATCAGGATCACCTCTCTGTGGAGGTTCCACTGGATGTTCATCGTGTTTCACTGTTGCAGTCATTACGTGTGAGTTATCCTGCTGGCAGGCTACCCGCAGTCTGCCTGAGTTCCAAAGTCTAGGTCCGGCGTCGGTTGCTGTCATTGTCTTCAGTCTTTCTTGCCGTGCGGTGCCCAAAGCAGAAGCAGTTAGCAAGTGCTGGTCGGCCGACTCATGAGATTTTCGAAATAGAGTTTCAGAACCGAAGTCGTCAGTAAAGCTAAGTACTCCATTGGGAAACTTTTTCTTGCTCCAGACCGATGTTAGTAAAAGTTAACAATTGTATTTCTTGATATAGTTGTTGATGTTTTCTCTGAATCCAGTCCATCTCCTGATTCTTTACCCTCTGCACCAGTCAAGCAAGGCAGGTGTTACAGGGTTCCTGACTCTCATAAATTTCTTTAAGAACCCTGCTGCTGACCCTGAAACCATTTCTCAGGGTCCCAAAGAGGTTAAGGCTTCCACTGATAAAAACCCTGTTCCCTCTGATAGGGATTCTAGAGCTCTGGATAGATGGGGGAAAAAGTTTACACTTCTGCTACTTTAGCTGTAAGGGCTTTAAACTGCCAGTTTCACATGCAACATAAAATGCTTACAAATTCAGAGAATCCTGACAATAAGGAAATGCAGGAATTATTGCATGCAGCTGAACAAGTGGGAAAGCATACTCTGCAATGTGGTTTTGATTCATTAGAGGCTTCTTGCAGAGCCGCAGTTACAGGCTCTGTCATTCTTAGGCATGCTTGGTTAAAAGAACAAAGTTTACCTGATCATGTTAAAGTAAAATTATTGGATGCTCCATTACAGCATGATGTTTGGTGTTAAGGCAGAAGAGGTGTTAAAGAAAATGGAGGATAAAGCAAAATCTATGCAGACAGTAAAGGATTTCTTACAGGTTCAACCACCTAGGTTTAGTAGAAACTGGCCTTCAAAAAATCGGTCCTTTCAGGTGTCAAGACAGGCCACAAAGAGGCAGATACAGACGTCCAAGAGGCAGATCTCGGTCCCAAGGCTCCTACAGACCTAAACAATGTGGTGCTTCTGCCCCCAAAGTAGGAGAAGACAAATCACAACCTTACAGGAAACAGTCCCAATGACTTTCCTCTAAAAAGGCCAAGCACTTACCTTTTGGCAGTACCCCTAGGGGGAAAGCTAACACTTTTCACACAAAATTGGCACATAATTACCCAGGACAAATGGGTACTGAATATAGTTTCTCAGGGCTACAGGTTCCACTTTCACACCCTTCCAAAATCAAAAGGTATGCCGGACCTGCCACAAAACCAATGGGCAGAGGCACAAAAGGAAATTGCTGCTCTCATGGACATGTGAGCTATTCAAAGAGTACCACAGCAAGAACAAGGGCAAGGATTTTACTCAAGACTCTTCCTAGTTCCCAGAAAGGACAAAGCCTGGAGACCAATACTGGACTTGTCAATCCTAAATACTTTCCTGGATGTTCCAAAATTCAAAATGTTAACACTGCAGCAACTTCGACCCATGCTGGGCAAGAAGGCTTGGCTAGTTATTTTGGACCTCAAGGAGGCATACCTGCATGTCCCAATTAGACAAACTTGCAGAAGATACCTCAGATCATAGCTGGCTCAATGCATTACCAATTCTCTGCACTGCCCTTTGGCTTATCTACTGCGCCCAGGGTCTTCACAAAATGCCTGGCACCAGTAATTGTATTTTGAAGACAAAGAGGAATTCAGATATATCCCTACTTGGACGACTGCCTTATTCAAGCAGAGAGCAAGGACATTCTACTAAAGCATCTGGCGTTTGTAAAAAGATTATTAATTTGCCTAGGGTACACAGTAAACGAAAATAAATCAAAACTAGTGCCCTCTCAAGAGATAATATTCCTGGGTGCAAGCTTAAATACAACTACCCAGATGGCTTATCTCACACCAGACAAACAAAGGAAACTGACTCATTACTTTCAAATGATGGCAACAAAGACCCAGCTCCCTGCAAGAAAAATTCTGCAGGCCCTGGGCTTCATGGCTTCCTGCATTCTACTAATTCCATATGCAAGACTGCATATGAGGAAACTACAGTGGTATCTAAAAAGTGTTTGGACTCAACATTGCCACAGCCTGGAAACAATAGTGACTATAATTCCCTGTCTACAACAGGAGTTTCGATGGTGGTCCAGAGCCTGTCATCACAACAAGGGACAGCTTCTCACCTTACCCACAGCCAGGCAGACAATAACAACGGATGCATCGGATTATGCCTGGGGGGCACACGTGCAGGAAAATGTATTCAGGGACGTGGCCCAAGGAACAAATGCATCTTCACATCAATCAAAAAGAGATGCTAGCTGTACAGAATGCCCTGGCAGCCTTCAAGGATTTACTACATCCAGGACAACTATTACTAAAGACTGACAACACCACAGTTATGTGGTACATAAACAAGCAAGGGGGCACACATTCTTACCTCCTCTGCAGGCAAGCCATGACTCTGTGGAGCACAGCACTGACCTATCAAGTACGTCTGCAGGCACAATTCCTGCTAGGAAAGAAAAATACACTGGCAGACGAACTAAGCAGAAATCTCATGGATCCGCATGAATGGAAACTAAATCCACAGGTCTTCAGCATGATAACAAGGAAATGGGGACGCCCGGACATAGATCTTTTTGCCTCCCCTCACAACTGCCAGCTACAGAAATTCTGCACAAGAACTTATCACTCACAAGCATGGAAAGTGGATGCTCTTTCATTCAGCTGGAAAACCCTGACAGTTTATGCCTTCCCTCCACTGCCTCTTCTTCCCAAGGTACTCCTAAATGTCAGACAAGAGAACCCAAAAATTATCCTGATTGCCCCAGACTGGCTACGCCAGCACTGGTACCCAATCCTAAAGAGCTTGTCTCGAGGCCCAGCCTGGCCTTTACCTCAGATTCCTCATCTTCTGCCTCAACAAAACAATCAGATGCTACACAGTCAGCTCAGAACCTTAAATCTGGCTGCATGGCGGATAATATAGCCACTCAGACCACACCTCTCTCTAAAGCTGTTATGGATGTCATTTTAGAAGTCAGGAGGCCCAGCACTAGGAAATCTTATGCAGAAGAATGGAAGAGATTCTGTGCTTGGAACCAGGTACAAGGACTCGAACCACTTGTTCCAAATATACCTCCGATTTTACAATACCTAACTGAGATGCTGGACAAAGGCCTATCCTTTTCATCTATTAAAATACATGCCTTTGCCATTTCAGCTCATTACAATACAGAACCTCTATTTTTTCACATCCATTGCTAAGACAGTACCTCAGAGGGGCAAGAAACATATGACCCCCAAGGACAGCACCAATACCTACTTGGGACCTCAATTTTGTGTTAGAAAAGCTCACACTGCCTCCTTTTGAGCCAGCCAACACAGCTGATATAAAATTCTTATCATGGAAGACTGCTCTGCTCCTAGCAATAACTTCAGCAAGAAGAGTCTCCGAGTTACAGCCATTAATGGCAGTGAAACCTTTCATCATTTTTCATCAGGACAGGGTTTCTCTAAGGACAAACCCAACATTTATGCCAAAGGTGGTTTCCAGTGTGGCTCTTAACCAAACCATTCATTTGCCAACCTTCCATCCAAATCCCCAGAATAAAGGGGAGAGACTACTGCACACTTTGGATATACACAGACAGCTACGATTCTACTTGGACAAAACAAAAGCTTTCAGAAAAACTGAGCAACTGTTTGTAGCTTATGCTGCAGGATCACAAGGAAAGCCTATCTCAAAGCAGACCATTTCAAAATGGATAGGACACTGCATTCACTTCTGCTATGCACAGCATGGCAAATCAGTGCCCAAGGGCATAAGGCCACATTCTACCAGAGCAGCAGCCACTTCCTTTCTCAGAGGAGTACCAGACCAAAGACATTTTAGAAGCTGCAACCTGGAGTGCAGTGCACACTTTCACTAAACACTACCACTTGCCTCTCTACCCTAAATCCAGAGCAGGCTTTGCCACTCCAGTTCTGCAGGGCCCGGTAGTCTCTCCTAATCCTATTTAGGCCCAGCCACCCAACCTCAGCTTTGGGATTCAACCCAAGTGTAATGACTGTAACAGTGAAACACAATGAACATAGTACAGTTGTGTACCTACCATAAATGTAGATGTTCGAGTGTATTCACTGTTACAGTCCAGGTTACCCACCCACAATCCCCCTTTTTCATTGCTGGGTCCTTTCTGTACTTCTCAACTCTCTACAATCTATGTGATGTATCTTCTTGTAGATGAAGGAAATGTTATTTTGGTACACGCATGTTTTTTGACACATTTGTTTCCAGCCTTTCCTATTTGGGGGCACCTGACATCTGGGGCAAGAAAAACTGAAGAAAATGGCTTTGGTTGCATCTTTTATACCCCTGGCGCACTGACGTCAGGGAAGAAGCGACAGCAACCGATGCTGGACCTAGACTTTGGAACTCGGGCCGACTGCGGGTAGCCTGCCAGCAGGATAACCCAAGTGTAATGACTGCAACAGTGAATACACTCGAACATCTACATTTATGGTAGGTACACAACTGTACTTTCTGTCTTAGTGTCATCTGCTCCATGTGGGATTGGCATATTCTTCAGTTAAAGCTCATCTCTCTGCAATTTCTGCTTGCCTGCCCTTGAATCCTCCTCTGGCCTCTTGGTTTGTGATCAACCAATTTCTTAAACACGTTCTTCATATTAGGCCTCCCAGAAAGCCTATTCTGCCTTCTGGGGGACCTCACTTTTGCACATGAAAATTTGACTTGCGCTCCTATTTATGCCCGGGGAGATAAATGAGTTGTCCCTTAATCAGTCTGTTCACATTCTCTCCCTTTTTCCTTCTCTGCAGTATGCCATTGAGAAGGTTCTTCACACCTTGGATCTGCATAGACAGCTCAGGTGCTAGTCAGATAAGACAAAGACAGTTTGGAAGTCTGAGCAGCTTTCTTTTCATTCCAGGACTTTGGGTTTTGCTGTTTCCAAGCAAACCATTTCATCCAGAATTTTTAAAGCTATTTCCTTTTGTTATTCCTTTCATTGCAAAATTCTTTCCTCATCTGTAGAAGCATATTCCACTAGGACAGTTGCCTACTGTGGTGCCTTTTCAAGGGTTTGGATGCCGTTTCCATCCTTGATGCTGCTGCTTGTTCCTCTGCTCATACTTCCACTAGACATACAAATTGGATGTGGTTTTCAGAGCCAGGGCAGGTTTTGCCAGGGCTGTTCTGCGTGGGTTTATAGAGGGCTCTTCTATGCCTTCCTCCTACCAGCCTTCTTTGCTCCTTGTACTGTTCCTTATGTAAAGAATACTGCAGTGGTGATGTGGAAGGACATAGTGTAGTTGTTTAAAATCTTACCATGACAGTAGATTTCTCCTTTTCACTGTTGCAGTATTCCGTCCATCCCTCCTTCCCCCTCTTTTGTAGCTCTTGCCATGTGTGTTTTTTGACCTCCTGGCTGAGGGACCCTTGTTTCTTTTTCCTTCTGGATGTGCATGTTCCCTTTTGTCCCTGAGGGAATTCTGTTCCTCGTGGGGCTTTTCAGTTACGAGTGTTTGCATCTGTATGTCACCTAGGCAGCATGTGTGTGATGTACGGCACCTGTAATGTCTAAAAGCTTTGGTATATTGGCTGAACATTGGGCTATCCTTGGTAGGGGATCTCTTTTATGTAGAGTACTGCAACAGTGAAAAGGACATGTACTGTTATGGTAAGGGTTTACACAAATGTACTTTTGTAATGGGTTAAATAACAGTTCACCTGTAAGCTTAAATCAGACTTTTTGTAGGAACAGGTATCCATATAGCATGGAATTTAAATAAAAGTTGACATAGGTAAATGGGGCACATTAATATGATTGTAATGTGTACAAGGATTCCCCTCACAAGCTCGAAGTTTCAAAACTTGGAACTGCAAATGGTTGTGACCATAAGATTGAAGTTTTGAAACTTAGAATGTCTTGAATGGAGATTTCTGTACAGCACGGAATGGAAAATTTTACTGTGTGATCTCTGAGTTGGTATATTTAATTACCAGGGGGTGTGAGGGTGCCCCCCTGCAAAAACGTAAAAAAAACCCTTTTTATTACAATTTCAAAGTTTCAAAACTTTGATCTTATCGTCTTGACCATTTGCAGTTCGAAGTTTTGAAACTTTGAGTTTGTAAAGTAGATCCATATGCAAACATTAGTTAGATAATAAGCTTAGGGAAATGTTTATATAAAGGTATTGTGTAAAACAGGAAACAATTTTTGTATTTTCTCCTTTTCTTTATTTGTGTTTTCACACCTGGATACTTTTTACATGTTAATGTATCAAGTTTATTTTTTCTTTTACCTGATATTGTGATAATGTTGATGCATAAATAAAAAAGCAAACAGTTTAAACAAGGTGTAAAATTAGGCCGATAAGAAAAGACATCAGGTTTATTATCTGTAGATGATTTTGTGTTAGACTTAAAAAAAAAAAAAAAAAAAAGTAAAAGCTAAAGTCATATCAGGAAACTCCTTAAAAAAACCTTGTAAGAAAAAACTTTATAACTTAACCCAGGGAGAAAGAAAAGCATTGATTGAGCTAGGCAATGATAAATTCAGGTGTGTAATGAAGGCAGACAAGGGAGGATGTATACTTGTGACTGGTATCACTAGCTACAACCAAAAGATAGAACATGCTGGAGGATAACGTTTTATGAGTTATTTACCATGGATGACACGAGCATATGATGTATGTAACACTAATCTCACCACATTATGGGAAGAACTTATTACTGAAAATAGTTATCATTATTTATGGAGCCCATGCCCAAGTTTACCTTACTTTTTTGGAATACCAAAGCCACACAAGAACAGAGAGAGACCTACCTTATAGACCGGTGGTAGCAAGTGAATGTTCCCTTACTGAAGCCACAGCCTTGATCCTTTAGCAGAAAAGAATAAGTCATACATAACAGACTCAATGCATTTTTTGAGGAAAATAAAAAAACATTACAGTGGAAGCTGACAGTATTTTATTAACTATTGATGTGGAATCCTTGTACGCAGTGCTCCCTCACAATTCCTGTATAACAGCAGCTGTGGAGTCTTAAGAAACAACCATGGTACACAGGCACAACTGCAAAAGTTAAGCAAGCTCATTAATCTTGTACTGGACTTCAGTTTCTTTACTTTCAATTGCAGACACTATAGTCAAAAAAACTGGTGTAGCAATGGGGGCTGCCATGGCTCCCAGGATAGCTAACATAGCCCTGGGCAAGTGGGAGGAGGACTTTGTTTTAAACAACACAGACTACATGCAGCAATATCACATACTATTTGTTTTATTAACAAAGTCTTTATTGTGTGGGAAGGTGACACCTTGCAACTTGGAGATTTTATCACTTACCTCAGTCAAACAACCCCCCTTCCTGAAGTTTACCTCTTTTCCATAGCTGTACTTCAACCACTTTCTCAGGCAGGCAGGTTTCATGTCATCTGTCGGAAATCCGCTTTGGGTGTAAACATAATGCACTAGCCAAACACCTTTTGCTTCATAAAAGACACACCGGTTTTAAGTTCCAGCTCCTGGATTGTATAGACATTGGTGATATTGAAGGAGACATCCCGCATATTCTGGAGAAACATGAACTCATGTGGCAATTAAAGCTGAACTATTTTAGGAAGCCTGGACTAAACTACTACTGTTCAATTAGAAGTGCACTGGAACTTAGAAAATTGCCACATTGTTTACATGACTAATTTTATTTTATTCTACCAGATGGTTTTAAATACCATTTTAGATCAGTTGTAATTTTTAAGTGTATATTTTGTTTCCATCATCATACATTTTTTTCTTATTTTTTTCTTTTTCTGGTTCTCTTTTTTCCACTTTATTCAAAATGATGTGTAATAACAATACTAACCAATTATACAATTGTATATATTTTGATAGATGGTTCTTAAGGTTCTTGTACACAGACCTGAAGAAGTCTAGAAGGACGAAAGCGATCATTGTTAACAATAAGTTATGAAAATAGAATATGATTTTTACAATTGATTTTTTACATGCAAGGTGTATATGTATATATTTATATATATTTTTGGATTGCCAAATATACTACATTTCCAGCCATGTAGTATATTGTTTTGGATAAAATGACAGACTTAATAATCTAGTTAAGTAAGAGATACCACATCATTATAAATTTTATTTAAAGTACATAAAGGTTATATTATTGTGACAGCTACTAAGTAGGGCAGGACCAGCTCGAATGTCACACTGATGGGGGAAGGGATGTGAATTTAACATGTGTTTTACCGTGGTGGTGGTGCTGCGGTAGCGTTGTCGCCTCACAGTTAGACGTTGCCCGTTCAATTCTCAGAGCGTCTTCTGTGTGGTGGCATGCGTGAATGGGCATTCCTTCGTTGAAGGTTGTGCGTTAGGCCCGGCAAGCCAGTACATAAAAATCTATTGCCAATCATTAGCGGACCGGAGTTCCGCTGTGGCGACCCCTAACCGGGAAAAAGCCGAAATACACAAAAACTAATAACACTTTGTTTTACAGCATAATAAAGCACTCTCTTGCCTGATAAAAAGTGTGTGTGTGTGTGTGTGTGTGTGTGTGTGTGTGTGTGTGTGTGTGTGTAAAATATATATATATATATATATATATATATATGTGTGTGTGTGTATATATATATTGGAAAGCTTGTGAGGAGACTATTACTCTATATTTATTTTTGTTTTACTTGGATCTCTTATCTGTGTACTTAATAAAGGATTTTCGACTGGAAACAGACTGCCTGCCTTGCTTGGATTACTTTCGAATGTTTAGTAATGCTGTACAATTATATATTTTTTATTATTTTTTTTTTGGTTGGCTTAAGACGAGTTTGTTTGCTACTTGTACTACTTTTGTCTGATCTGATTAATATACAGTGATATATGGACTGAAAATCTTCCACATAGGGAAATTTCTTACACTGTTTTAAATTCTTATTTATAAGATCTGTTGCTCCTACTACTATTGGAACTTTCTGGGTATCCTTCCACATTGCTCTTGTTTCTGCCTTCAATTCCTGGTATTCTATGACTGTCTTACGTATAGAGAGTCACACCGTAGTCACTGGGTGTTGCAATTTCAGTGATAATGCTACTATTATAGTCTTTTTTTCATGGACTACAATATCTGTTTTCTTGGCATCTGTTGTTTTGAACTGTTGGTAGTGGGTGATCCCATGTGACATAAACTTCATCATTTTCTGTAATGCTTTGCGTCTCATATTTACAGTGTGTTTTTCAACTACTTAAGTATTATAATGTTTGCACAATCCCCAATACAGCAGTCTTGCCACATTATACTGCCTTTCAGCATATCACAGCCAGCAACAAGATGTGTAACTGTTTCCAACTCTGTTTTAACAAAAGTTACATTTGTTTTCTCCCACATATTCAGAGGACTTTGTAAACCAGCGTGTACACAGCCCAGTATCTTGGCCAGCCAGTATTAACTTTCGCTTTTTGATTTAAATTCATCTCTCCATAACGGTTCCTGCATTTCATCCTGATCAACCTGAGGTTGTTCCAAGAGTTTTCTATTCTTGCAACTGTATTTTTGCATTTTCCACATATCTTGCCTTCCTTCACTTTGTATTCTTTCTTTTGTTTTTTTGGCACATTATTTGCTGTCTGATTTTTATCTACTTCTGGTTTAATTTCCATTCCTGCTTGACAATGATATTCTTCTGCTCAACTAAACAGAGAAGTCATCTTAGATTTACTCTCCTCATGTTTTAAAACTTTCACTATGTTTGGGTCTTGTGAGGTCACCAGATATGTATGCTGTCCTACAATTGCAGATCTATACATTTAATCAGTTGTGAGGAGGTCCCATACCTCCTTCAGAATGGGGAATATATATTGTCTTGGTATATTGATTTTTATAAATCATTTGATAAGCATGTAGCATCCTTCTTGTTTTCCTGTCCAACCAATCTTACACCTTTTGGGACCAGTCAGTCACTCCAAAACTGAAGCAAATTGGTTTATAGCTTGGACTTTGTTCCTAGATGTCAGCTCTGTTTTGAGGATTAATTTTAGTCTTGTAAAATATTTCTTACTAAGTTTTATTCCTATTTGTTCATGTTGTATTGTTGAACCTTCATCAATTCCCAAATATTTATACACTCCCTCTTGCTTCAGTTCTGTTATGTCACATTCTTGTCCCAGGCTGATGTTTTCGTGGTGCTGCAGCTTTCCTGCTTTAAAGGTTGCTTTTGCACATTTATCAAAGACCATATGACGTTCTTGTATCATCTGAAAATTTTTAACCACTTGCAGTTGTGCTTTCAGTTCCTCATCTGATGAACTGTACAGTTTTAAATCATCTTCAAAAAGAAGATGAGAAGTCTTTCCACTTTGTTGTTTTCTTGGAGCCAAATTGTAGCCATGACCTAATCTGTTTAAGTAGACGTATTAATGGGTTAAGGGCAACACAAAAGAGCAGTGGTGGCAGAGTGTCACCCTGGAATATCCCCTTTGAATTTTTATCCCTGGAATAATAATTTGTCCCTTATCATGGCTTAAGTGCAAAGTGGTTTGCTACTGTTTCATGGTCACTGTAATGTAATTGATCAGTGTAGTGTCTTATACATTTTTAAGCACTCTTTTATCCATAAATGTGGGATACTGTTAAAAGCTTTTTTATAGTCTATCCATGCCATACTTAGTCTTCCTATTTTTATAGTTCTCCATTATAACTTTAACAACAAATGCTCCTTTGTTCCATATGGCTTTGATTTTGTTTTGTTACCTTTTTGTTCTGTTGCCACGATTGAGTTTTAAATTGCTGTAAACTCTGACGGCATCAGTTCCAGTGTATAGTTTATACTTCATCAGAAGGCAAATTATTGGCCTATAGTTTTTAGGATAGCTTGCAGGTTCGCTATTAAGTTGGGAGTATTGTTTTTCCTGTTAACCAGGTTGGTGTCTGTTCAGGGTGCGCATAGAAATTGTTGTTACTTGTGGCAAAATGTTCATATAAAGATGGTAACACTTTTAGCCAGAAGTTAGGTACGGCAGCTGCGCCTAGGATTTTCCAGTTAGGAGATTTTCTTAACTTTGTTTCAGTTTCTCCAGCTGTTACTTCATCCTATTTCTTATCCTGTGCATTTGAACTTCTTGTTCTTTCTTTTACTTCTATCCTTTCAGTATCTTTATAGATCCATCCATCCACCCTCAACCCCTTTTTCTATTTTGCATATGGGTTGGGATATTTCTCAAAAATGTATCTATTTCTTCTTTTTTTTTGGTGGTGGTTCAGTTCCTTTTGCCTTGTTTCCCACATTTATAGAAAACTTTCTTGGGTCATCAATAAATTGCTTATTTTGTACTTTTCCCTTATATTTATCTGCATATCTTCTAATAATTTTTCTTTTTGCCTATGCTGATTTGCAGTAGTGCACGGTAGAGCCTAGTCTGTTCTGATGATGTGCATTGCTTTTATCATGCCTATCTTTCTGAGTATTTTTGTTGATCTATTCCCTCTTCTATACTTTTCTAACGGTGACACTTCTTGTTTTAATTACTTTATAGTTTTCTCTGTTAGATACTTCCATGATGGCATTTGATTTCTCCCTTTTCTTTCCCTTACTGCCATGTGTTTTTGTGGCAAGATTTTATCTGTTATTAATTTAGATGCACAGTAATATATCCCATTTACTTCTGTAGTATCGCATGAATCTCTATAATATATTATTGTTATCTTCGTTTGTTTTATCAAACTTCTAACTTTTTGGGTTTAACTGACTTTCTGTAGTCGGTTTCTTTCATTGATCTAAATGTGTCTGTCCATCTCTATTAAATCAAGCAACTCTTCTCTTGGATCTTTTTCCTCTAAACTGAGTTAATTGTTCTCCATTTCTTGTAGGCATTCTACAGAAAGTTCCAGGTCGTCTTCCTGTGCCTCATTCTCTTCAGTTTCATCCTGTGTCATTCGTTGCTCATTCATGTGGGAACTCACTGGCCTGTCATCCCACAAAATTGACTGTGTCAGAGTTGCCACTGTTTCCTGCTTCTTCCCTTGCTGTACAACTCCAGCTGAACTTTTGTACTGGTTTCCTGTGGAAGGCTCCAGTGTATTTTCATATGGCAACTAATCTGATATTTCACACTCTACTGGTTTCTCCTTAATTTTGGAATCCATTGCTCTATCCTGCTGTGATGTTATCAGAGTTAGATTTTCTACACTAAATCTTTCACTTCGCAGGTAAGCCATAACCTCACTTTCTATTTCTTAAACTTCTCCATTTACTTTTTGTAGTGTAAAATTTTCCATATCTGGATGCCTTTGCCTGTATTTCTCTTCAAATATCTTTGGTGCTGCTCTTTATGTATTGATTAATTTTGCTTTCTCCTTGCATAAGTAAGTAAGTAAAAAGTAATCTCTTTTTCTTTCCATGTCCATATTTCTTCTTCAGATATCTCCTTCTCCTCCTGTTTCTCTTTACCTGGGGACTCATTGTTCCATCATGCTGTGATAAAACCTGTTAGACTTTCTACACTAAATCTGTCACTTCACAAGTATCCCATAACTTCAGTTTTTATTATTTTTTACTTTGGTAATCTTTTGTTTTACATTCCCTCTTTGTGATCTTAGTTTTTGTACCTGGATCCCTTTGCCTGTATTTCTCTCCGAATATTTTTGGGGTTGCTTTTTTTCTGTTGCTTAATTTGGCTTTCCCCTTTGCATAAATATTGCACTGTATCAGATCTCTCTGTTTTTGCCATATTCACATTTCTTTTTTATATCTTTAAAAATCTCTAAATTTTGTTCTTTATATTTTTGCACTTCCTCAATCGCTTCTTTTTCCAAGTGGCTATCAGTTTTTGTGATTTTTGTGGACTACTACTACCTTCTACAATGGGGGGGCATCCTCCCCCTTAACCTGGCCTAGCCCCATAATAGGAATGTTTCCGTGTCTTAAGGATTCTACACTTGTCATTTTTTCCAGTCCTGACACCAGTGGACCTGCCAGGATTGGACACACTCTTTATTCTGGGTTTTGTGCACCCAGCTATCTTTTTTTATTTAACATATTTCTGTCTGTGATGTATGCTGTATAAAATGCAGTCTATATATCAGTGTTATCTTGGTGAGATTTTGTGAAAAACAGGGTCCACCACCTGAAGGTACTCGCCAAAATTTGAGGATGAATTCAATTCCAGCAGTACTACTCTCCTTTGCTTGCTGATGTTATCATCTCCCCATTCAGACCCCAACCAGCAGTGGGCAGTGACGTTTTGTGGCAGGCTACTAAGCAGTTAAACCAATCATTATAATTTGTTGGCTACATGATGTAGAGGGATGGAACCTAGCTATGAATGTGATTCAGTTAGTGGTTGCAGCACTGGAGTAGCCTTTGAGGGCATTGGATAAGGAAGAAGGGGCAATGACTCTCGAAGGAGATGAAAAATGTGTTTGGGTGACTGGTGTTGCTGCCATGTACCAGACAACGTTAACACCCAGGTTGCCAAGTGGGTGTAGGGCTGCAGAAGAGAATATGGCCAATTGTAGAGGTGGGTTATAGCCTTATAATGTTCAGTCCTGTGTTTCTGGAGGGTGAGATCTCAAGATAGGCACCACACTATGGAGGTGGGACTTTCACCTATCCAAATTCATTTGTCCAGGAAGACAGCCTGGAACCAGCACAAGGGGTAAGATGTAAAGCCTTCCATCTGCTGTATAGCAGTTTCTCCTTGGTAGGTGGAACCCTTGCCCCTGTCAGCTGAAGGGGAATGAATAAGGTATAGGATGGCTGGGGAAGAGAGCTGATATTCAGAGGAAGGCAACTGAAAGGCAGAGAAAGTCATTAAAATAGCTCTCATCACTAGTTATGGCAAAATAAGTCAGGTTTGAACTTCTAGGTGGAATGAGGCTTAATTGACTTTTTTTTCAGTTACCCAGTTTTTAGGCTGCCTTGGTCAGCTTGGAAGGTGTTGAAAGTCTCAGCATTATCCCTGGATATCCTTGTTCCATAGATTAGGATGGGAACATTGCAACTCCCTAATTTAAGTAGGTGAAAGCATGTGACTGATGAGGTGTGATGTAAATTTAATGCCTTATGTTTGTAAATAAACTCTTAATGAATCTAAAAGTCTGCTATATGCCCCAAAAAGACTGCCTGACCAGTTTTGAACTGAATTGTTGTTCTGATTTTGTCCTTTTGTTGTCCAAGATTGACAACAGTGGCTTCTACAAATAGCATATACTTTTTGAAGTTAGTTCATTTTTCTTAACAGTGTATAGTCTGTGGGTTGTAATCGGCATATAATGAAGTATATAACTGTGTGATATAATGAAGTATGTAGAAAATGTATGTGTCGCCAGCCTGTGCAAACCCTTAGGTCCACTTGTACAATAAAAAATTTACAGTACGTTTATTCAGATAAGACAGAAATACAGCACTTTTGTTACTGCCGTTAGTACCAGTGTTTTGATAAATGGCATTCACCATCTTAGTGGTGGCCAACCTTTCAGTAGTGAGTCACACAGCCCCCTCTTTGCTAGCTTGAGAGCCACACCCGAACCCTACAGCCAGCCCACAAGGAAAACAAATCTGCTTCCGTAGGTTAGTATTGTTTTACTGTTTGCATTACTAGTTCATTTGATAATTGGACTGCACTATCCACTTTATTTCATTTTGCTGACATATGTCTGAGCTGCAGTGAAATCTCTGTCTAAATTGTCAAAGTTTTAGCCAGATAAAGCCCCTACAGTGTGTGTGTGTGTGTGTGTGTGTGTGTGTGATACTGCTGAACAACTTGGAGCAAAGAATCTGGGCAAATCCATCAATAATTGGGGACCAAAGGCCAACAATAGGGACACTTTTATTTAGTAAAAATAAAAACAAGAAGTGGTTCCACATGGCAGAAAATTATTGCAGAAGAAATTTATTGCAAAAAGTAAGCACTTTCGCGAGTAACATTCGCTTCTTCAGACTGTTTAAAAGACAAAATAGCACACACCCTAATAAATGCTCATTCAACCAGTCATGCTGCAAATAAAGCCTAATTGCTTTAACTTACAAAATACCAAATTAGTTAAAAGCAGCGCACTCTTTTTACTTTTACTTTACTTTTTGAGTGAATGTTATTTGCGAAAGCGCTTACTTTTTGAGAAGTGAATGTTTTTTGCGAAAGCATTTACTTTTTGCAATAAATTTCTTCTGCAATAATTTCCTGCCGTGTGGAACCACTTCTGTTTTTATTTTTACTATTATTGATCTACTTTAGTTGGTTCCCTTGTCTATTCAGAGGCTTGCCTGTTTTTATTTTGTACACTTTTATTTAGCTCTTACAAACTTAGAAAATGTATAGAATAACAGATGCTGCATTAGCGTGAATTTTCTGAAGGGTATAAAGTTTGAAACTCAAATGTCTGTATGTATATATATATATATATATAGTTGTAATTTGTTCTGTTAGAATCAGTTCAGCAAGTTGATTAAAAAATAGATACACTGACTAAGCAATGTGGCACCCTGTTGCTCAGTGATCAAGCAGTAGACTGAACATGTCTAGTGATAACTTCAGGAATTGCTGTCATCCTCATAGTGCAAGAAAATCTGGACGAAGCCTAAAAAGCTTGGGGACCAAGGCACAAAAATAAGGAGAGTTTTTAAATATTGCTCTTTAATAAACTTAAAAATAGACTGAGTTTTACATTAGTATGCATTTTCCAAAGGATCTGAAGTCTGAAACTCAAATGTCTGTCATTATTATAGTGACTTCAGTTCCCTTTAATTTGCCTGAAAACCACAAATGTTCTGAGGAACAGACCAAAAATATGAATGTTTTGTGAAAATCCGTAGTTGAGACGTATGATTTCAGGCATACTTGTGCTACCATGACCAGCAAATCCACATATTCTTATAGACAGCAAAATGAATTCTAATTCTCCCTGGCCTCCACTAAACAGACTGCAACATTCAGAACGTTATTTATACTCTGCTAATCTATACCTCGGCTTTAGTGTACTTGTAGGTTAAACTCTGCTAAATGTGCTCTAGTGTTTAAAAATCAGCAATTAAAATATTGAATTTGTTTGCTTTGTTAGAATCATCTTGGTATCTTCTGAAAAAAGGAGGGAACAGCTGCACTGACTGAGACTTTTCTGTTTAATGGTGAAAATCTTATGTTAGCAGGCTTGAGTCGTACGTAGAGAGATGATCACTGACACAGGTAGTTTTTCCCGACACATTACCGTTCTGTCTTTTCCGCTTGTAACTTGGGACATTGTAAAGGTTGTCTGTAATGCTAAATCTTACATGGTCCTGTCTATCCACTTCAAACCTCAAGGATTAGAAACTATAGGCTGTTTTCATCTCATCTCCTGAAAAATGTTCTTAAGGTCTGACTTCTTCCCCACTGCTGTAATGCTGTGTTACCTCCTCCTTTGTCCATATATCTTTTTTGGGGAACAGTGGAGCATCTGTGGAGAAATGGCCTCAGCTTTTTTTGAATTGCTAGTTTGATGAATGGTCTTTCTCTGGTTAAAACTTTAGTTCTCCTTGGGCCTCTACTGAAAATGGGCTGTGTCCCAGTCAGACTTTCCTGGTAAATAAATGTTAAGTAAATAAATAAAAATGTTGGCATGATTTGGCTAGTTTTTATTTACTAGGTTTGGGTGATGTTTTATTGAAATGTCAATGTTTAGGTCAAACCTTTCATTGTTTGAAAAGTTTCTAGGCTGATTTTTCTTATGGCCTTTCTGCTCTCATGTTGGTTTCATTATGATTTTGCGCTGTTGTGCATTATACATTATCTCCCAGCAGTTGTGCCTCATGGTTACAATTTTGTGTTGAAATTGGTCAGTATTAGATCTGTTTGGCGGCTTTGCCAGTAGATAAACAAATGGGGTTTAAAGACGTGTACCAAATGTAACACAGATTTCAACAGGATAAGTATACTTTCTGTATGGTGTGCTTGGGCACATTTCACTTGCATAAAGATTGTAGGATTTGTGCTAGCTTTGAGCAGAGAACTTACCTTATTTCTTCTACCAATTAATCAGTTTTTTTAGTCACCTGCTTAGCTAATCATCAGCTATTTCGTCTGTGGTTCCATGCTCACTCCGTCCATTTCACCTGATGGAAGGGATAGGGATTGTGAATTGAGCTACATAACCCCAGTATTACTATCCTGCTGAGGCCATCTTTGGCAGTTGGGGAAAGGAATTTTGGAATGGTGCAAGCAGCTAGTATTGTCATGTATGTTGGGGATATTTTTTTAACTCTATCCTTTACCCTGCGTACTTATGTTTCCATGGTAGTCTGGGTTTCTGAGAACTTGCTGGCCCTAAGGCAGCCACACTTCCTTTACCTGCCCATGCATCCCAGCCTGGAGATCTCGTCCAAGTCCTGGCTTCCACAAGGGCCTTAGAGGTCCACCCATCATCCCCCCCCCCCCCCAGGATGTGCATGCCCATCCCTTCTGCCAGCTCTACCAAGTGCCCAGCCACAATTTTTTAATTTTGGTCGCCTGACCCATATAGTCTGGTACATCCCTTCATGCCACTGGAGCTCGCAAGTAAGAAATCTTAAAAGGTTTGTTACCTAGGGATCCTTATGAAGATCTTTAGTCACTCTTGGCTGCTTTTATACTTCCCTCCAAAAGGGATTAGCTGTAGACAGCCAGAGTGACTGTGTGAGAGGGGGTTAGAGCTTTGGGGAGCTGGCCGTTTGATGTGTCCTTGGCATGATGCAACCCATAGACTACTGCAGCAGTACAAAAATTCAAACATATGCTGTTACGGTAAGTACAAATTACACAACTTTACTTTTATTCTTTAGTTCTGTGCCCAGCAATTTTTTGAGTCCTTTTTGTGGTAGCTTGTGCAGTTTTCAGCCTTTACACTGCAGTCTTTTTCTGTGCTAATAGTGTCTGATCCTTTAAGACCAGTCAGAAGTATCTATTGGATTTTGACAGAGTAATTTAGGTCATACTTGGCAGGTTCCTTCTTTTCTTTCCATACTTTTATTAGGGGAGCTTATTGTTTGGGCTTATGGTCTAGAGGAAGAATCTGTTCTTCCCCGCAATGTAAGCAAGACAGTTTTAATCAGAAATGTTTATCGTGGCTCTACTTTGAGGGTGATCTCCAGCAAGTGGAAGCTTTAGATCTTAACATGGAGTTCCATCATCTTTATCATTAGGACTAAGACCATCAGGACTTAACATGGCTGAGAAAACATTTCCAGACTAGCAAGCACTTCCCTTTTCCCCACAAAGCTGTGCTCCTAAGGACCTCTTTCTAGTCAGTAGCTGAGAGAAAATGGCCCCATGTTACTTGGATATTTTCTTCTGGCATTTGGTGATTTCATAGAATTTTATCTATTAAGGTTATTTTTCAAATTCTTTTTATGTTCATCATTAGATCACTACTGTTGTAACCTAAGAAATATGGAATGTCCTGCCAATGATTGGACAAGTAGACCAACTTTCAAAGCCTTAGGGCACCTTCCACCAGTCCTAACCACTGTATAGCTCAGAGAGCTGTGTAAAATCGGGCACCAAAACTTCAGAAATTTCTTGACGTTGATATGTAGTTTTTCCCTGTGGGATTTGAGTGACTGACAGTCCGCTAGCAGTTCACTAAGACTGGGTTGATAAATGCCCTGTTGAGAAATACACTCCACTTCATCATATTTTTTATTTTTTTTTTCTATTTTTATTTATATAATGTATTTATTTGTGAAGAAAATATTTTTCACATAGACAGAATAAACTCATTTTAAGAGTTCTTCTTTCCTCTACTACTTCATCAAGGGCTCAAACCTCCTAAGACTGGCAAGTTTCCTTCTTTGGAGCACTGCAAATTCTCTCCATTGAAGTCTCCTAGGTCTTCGTTAGAGCTGCTATAAAAAAAAAAGACAGAAAAATCTTGGATAAGATGAAGACCTGACAATCGGATCCATAGGCTTTGGCTCCGACCATTATCACAGTAAGTACAACAGCCCCCCCCCCCCTGGATTCTAAGTTATTGGATCTGAAGCTGGGTACATCTTTTAGGAGTGTAACTCCAGAATATTCCATTAAGCCAATTTCTCCCACTTTGCCTGCTTAGCATCTTCAAACTCCAAGGGAACATTCTAGGACACCATCCACCACTTCCTCTATGTCCCAGAAGCTTGTCAGAAGCAGATGTGGATAGGATGATGCAAACATTCCTCAGAGCTGCGATCCAGATGAGGATTTTACAAGCTCCATCCCTCATCAGATCTGTGAGTATGCATGTCAAGTCAAAGACCATTCTATCTCCTTCTTTGATTTGCCCAGTAGTTTAGGAGTCCTGGCATTCGAGATCCCCGAGAGGTTTGGTGTTGGATCCAAGGAAAGTTTCTTCCTACACACTGTTTCCTTGACTGGTTCTGCTCTGATACCCTCAGATTAGAACAGGTCGCAGAGCTGAAGTGTCGGCATCAGATCCGAGGGGATAGGTTTGGCTCTAGTTTTGTTGGCTCCATCCCTCCCCTTCTGAGCCTCGGCCTTGGATAGTTTGGATCCTATTCTGCCCCCAAGGCTCGGCTGGGGTGGCCTAGATCTACCTTCTTTGGGAGTTTTGGCTCCAAGAGGGTGGGTTGAAACTTCTCCCAGTCCCTCAGCTTTTGAAGTAGTGGAAAAGGCTTTTTCTCTCCAAAGAGGAACAGTCTTCTCATGTTTCGGATCCTACCCCTTTTCTCTCATCGGTTCTGAGCTCTGAGTCCGTCACACCTATTCCACAGGGACAACCAGTTCCAATAAGTCTCCAGCCGGTAAAGGTAAGGGAACTTCCACTCTCTTCTGACCTTTCTCCAGAACACCCCACTTTGGAGGTGCATTGGAGGAGAATGTGCAAAAGGAGGTACACAGACTCCCCCGTGGAGTCTCTCACAAAGGATGTCAGTTTTGAATACCGATCCAGGTCACCACCGGATGACATTTCCTTTGGAGATATTTTACAGATCCAGAAACAGAAAGGTGGTTGGTCATCCCGAAATCCCTCTGGAAGAGTCTGTGTTCTTGGAGGTTTTTGGTTCTGTCCAGTTTACATCTTGAGTAATGCCTGCAGTGGATGAACTTATTGATCTGGTTTCCCACCAGGTATGGAAGGAGCTGAATACTGTCCCCAAACATCCCAACATGTTTTTGGCCCTACCTACAGACAGAAGCCCCACTGAAGCAGAGTTGTCCCAGTTGATGCTGTGGTGGTGGCAGCCACTAAGAAAGAGCTAGGAGAATTGAGCTTTTCTGTCCATCTGCCTAACAGAAAGTCTAGAGTGTTGGACAGATTTAGAAAGTGAGTGTTTGCCTCAGCTACCTTTGCTCTGATGTCACTAAACTACCTGGTACACTTTACTAGACTTCAGAGATATTTGACCAAAGAATTTTCAAATACTCTGAGTCCATGATTGCTGAGGATTTCAAAGACATCTTCTCAACTGATCATTCTTTTATCTATATCGGATGCTTTGAGGTTAATCTCGCACAGCTGAAGGTAGCTCACAAGCAGCCAGTTCAGGCATCATCATAAGGAGACATGCCTGGATGATGCTATTTGACTTTGCAGAGCCTTTAAAGATGTCCTTTATAGGTTTATAGGCGTTTACTAGGCTAATGACCACAAGTGCCTTTTTAAGCTTAGCCATGCATCCCAAATCTCTGACAAGTTTCGATACCCTTGATAAGTGTAATCAGGGGCTTGGGAGATGAAACCTTTACAAGCTAGGGCCTGGGAGATGAAACATTTACATTAATGCCCCATTCTATGGCACTTCCTTGTTTGGACCATCAGTAAAGGATACTACCTGCAGCGAACAAGATGGAAAGATCCTGGTATGCCATGGGGATCAAGTTTTGTATGCCACAGCAAACCTCTAGGAACCAGAGAGGAGGTAAGACAGTGTGCTTCAGTAAATCTCCTGGACCTTTTCCAAGATTCATGAGGAGATAATTCAGCCAGAAGCAGAGAAGGAAATTTTAATGGTAGATGTTGCCCTAGAGGCAGAGAAGGTCTGCAGAATTGGGGCTTTAGAGACTCATTTGCAGACAGGCCCTTTCAGTACTCCTGAAGTCGGTGGTCAGTTCTCTTTACACAGTTCTCTTTATACCTAGACACCTGAGCAAGTATAACACAAGTCTTCGGGGTGCTAAGAATAGTATCAGGAGGCTGTTGCATACCATTTCCCTTCTTCCTCTTTGCCAAAGGAAGAAACTTACTGACACTTGACCTAGTCAGAGGAAGGTTGCAGCGCAAGAAGATGAGAAGCTGCTAGAAAAAAGTCATTCAAAAGCTTCCACCAGACCAGATAGGATTCAGAATTTATTTGATGCTTCTTTTTAGTGCCAAAGAAAACCGTGGACGTCAGACCCATTTTGTATCTAAGAAAATTGAGCCAATACATAAAGAAAGTTCTGAATGGTCACTGTTCAATCCGTCCTGCCCTTTATTCACAAGGATGATTGGATGTGCTCTGTAGATATTTGAATGTGTACCATCACATCAAAATAGACAGACAATCCAGAAGACATCTTCGCTTTTGTTTGGGAGCCAGTTATTACCAATTAAGAGCTTTGCCATTTGGACTCACCACAGTCCCCAGGGTGTTCACCAAATGCATGACAGTAGTGGCAGCTCACTTCAGACTGAAGAGATTCCAGGTGTTTTCATATCTAGACAACTGGGTCCTTACTGCCCCTTCCAGGCATCTGCTACAGCATGCCAGGGACTATTTGCTCCAGATTTGCAAAACTTTGGGTATTATGATAAATCTTGGCAAATCAAAACTTACACCAGTCCAGAGCCTGGAGTTCATCAGTTCAGTTTTGGGTATGAGAACACAGGTAGCATGCTTCCCCACTGTGTTACTTCTATCAGAAACCAGGTTCAGACTATCCTTGCCCACCCCTTCCCTCCGGCAAGGTTAGTACTTCAAGCAGTAGGATCAGTGGCAGCAGTAGTAGTTCTACTTCCTCTAGCAGACTTCTTTGTGCAGGTTCTCCATTGGACTCAAGCTATACAGTGGTCCATTCCGTATCAACCCCTATCCTTTCAAGCAAAACTCGCCCCAATTTGCAAGCAACAAATTCGCTGGTGGATATAATTGGACTACCTTTTTTTACTGAACTCAGTAGCTACAGTAACCACAGATGCTTATCAACTGGGGTGGAGGGCATGTGGTCCCTCCAAGAGACCAATTTGCATGTCAATGTCCTAGAGATGAGAGCAGTCGTATTAGTGTTGCAGGCATATCGCGATGCTCTTCCTTTGAGGACTTTTGCAGTTCAGACCGACAACATGTCTGTAGTCTGGTATATCAACCAGCAAGGGGAAACTCTATCTTATCTCTCTCATTAGCCGCTTTCTAATTGTGGTGCACATTCCAAGGAAGACTAGTGTGCTTGTGGACAAACTAAGCAGATCCATTCTGATGCCTCATGAGTAGTCTCTCAGTCAGTCAGTAGCAGAGATGTTTTTCTGGCATTGGGGCAGGTCCATGTGCGGCTGTTAAACCCAGATCCTCGAACTGCTAAGTATGGTACTTAAAACATTTAAATGAAAAATGCAAATTCACCATGGGGGTTCCACCTGTGTCCCTCTTGGATAGGGGCAATAGATGCTGACTGTGGAAATAAAGATAGAACTTGGCTAGGCTTGTAAGGGCCCCTAGGGCGATTTTCCTAGTAACTTCCTATGATCCAGTGAAAATTACTGAATAAGTATAACTTTGGAAATACATTCATCGAATGGCCATACTTGACCAACATCGCAACCGCAACAACCAAGATGGGAGTCTTCGCCCCCCTGACCCCTCTTAACTATATATACCAACTCCAAGATCTCACTACAGTGGGGAATAGGGCAAATTTAAAAGGTTTCCTTCACTTGCCTTATGCATCGTGTTACTTTCCTGGTTGTTGGCCAACTATTGCTATTCAGTGAATTTATTTTAGAAGTTATATGTGTTTGGTAATTTTCCATTTTAGATGTTTAACATACAATATTTAGCCATTCTAGGATCTGTGTTTTTGGTAGACAAATGGATCCTGTTCGGGCTAACCTTGCTGTGACCTATTTGCCACTTCCCTCAGCAACAAGTACTTCGTTCTTATCCTCCCTCGGGGGGGGGGGGGTCACCAAGAGACACTCTGATGCATGCTTGGCCCTCTGAACTCCTTTATGCTTACCCTCCTCTTCACTTAATTTCCAAATTTCTACAGAAAGCAAGTTGGCTGAAGAGCTCAGTAATCCTCACTGCCCCCTTCTGGCCTCGGCAAGTATGATTCCCTTTTCTGTTCTCTCACCTTAGTTATCTTCCATGGATACTGGAGCCTACTCAGGATCTCCTATCTCACCAGTCATGGATTCAACACTCCAGCATTCAGGCCATCAAGCTAACCACATGGTTTCTTCACTTCCAGTAGTAGATACAGGGGCAGAAAGCCTGAACTGTATGTGACATTATTTTAGTTTCTCAAAAGGTTTCTGCAAAAATATACAAGAGCAAATGGAAGATGTTCTCCATTTTAGTGTCAGATAAGGAAATTGTCCCCCCTTCTGCACTGTTTTCTGCTATTCTTCACTTTTTGACCACCATTAACTAGTTACTCTATAGTTAAACTTCAGTTGGCAGTAATTTCTAATTTTCACACAGGGAACAAATCATTTTCCTTGGCTTCCTCTAGATTGTGTAAAGCTTGACATTTTTCTTCTGAGGCCTCCAATAAAGAATCCATCACCACCTTGGGATTTAACAGCTGTGCTTGAAGGTTTAACAGAAAAACGTTTTGAACTGTCAGACAAATCTGATCTAAAATTTCTGTCATTGAAGACTGTTCTCTTGGTAGCTATAACTTCTGCAAAAAGAATACCTGAATCTCAGGCTCTTTCGTGTAAAACTCTTTACATTATCTTTCATAAAGACAGGGTGTGATTACAAACTAATCCTTCTTTTACTTACAGTGGCTTCTGAAAATAACATCACCATAACTAAGAATCTGTGTTGTCCATTTTCATTCTTCCTCAACCCATCCCCATCCTTTTCTTCTATTGGACTGTGTTTGGAACCTATAGTTCCAGGTTTGAGCCCTGTTTAACTATGGGGAGATATTGCAGCAAACTCTGTCTGAGGCAGTGGGGATGGAGTAGGGCATTATGAGTAGAGGGAGGAGCTCGAAAGCTGGATCCAAAGTCTGGTATATGCGTCCGAGTCAGGTCCAAACCCATACATTGAGGAAGAATGAAAATGGACAACAGATGGCCATTTATGGCGAGTAAGTTTAGTTTCAGAATGGCTGTTTTGTGCTATTGCTTTTTGTTCTCACTGTAACAAACTAGTCAAAATCCGGGCCTTCTCTGCCAGGGCTGTGGAAATTTCTGTAGCTTTTTGAAAAGCGATGGAATCTAGATATGTGTACTCAAGGCAGCAGATTAGTTAATTTGTAAACACCTTTACCCAGCACTATGTCCAGAGCAGGCATTGCTAAGATTACTCTCCAGGGGCTGCTGGACTTTGCTCCTTTTTCCACTTCCCTTTCTTTCTAAGCTCTGGTATTCATTCTGTATTGCTTAAGCTACTAGCAGTGTTCTAATTATGAACATTGTATAACTGTATAAGTAAACGAACCACAAAAGTAGACATTTGAGTAGATCACTGTTGTAGTAGCCACACCCCTCCCATCATCACTGTCATTGTTGCTATTTTTATGCCAGTGTTGGATTTGTATTACTACTGCTCCAATCTGGCAGGGCTGTAGCCTTCCTCTTATTTAGGAAAGATCTGATGTTTTGGTACCCTAGTCACTGATTCTATACTGCTGACCTTAACCTAAGTCAGTGGTTAAGGTGCATGGAAGGTACCCTAAAGCTTTGGAAACTAGCCAGCTGTTCTTGTCCTTTGCAGGATATCCCATGTAGCTTGAGATTCAGCAACAATGACCTATTAGAGCATGTGCCGTTATGGTATATTTACTTACAGGACCATACTTTATTTCTTGCAGTTGATTTGAACTTTTTCAGCAAATTTTTAATAGTTTAAGATTTCTCTACCCACCTCCACTTATTGTTAGCCCCTTTGTTTTATTTTACTTAATTTATTTTTGCTGTGCATACCTCTCATCCTCTTAGTGCAAGAAATTTGTTCAAAACCAAAAGTAATACGTGGGGACAAAGGCCCAAAAAGGGGACATTTTAAATATTGCTCTTACAAACTTAAAAAGTTGCTAGAATAACAGAATTTGCGTTAGCATGCACTTTCTGAATGATGTGAACTTGAAACTAAAATATACATCATTATTTTGAGAGTTCAATCCACATTGATTTGCCAGAAAAAATAGAAACTTTTATGAGAAACAGACCAAAAATGTGAGGCTAAAATCTGGAGAGTTGAGAAGTATGTTGCTGTGCTGTCTTAATTGAGTTCATTGTGATCTTTTTAGATTCCATGGAGGCTCTGTTGTCTTTCTTTTGCTGGTTGAGTGCAGGCTTTTGTCAAACTTTAGAGTGCACATTGGCTGGGACAGGTCTGGTGCCATTATTTATTTTAAAAATGTTATATTGATTTGATATACAATATGTACAAAGGAAGAAGTTCGGTATTGCTGTTATACAGTTCTAGGAATACATTGAGTCATCAGAGTAATCTTTTACAGTTAACACATTGAGTGTTGGTATTTCAATAGCAACACTTCAACGCTATCCCAACAAGTAAAAGTTTTATTCTACTCACTTTTTTTTTTCAGTTTATGTTTGTCTTTAAATTTAAAAATTCTTTAAATGTAGGAATGGAGTTTAATTTCCAGGTTTTTGCAATAATTTTTCTAGCTTCTGCAAGAAGACTCCAAAACATGTTTTGTTGTTTGGCTTGTACAGGTAAAGGAAGTGGACCATTCATTAGTATCATTGATCTAAAGAACACTTCAGACCACAACCTCTTAAACATACTTATCTCTTCCCAATATACATTTATTTTTTCACAGTCCATAAACATAGGCGTACAGTCAGCTTTTACATCTTTTCTAAATTTCCAGTAAACTGAAGAAGTAATTTTGCTAAACTGCAAATAGTAGAGTGGACAAGGGATATCCTTGTTTTGTGCCTTTGTTTAAAGTGAATCCTTGAGAAATATAAGATCCAATTTTGACATATGCTTTGGAGTCTTAATACAAGATTTAGTGGAGGGGGGGGGGTTAGTACTCCAGTAAATTGTTCCGGAAATAGAAACGCTTTTTAAAGTTTTAAACAAGTGGCTCCAATCTACAGAATCAAGTGTTCTCGATATATGAACTAATTAAGACCAATTTTTGTTCATTCCTTTTACTATATCAAAGATAATTACTGTTTTTATATTATCGGACATTAATTTATTGACAATAAATCTTGTTTGATCTTTAATTTTCTCTATCTCTTAATCTTGTAGCGAAGATAGAAGTAAATATTTTATTGTCTGCGTTAATAATGAGACAGGTCTGTATGAGGAAACTAACTTGCCTTTTTCTTGCTTAAGTATAGGTGAAATTACAGAAAATTTCCTTGAGGGAGGAATTATTTTGTCACTATGAATTATCTTGAAAACGGTGCTTAATAATTCTAAAATATTTAATGGAAGCAGACTGTATAATTCCATACTTAACCATGTAACCCTGGTGCTTTACAATTCTCCACTTTTTTGTAAAGCTTCTTTAACTTCTGTTAGGGTGATATACTTACTTAACAGATATCTGCTTGTCATTAAGTTTATTGGTAACATTTCTCTTTAAATACTTATCACTTTTGTAATCATCAGGATTATTTTATCTTTATTAAGATTATGATGGAATTTTTAAAAAAAGATTAAGCATGAACTCCATGTCTGAAGTAAGCTGCTTAGTGTGAGGATTTTGGATATTATTTATTTGTGCCCTTTTGCTTATATTACTTTTGTTAGCTAATTTGAGGGTTTTTTGGAGTCCTCACATAACTGTGTAGTTTTAATTTTTTCTAAAGCGATCTTTACTTTATGCATAAAAATTGTTTGATATTTTGTCATTAATTTTTAATGACTTCAGTATTATCTAATTTCTTTGTTCAAACCTCACTTTATATATTTCATCTTGTATTTTTAACAACTCTTTATCCTACTTTTTTATTTTCTTACTAGCTCGTCTTTCCATTCTGTCTTTAATATGCATTTTTAAGGAGTCCCCATAATACGACTTTACTAAATTGACCATTATCATTGAAAGATAAAAGAATCTTGATTTGTTCCTTAAGGTAGCTCTCTTAATTTCATTATATATCCTAGGATTCTGTAAATATTCTGAAATTGCCTTGTATCCATTAATATGTTAGTACTTAGTGCATTATGATCAGATAAAGGACAAAGAACAGTTTTCAAATAATTCACTTTATTAAGTATGTGGAGGCATAAATCTTCTCAGTTCTAGTTTGCGTCCCATGTGCATAAGAATAATGGGTAAAGAACAATGACTTATCTTTTGCTTTTACTATTAAATCAACTCCGTTATGTCTAATCCATCTGTTTAGTGCTTTAGCTAATGCTAGAATTTTGGCCTTTTTTTTTCTGTTCACTTTTATTTTCTGTACTGGATATGTGGTTGAAATCTTGTGTTAAAATGAAACTACTTTTCCAATGGCACTGTAATAAGTTTGTGATCTTTAGCCACTCTTGCAGCTAATCCATGGATCCTGAAAAAATTGTTTTCCATTATATTTTATTACTACAAATGTATATATTTCTTTTGAATCATTAATGGATTCCAGGTCCCTAGACAGTACAGTAGATTTTCTTCAAAGTATAGCAGTTCTTCACCTCTTTTTTGTTAAAAGAAGGTGATGGTAGCATTTCATAACCTAAGTTATTTAAATATTGTATATCTTTATTTGTCAGTGTCTTGGAAGAATATAATGTTTCCTTTATTAATTTTAGATATTTCATTAATGATTTGCTTTTGTGCTGTTTAATCCATTTTTGTTAATAGTCGATAGATTAAAACTTTTCCATACTGTGTATTTTGAAAAGATTTATTTTATCAAGAGATATGACACATTTATCCACCATATTAACATAGCTGTATATAACACTTTAATACATTCCTCCAGCATTATCTTAACATTCCATATTTTTTTTAAATCTTCCTTTCTACAAACTAAACTACTAAAACTCATAAGTAACACAGAGTGAAACAAGTCTACAACTATATATATTATTATTACTATTAATAAAACGCAACCTACTATGAATACTGAAGTTCCTAGTCTGCCTATCAAATAGACTACTATATTATCTTTCTACCTCCTTCTTCTTTCGCCTTTTCCCGGTTAGGGGTCGCCACAGCGGATCATCTGATTGGCAGCGGAGATTTACGGTGTCGAGTTGCCAGCCTGGCGCCCAACCTTCCACAGAAAGCACAGACATGCACACACTCACACCTAGGGCCAATTTAGAGTGTCCAATCCACCTACTGCATGTCTTTGGGATGTGGGAGGAAACCAGAGCACCCGGAGGAAATCCACGCGACCACAGGGAGGACATGCAGACTCCGCACAGAAGGCACCCCAGCTGAGAATCGAACCAGAGAAGCTCTTGTTGTGAGGTGGCAACGCTAAACGCTGCACCACCGTGGCCGCCAATACCTAAAATTTCATTAAAAACTAACCAAATGCTACCTTGACTTCCAGATGGTATTATATATGTTAAAAATAATTGGAGACTACTAATTATGTAATATTAGTATGTTTGTCTGTCTTTCTGCTTTTCCCGGTAAGGGATCACCACAGCGGAACTCCGGTCCGCTAATGATTGGCAGTAGATTTTTATGAAACGCCGAGGTGCCAGTTCGACGCCCAACCTTCAACAAAGGCATGCCCATTTACGCACGCAAGTCTTTAGAACGCTCCACAACCACGGGGAGGACATGCAGACTCAACACAGAAGGCACTCCCAAGCCAAGCCGAGAATCGAACGGGAGAACC
Organism: Protopterus annectens; assembly: GCF_019279795.1. NCBI lineage: Eukaryota > Metazoa > Chordata > Ceratodontiformes > Protopteridae > Protopterus > Protopterus annectens. Next base: position 854,601,596 of record NC_056737.1, on the reverse strand, counting down.
TCTTGCTGTGAGGTAATAACGCTACCACCGCGGCATAGAATTATGTAGTATTAGTATAATTATCTAAATTATTCACTTATTCAGTGTTATAACTAAATCTCTAAATAAGTAAGTAGAACAGAGTGGGACATGAAGAGATAAAGATTACCTATTACCTGTAAGTTTGCAGATATCTTACCTAACTATTATATAATAGGAAAATCAATTGATATATACATCTCTCATGCTAAAATGTATATACATATTTTATCAAAAGCTTTGAAATTATTTTAAAAGTACAGATGTCTGTATCTGAAAGTTGTGTAACACCCTTAGTATGGAAAATATCAAAATATTTAAAATTGTTAGCTCATTAAATTAAGTCATAAAACGTGTACATCATTAAAGTCAAACAGAATATCTTCCTATTTATATGGAGTCAAAAGCATTTGCAGTCTGTATTGTATTCAGAAGTTACAATGAGCTTAATTCAAACCACATTTTCCCTTCCCAAGTTCAAACATTTTGAAAAATATGCTTTACTTTTTATCAAAATGGATAAACTGATTCAGCAATATAACATTCGAATATCAGCTGACTTATGAAATGAGTTATTTCAAGTAGTCTTAGTAAATTTAATAAGATACAATATGTAAAAAGTTTCAAAGTTCATGTGACCATGTTTAAATTTTCAGCCTTCAGGATCTTTTTGAATATTTTGTGTGATTTTTCTGTGTAAATTATATGAAATATTGTACATGTATACGCCTTCATATGACAGAAATATGAAATGTGCATTTTTGTTATAAGCAGTTTGCTATTTAAATATATTTTTTCTGTCTTTTGTCCACTACCTTATTTTATATAATTGCGTTTCTAAAAGCTCCTATCAAAGAACTATTTAATCATCCGCTTTCTGTTAGAGACTGCGGTATGTGTATATAATTTTTAACCTACTGATACTGCTGTTTTGTTAATATTGCATACTAGATGTTTCATTCCTTGTGCATTTGCATGTTATTCATAAGGTGCTTGCTCTTATTAATTGTAGCATTATAAGCAAGCATGTCTAATATATTTATGTGTATAAGAATTCCTACTTGTCTAATTTGAATGTGGGTTTTTAACCACTGTGAACTACTGCTGCTGTGGTCTAAGTTTCACATCTTGACATTAGTATTTAATCGTACCATGTGAAAATCACAACTCACAACACACAGCAGTTGTTAATTTACTCTCTAGGTTTTTCATTTTTTTTTCTTTATTCTTCTAAATTGTTAGATGTTTGTTACGGATTACAACTTCACTCCTTCCTGTTAATATATACAGTTAGAGTTAATAACACTACAGCATAGGTTGTTAACATTCATAAAAATGTAAACAAATTATATGTCAGCAACAGCTCGATATAAAACATTACTGTGGCTTTTGTTTTACCATTTCTTCACTTCATAGGCGGCCTTAGGCATAGGCCAACTAGGTGACCACCTAGGGCGCTGCTCTAGCAGGGGCGCTTTTCCAGTAATCTGGGTGGTGTAGGTAGACCAGGATGGGGGCACAGGTTGGTGTTGGGGGGTGGCACTGTGGAGACCTTCTGCCTTGGGCACCAGTTGACCAAAGGCCTGTCCTGCTTCACTTCTAAATAAGTAGTAAAAAAATATGTTATTCTGAGCAGATTTCTCAAATATATATTCGGAAATGTTTAAATCTTTTTTTCTGTGTTGTGGCTGTGATTAAGGCACTCCCTGCTTTTACAGACATCTATGTTAAACTCCTGAACTCTTTTATAGGGCCTGATTTTCAACAAAACAGCTCAAGAAGCAGGCGGGAGTAAAAACAGCAAGAATCGAGCATTTTCACAGATCTGAAACATTCTCTTGTTCTCAAGGTTTTTAAGTGTTAAATTCCTTTCACGGGTCATTTATGAAGCAATTATTCCACAGGAGCGAAGAAAGCAAAAACACTTCTAATTATCATATTACTTAAATATGACATTCTGTTAACCTAGCAATGCACATACAAGGCAAATGTAAAACAAATTATGACTAAAGTTAAGAAGTTTGTTACCAATTCTATTGCGTATAATTTAATGACATTCTCTTATAAAAAGTATTTGTTTAACATTTAGAAATCCATTTATAAGCATAGTTTAAATAAAATCTATTAAGTCTTTCACTGTAAATGTAGTAAAACATTTATATTTCTTGTTATGTAAAATGTTTTAGCTTAAAATGCTAATACATACCTGTATATGTTTTGAAGCTTAAAGTCCTCTACAGACCCTTTACTTAAAAGTAAATAAAATGTTTTGGAAAATTTAAAAGTCACTTGTTTTTAAGCTTTTTAATTTTAGAAGCAGTTTTCCAGGAATTCAGCTCATTCTGTTTGTTTAAGGATGCAGTGTTCCAATACATTTAGTCTGTATTATTTGATTTTTATTTTATTACTAAAAGCAAATGCCTCCTGCAGTGTGACAAATATTTTAGTTCCGTCAGAAAGAAATAGTTTGATATTTACAGGAAACACCAAAGTGGCTTTAATATTGTTCCTTTTACGTTCTTTAATCAGTGGTAATGCTGGATTTTCTTTTAATCATTACTTTATTGGAATAATCATTGTTGTCAAATTTGACATGTTCATTTGTTTTAATAAGTGGGCTGGACTCTGCCATTTGTAATATTTGATCATTTTCTAAGCTGGGCATACACTTAAAGGAGAACTGCACCCACAGACTCAAAAAACATGTTTATTTCATCATGGGTTTGTGTTTCCTACATTTTGACAACACTCAGAGACTATTTACAGGTTTTTAAATACTTTTATATGTAATTTCTGAGTCTGACCTCATGGGATCTAGCATCTTGAAGTGATCCTGATACCTCTAGGTATCTCACAAATGCAGTGCTTATCTGTAAAAAAATTACATCACACTGGCCTGTTTCTTCCTAAAGCTCCTGCCAGTTTATTGATTTTAGATACATACACTGCAGTTTTATGTAACATTTCATACCATTCAATGACTAAAACACAAACAGCGCAAATGACACACAACAGACTTTCAGAGTGTTTTTTACTGCTGCTTCTTTATAGAATGGCCAACCTGCAGTCTTTTGTGAAGCCTGAATTGTATTATTTTGACTCATCTCTAATTCCCCTTCACACCTAACTTCCCTAGCTGTCAAACTGCTAAGGGTAATTTGAGCTGTTACCTGCTGTGATTGACCGCTCACAGCAGGAGACTTGACTCATGTACTGTTTCCTTGTTCTAGCCTTTACTTTCTGTATGGATAGGGGAAGGACCAGGGAGCTGTGACATCACAACATGGATGGATTTTTAGGACAGTCCTGGTGATGTCAGTTTGTGGAGGGAATTGGCCAGAAAATTAACTGTATTCATTGACCTTGATGGCATCAATGAATTGGAGACTAGCAAGCTTTTCCAAGGCAGGATAAAAAGTTTTTGCAGTAAGGTACTGTTCTAGTAGAGAGAAACAGTCTGTTTTAAAATATTCTAAATGCTTATTTGTTGCTTATTCATGCCAGGGCCAGTAAATAGGGAGAAAAAGGACAGAGAAGTTGAGCATTTAATAAAAGAATCCCATTGTTGTCCTTTAAACTATAATTGAGCATGGATCTGTGTGCCCTTTAAATTTAACTGAAACCTTTATCTTTTAGAATTGATTGTTTTATGTCGCTAGGTTGCTAAGAAGTTTATTATATTGTCTCCCTCATATTTTTCAGGTAGAATATTCTCATGTCTTATCCCGATCTGTTTTCTAAATCATCAACTTTATGAGCCAGTTATTTTGTTTTAAAAGTAATTTAGTCTGTGACTCGCCTTCAGTTATTCTCCTTTCATGGTCATTTTAAGCTGCTTCCATACTGTTGTTTTGTGCTTACCATAATGATAGATCTGGATTGGTAGATGTTCTTCATGTTTCACTGTTGCAGTCATCACACTTGAGTTATCTGCCTGCGGGTAGCTCTCAGTCGGCCCAAATACCACAGACTTAATATTTCTGCGTCAGTTGCTGTTGCTCCAGGACTGATGACAGGTCGCCACGAGTATAAAAACAGGCAGACGACGCCATTACATCAGTCTTTCTTGCCGAGGAGCCCAAAGCAGAAGCAGTTCGCACGAGTGCCAGTCAGCCGCTACCTGAGTTTTCATTTCCGAATTGAATCATCCTGAAGCCTTCTAAAGCTAAGTACCCCATTGGGGATCCTTTTTTCTTGCTCTAACCGAAGTCAGAAAAAGTTAACAATTGTCTCGCCTGTGGAAAGCAAATACCACACTGAGATTTCCATTCTTACTGCGTCACCTGTTTATTGCTAGACCACGACGTACCTTGCGGTTGCTTTTGTGCCTTTTTCAATGCCCAAGCTATTCATCGTCGGGCCCTTACTAAATACTTTCACTCTCTTTCTCCGTATTCCGGAATGGCTTCGGTAAGCCCGTCCGACTATTCATCTTCCGAAAAAATGGATGGATAAAGACAGACAGACAGGTCCAAAACTACCAACGCCACTTCTGTTAAGCTAGTCGCCAGTTTGCCGGTACTCAGTGAGGCACTTTCGCAGCCCCTGATGCCTGCTTCAGTGGATTTGCAGGTCACTACCGAGACCCATTCAGAGTCCGGTATGCCTCGAGACTCTTCTTTGACTGCGGGATCTACGGATGTCTCTACCTTGGATGGGTCCAGAGCCGATGAGCAGGCATCGGCTTCTGAAGAAGTTCTTCGTACTAACGATTTTTGACACAAACCAATGACTTCTTTCACGTCTTCAGTTCTGGCTAAAGCTACCGAGTTTCTAAGTCCAAGAGTACGAGCTACGCCTAAAAAACTGACGACCCAAACTCAAGCACCTGCTTCCTTGCCACAACACCAAATGCTTAAAATGGCAGAAGACCTGATTATGCTGATTAGGGGAAGCCAGCTTTCCCCTGCTAAGAGAAAGAGACCTGTCTCCAGCAGTGTTAACAAACCAAGAGTCCAACTTTGAGGTATCTTATGAAGACATGCCTTTATCTTCTTATGAGGATTCAGATGCAGAGGAATCCATACCCTCTGCTTCTTCTCCAGAGGATTTTTCTTTTGGTGAAACCGTGCATACTTTAAGAGAGCATTTCCACTGGGAATGCCAAGACTATCATCAGTCCAAAAAGAGATGTTGTGGATGATGTCTTTATGGGATCCAGTCTAACTCCTGATACTTTACACTGTGCTCCTAGGAAACCAGACTGGTACTGCAGAGTGCCAGACTCTCTCAAATTCCTGTTCAAAAATCCTACTGCTGACCCAGAGATCATCTCCCAGGGTCTTAAAGGTATCAAAGCAACTACAGCTAAGAATCCCACCCCTTCGGACAGGGAGTCCAGAGCTTCAGACAGATGGAGTAAAAAAGTATACACCTTTGCAACTCTCGCCATTAGGGCATTGAATTGCCAGTTTCACATGCTGAAGTACCATCAACATATTATAGAACTTAAGCAAAAATTAGCTACCTTTACAGACTGTGCAGAAAGTAAAGAATTACAAGAGCTTATGCATTCTGCAAGCCAAGTCAGCAAGCATACTTTGCAATCTGGCTTTGACGCCCTAGAAGCATCTTGCAGGGCAGCAGCCACTGGTTCTGTACTGAGAAGGCATGCTTGGCTTAAGGAGCAGACATTGCCAGACCATGTCAAATCAAAATTACTAGATACTCTTTTGAACAAGGATAATCTGTTTGGCATCAAAGCAGAAGAGGTTCTTAAAAAGATGGAAGAAAAAGCTAAAGCTATGCAGACAGTCAAAGAATTCTTGCAAGTACAGCCTCCTAGATTCAGTAGGCATTGCCCCTCGAAACATTGGTCCTTTCCAGCCTCCTCAAGGCCATGTCAAACTTAGACCCAGGGGAACAGACCCCCCCAGACTACAGTTTCAGGGTATGCAGAGATCTAAGCAATGGAGTGCCTCCACTTCAAAAACAGGGAGTGCTAAGCCACCACCTTACGGAAAGAATTCACAGTGACTTCTCGACTCCTCTCCTCCCCTCTCTCCAACTGCTCATGCCCCTAGGAGGAAAACTTGCCTATCATGCAAAAACTGGACTTCCATCACCAAAGACCGATGGGTCCTCAACATTGTATCCCAGGGGTACAAATTTTACTTCCACTCCTTGCCAACCCCAAAAGGGTTCCCAGATCTACCTCCAAACCAGTGGGAAGAGGCACAAAACCAAGTTCAATCCATGCTTTCCATAAGGGCAGTTCAACCTGTTCCTGCAGAAAAGGTAGGTCAAGGGTTCTATTCCAGACTTTTCCTGGTACCCAGAAAAGAGGGCACTTTGCACCCAATCCTAGATTTCTCCATTCTAAACACCTTCCTGGTGGTACCAAAATTCAAAATGCTCATGTTTCAGCAGCTGCTTCCTATGCTGACCAAAGAAGCCTAGTTAGCCACCCTAGACCTAAAAGAAGCCTATCTGCACTTCCCTATCAGGGACTTGTGCAGGAAATACCTACGCTTCAGGGCAGGATCTATACATTATCAGTTCTCTGCACTTCCTTTTGGCTTATCCACTGCTACCAGAGTATTCACAAAATGCCTGGCTCTAGCCATTGCCTACTGCAGACGGAGAAAAATTTTAATTTACCCGTACTTGGACGACTGTCTGATTTCAGGCAGACAGAAAATGCTGTTGCAGCACCTGACATTTGTAAAGAACCTTCTAATCTCCCTGGGGTACACTGTCAATGAAAAGAAATCAAAACTAGGCCCTAGTCAAAAGATTATATTCCTGGGAGCAAGCTTAGACACAGCATCCCAGATGGCATTCCTTACTCCAGAAAAACAAGACTATCCGATGGACTACTTCACTCAGATGGCCACCAGAACCCAGATATCCGCAAGGAAAATCCTGCAGGCCGTAGGGTTCATGGCCTCTTTCATTCTACTAATTCCTTATGCCAGACTGCATATGAGGAAACTTCAATGGTACTTAAAAAGTCTTTGGTGCCAACATTCTCAGGACCTGGAAACTGTCATTCCTATCATACCTTGTCTAAGGACAGAGTTTCTTTGGTGGGCAGCAGCATGCAACCACAACAAGGGACTTCCCTTGACTCAACCTCACGCTGCCCAGACCCTAACCACAGATGCATCAGACTATGCCTGGGAGGCCCAACCTGGACGTCAGGTGCATTCAGGGCCACTAGAGCCCAAGTCCAGTTCATCTGCATATCAACCAAAAAGAGATGATAGCTGTCCAGCACGCTTCAACAGCTTTCAGATCCCTACTCTCACCAGGACTCCTGCTAATAAAAACAGACACCACCACAGCTATGTGGTACATCAACAAGCAGGGAGGCACCCACTCTTACCCACTCTGCAGGCTAGCCATGGCCCTGTGGAACATGGCCCTGGATATGCAGGTCCATCTGCAAGCTCAATTCCTGCCAGGCAAACAAAACTCACTGGCAGACGACTTAAACAGAAATCTCCTAGACCCACACGAATGGCAATTAGAGCCCAGCACCTTCAGCCTTCTGACACAGAAATGGGGGACCCCAGAGGTGGACCTCTTTGCCCCCCCTGCAATCACCAGCTCAGTAAATTCTGCACTAGGACACCTCACAGCAGGGCCTGGAAAGTGGATGCCCTGTCCTTCCAGTGGGTAAACCTCTCGATCTATGCATTTCCCCCTCTACCCCTTCTCTGAAGAATATTGCTCAAGATAAGACCGGACACGAACAGACCAAGGACAGTCTTATTGCCCCAGAGTGGCCATGCCAGCACTGGTACCCACTACTGCGCAGCCGGTCACTGGTGCCACCCTGGCACCTACCCCAGACCCTGACCCTCCTCATTCAGTAGGGGGGACAGATCTTGCATCCGCAACTAGAAACCCTGAATCTTGCAGCGTGGCTTATTCCTTGAATTCTCCCCCAGTGACCAGCCTAAGCAAGCAGGTGCTGGATGTCATTCTGGAAGCTAGAAGACCCAGTACAAGGAAATCCTATGCGGATAAGTGGAAAAGGTATTGCTCCTGGATTCAATCTAAAGGAAAGGACACAGCACTGTCCTCCCTACCTCTAATCCTGGATTTACCTAGCAGATCTACTCCACAGAGGTCTATCTTTCTCCTCCATTAAAATCCATGCCTCTGCCATCTTGGCTTATTACAACACTGAGCCACCTGTCTTCTCTCATCCACTCATCAAACAGTTCCTGAGAGGGGCAAACAACTTAAAGCCAACAAGGAGAGCACCCACCCCTGCTTGGGAGCTTAACATTGTACTGGAAAAGTTCACACTACCCTTCCTTTGAGCCTGCAGCATCAGCAGAGTTAAAATTCCTCTCTTGGAAAACAGGCTTGCTTCTGGCCATTACTTCAACTAGAAGAGTGTCTGAGCTACAAGCACTCATGGCTGTGGAACCCTTCGTTATTTTTCATGCTGACAGGGTCTCCCTCAGGACTAATCCTTCCTTTATGCCTAAAGTGGTGTCAAGTGTGGCTCTCAATCAATCTATCCATTTGCCAACATTCTTTCCTAATCCTCAAAATAAAGGAGAAAGGAGCCTGCACTCCTTGGACGTGCACAGACGGCTCAGATTCTAACTGGATAGGACTAAGCCATTCAGGAAATCTGACCAGTTACTACTCAGTTTTGCACCAGGGGCAGATGGCAAGGCCATTTCATAACAGGCAATTTCCAAATGGATAGCACACTGTATCCATTTCTGCTACAAACACCATAGGAAACATACCCCTCAGGGGGTCAGAACACATTCCACTAGGGCAACTTCTCCCTCTACAGCATTCCTCAGGGGAGTCCCTACCAGGGACATTCTGGAAGCTGCTACCTGGAGTTCTGTACACACATTCACCAAGCATTACCAGCTGCCTATATTTTCCAAATTCAGGGTGGATTTTGCAACAGTAGTCCTGCAGGCCATACTAGCCAGCCCAAACTCTTTTTGACTGCCCTCCACCCTTTCTTCAGCTTTGGGAATCAACCCAAGTGTGATGACTGCAACAATGAAACACGAAGAACATAGTACAGTTGTGTACACTTACCATAAATGTAGATGTTCGAATGTATTCACTGTTGCAGTCCTGTTTTCCCTCCCTCCAGTCTCCTTCTCTCTCTTTCTCTCGCTGTGTATATTACTCTCCCCTTACAGGGGTATTGGTATTTACTTTTTACTGGTGGTGATTTTCCCACCGTAGCTTAGCTGCCTATTGGGGGGGGGGGGGCTCCTGACATTTGGGGCAAGAAAAACTGATGTAATGGTGTCGGCTGCCTGTTTTTTATACCCCTGACGACCTGACGGCAGTTCTGGAGTGACAGCAACCAACACAGAAATACTAAGTCTCTGGTATTCGGGCTGACTGAAGGCTACTTGCAGGCAGATAACCCAAGTTTGATGACTGCAACAGTGAATACACTCGAACATCTAAATTTATGGTAAGTGTACACAACTGTACTTTCCATCCTCTTTGTTATTGGGACTTGGACAGTCCGGAATTAATCAGCCGAGCTGTGAAACTTTCCCTAATTAGTAAGCTCCTTTTCCCCCACTGCTAAGGACCCATTCCAGATAAACTGGTAAGGTCCAGCTGAGAAACTGTCCCAAGCTGGCAAGCCTCTTTTTCCCCCACTGCTAAGGGCCCATTCCAGATCTCTGAAGTATGTGCAAGGCAATGTCTAAGCAAAACAAACTATACACAGTGAAGTAAAAAACATAAAACTTGTCAGGCTTAAGGCCAAGGGGAGGAAGGTGGGTGTTGTAAAAAGGATGGATCAGTTATGCTAAGTACATAATTTTCATAGCTGTGATCAGAGTTCCGTTCTCTTTACGATTTGGAACAAGTCCTAAGCTAAATTTTTTGAGTGGCTCCTCAGGGAAGAATGTCCCAAAAAATGATGGCAGCAAGGAAGACCTGGATCTAGAGATCATATCCAGCTTATAGTGTCCTGCAAAATTGTTCAGTGTCCATGTAGCCACTCCACAAATAGCAGCCACAGATGTATTTCTGAAAAAGGCCTGTGAAGTACCCATGGCTCTAACTGAATTGGACCCTGGATACCTCAAGTTGAGATTAATGCACTTCACATAGCAAAAGCTTATATAGTCAGAAAGCAGTTCCTCTAGACCAGCTGTTACTCCCACAGCTGTTTTTCTATATTTCACCTCTTGATGATATTTGTGTAATTAATACTTGCATCCATACTAAGCTGTATATTGTTGAGGTCCGGATCTTTCTTTTGTGCACTGTTTTTAAGTTTATGATCCGATAGTGTCTACTCCATATGGCTTCAACGTATGGGTTATTGGATCTGATGCCGGCCAAATCCTTTAGACATCAACTTGCTGGTCACTTCCTCTCCTACCCACAACTCCTCACTCTTCAACAGACAACTCAGATCAAGTTGACATCATTCATGTCAGCATTTTGATCCATGGCTCTGTGAAAATGTATCCTTTTGGTACTTTTTGTGTAGGCTTGTTGTAGTTTTTTCTCTGGTGTTTTCTTCCTTACCCCTTTATAGGTGTCTTTTAGCATAGGTCTAGTGTGGGTGTTAGGTTAGATAGGTTTAGGTGTAGGGTTGTTGTAGTAGTGTGTATAGTTAGGAGCAGGCGTTTTCTGCTTCCTGGAGTTTGCTGTGTTATTTTTGTAGCTGTACAGTGTTTAGCATTGTGTTTTACTGAGCGTAGTGTGTTGGACTACATTATCACGGATAAGTGTTTGCGGGCGCAAGCTGCCCTCTTGCGTTGTGCACAAGAAATGCAATTACTGTTTGGCATCTATACACCTTGATTCCTCCTGTTCCATCTACGAGGGGTTTAGGTCCTGGGCAGTTATTGAGAGACAGGTGAAATTAGTCCTTAAGGACCTTCTTCCACCTGTTTTTTTTTCTTCCTCTGCTTCTTTGGCAGTGAAAATTGAACCTGAGAAACACTCCTCTTCCAAGGTCTCCAAGACCTCCAGGAGAATTGTAAGAGTCCTCTTCTGGCTTGCCAGACCCAAGGGTCCCATGGCATTTGGGTGCCCTGGCTACCTTGGCACCAGTGTCAACTCCAATTGCCCTTTGTGTCTATGTGCAAGGCATCATGTCCAGCCCTTAGCTTACTGAGCTCTTTTTTGGTAAAAGGGGCTCTGTCCATTCAGGCAGATTCGTCATTCTCCCCATTCACTCCACCGGAGATGTCACCAGAGTCTTCTCCTTCCCCACTTGGGTTGGGATTGTCTCTGGCTGGCATCCAGCAGGTGGATTCCTCATTCTGTAAGCGACCCAACAAGCCCCCATTGGTGACTTTGCCTGCTCTGTCATTGAAGTTGGTGGGCAGGCAAGAGGCAGCACCTTGACTCCTCCCGAGGAGCCTCTTACCAAGGATACTGACCTCAAGGAAGGTGAGGGGTCCCCTAAGTCACCGAACTTCAAGCCACAGTTTTAGAAAAAATAAATTGTTCCTGGGTTAATATTTCATACATCAAACAAGCTTTGATACATAAGGAAGCTATGTATATTTTAAAATTTAATACTATGTACCCACAAGGTCTTAATGAAGACTTAAATTGGAGAGTATTTATTTAAATTAGATTATTACTAATTGATTTATTGATTTATTGTTTTACTAATTAACTTTGTATATATATTATGTTCCAGTTTTACTAACTATACTCTCTATATCTTTAATGTCACTACTATAAGGTGAAATAGAGGCCTAACTCTGTCTGACCTTTTATTCTTCTGGTGTGTTGCACCTTCTTGACTTTATTTGAACCAAGGTTTATATCCACCACTTTCTTAGTTTTTTTGAACTAGTGTGTACTACTGCATTAACCATTCTCATTATAGCCTCTCTCTCTGGCCAAAACCATGCTCTCAATTCTCCTTTTCTTCGAATGATTTAAAGTAAATTTAAAAAAAGATGTAGTGGGAATGAGATATAAAAAAAAAAAAAAAAGTTCATCTAAGGTGTCAAAAAATAAAGATAAGGGTTTCAAATTACATTCTAACCAAATAGACACATATGCAAATCTGGTTCTTTTTTTCTGGGAGAAGAACAACATCTTTAACAATGAAAGATGGATGATGAAACAATATAGGAGCCTGCGTGTATAGTAGATAGTATTTTTTTTTTTAGGACATGTTTTTACACCTTTTTTAGTTTTTTTATTTTTTTCCATCCTTTTTAAAGGACGGTACCCTGTGGTATGTGCAAAGGCTTGCAGCAGTATCAATGGGTCACTTTAAACTTAAACACCCGACTGGTGGACAGTTATTCAAGGCCAAAAGGCCAGAACCAGAAATGTGAACATCTAATATGGTCCGAATAATGCACACCACATCGGTGTAGGGATGACGAGTGAGAGGGGGGATATAAAGTTGCTACGGAGACACTCTTGAAAAATTTGTTTTATTTGTCTGATGAAGGGTTGGTGAACCCAAAAGCGCTTTACCACTATGTTTGTTATATATAAATGAAGTGTGTTATTATGTTTTTTACTCCTTGAAGGCTACGGCTGAGACGTCAGAGGAATAAATTTGCTTTTTTCTGTTCTTCTTTTGTGGATTTGTGGATTTTCGAGAGTTGTTTTCTACATTTATCTGTTGGTTCTCTGGTTGTTCATATATTCATGGCGAGTGATCCACAACTCCATTTGCCTCGCATCTTTAGAGAGACTGTGGATGGCACACAAATGTCGTTGGACAATTTTTTAGCTAATACTTCGGATCGTGCTGAAAGAAGCTCTGCACAAAGAAATGTGACTGGTAATATTTCTAATGTTTGGGATAAATGGGAGGACGATAGGATGAAACGTTTCCCTAATCCCTTTAATAGTGTGGGACGTAAATTACCGGCTTCTATCAGTAATGAAAGTAAGTCCCTGTTTGACGAGCTAGAGAAGAATATGTGGAAAGAGACGGCTACGTATTTCAACATCTGTGGCTTACAAAAGTATGTTGATTTGGAAATGACACCTAGGGGGTTAAGAGTTTATAAAGATCCAACTACCCCTTTTGACTTGCAAAAAGACACAGATATTGCTTTCCACAAATGCTGGGTTGCATCCGCTCATAAATGTGTTTCCGAATGGGTACACATTTTGATTGAGCGTGACAGAATTAAACAGCGTGAACTGGGTGTAGAAATAAAGACTGTGAAAATCTTACAGTTTGTACTTCTGCTCCAACTATGGATGAGTTTTTGAGCAGTATGAATGAGAAATTAAGAGATTATGAGACTTTGTTGCTTGAAAGAAAAAAAAAAAAAAAATTACTTAGGGACTTAAGTGACTATGAGAATAATAAGGCTTTTTTGTCTAGAGCCAATCGTAAGAAGCCACGTCATCGGGTGCATTTTCAAAATGACTATGGAAGTGAAGGTAATCACAATTCTTCGTTTTCAGCGTCTGAAGGGGGTTATGCCTCTTGTGAAGAGATGGACAATACTAACATAGAATTTCCAACATTACCGAAGCCTCAACAATCTGAGAGATTTCACCAAACTTTTCATGGAGAGACGAACAATGCCCGTGGAGGTTTCCAGGGGAGAAAACGCCAGAGGGATGCACAAGGTTCATCACAAAGAGAGTAATTTCCACAAGGCGAATATAAAAGAGGTAGAGGGTGATGTTTTTTTTCTTTACCTCCAAATGCAGATTATGTCATTAATTTGTCGGGACATCTTTTCATGGACATTGAGTTAACTGTTCTTAATAGGGGATTGAAGTTTATTCCACCGGTAATGTCTCGTATGCATGAAATGAAAAGGGATATTTACAGATTTGGTAGGAAGCTTCATTTAAAAAGTTTTTTCCATAATTCACTTAATAATGTTAATGTTGTGTCTTCTTTAGATAGTTTTGATTCTTCATGTGATAGATGTTCATCGTGCATACAGCTGCAGTCATAACAGATGGGTTTTCCTGCCGTCAGGCGGGTCCTTGGTCGGCCGAATTCCAAAGTCTAGGTCCGACGTTGGTTGTCGTCGCTTCTTCCCTGACGTCAGTGCGACAGGGGTATAAAAGAACCAGCCGACGCCATTTTCTTCAGTCTTTCTTGCTGCGCGGTGCCCGAAGCAGAAGCAGTTCGCAAGTGCCGGTCGGCCAGCTCCTGAGATTACGAATATCTGCAACCGAAGTCTTCTTGAAAGCTAAGTACCCGTTGAAACTTTTCTTGCCTCAGACCGATGTCAGACAGTTAATAATTGTATTTCATGTGGGAAGCAAATACCGCATAAGGATTTTCATTCCCTCTGCATTCCTTGCTTAGGCCCAGACCACAACGTCTCGGCCTGTCATTTTTGTGCTACATTCAACAAATGTACCATTAAGCGTCGGGCGGAGTTCGCCCAGCACTTTTTTGGCAAAAAATTTAACTACATAATGTCGTCGGATACTCTGACTTCAGTTTTGACTAACAGACACAAAGATAAGGACCAACACACGAGGTCCGCGGCCTCTACCGACACCACGCCAAAGCCGACTACAGGTGGTCCGGTTCTCAGCGAGGCGCCTACGCAGCCCCTGACTACCGACGACACTTCATTGGCGGTGTCTTCTGTACCCGAGGTCGCAGGCTCTTCGGCCCACACCCCGACTACAGATACTGAAGCCACTCTTGGCGGTGAAACTCAGAGTTTAGACAGGTCTGCCTCCTCTCAAGGTGTCTTCAGGCCTTCCTCTTCTTTTTCCATCAAGGCTTTCACTAAGTCTAAGACAGCCATGCATTCTAAAAAACAAACCCCACAGGGCCCTCCTCAAGGCCCCATGCCTAAAAAGCAGATGCTCAAAATGGCTGAGGACTTAATTTCTCTTATCAGGGGTTCTCAAACCCCCCCCCCCCCGGAAAAAAGGACCAGAGTGGAGAAAGAATCCCCCTCCTCGGACCAGGCTTCCATTATTTCAGAACATTCTGATGACCAGGAACATTCATACTCCCCTTTTGAAGATTCTGATGCAGAGGAGTCCATTCCTCTGCCCCCGAGGATTACTCTTTTGGGGAGACCTTGCATACCTTGAGGGAACACTTCCACTGGGAAGGTCAAGAGTACTCAGACTCCAAGAAAAGGCTTAGGGATTTTCTCTTGCTCCCTCAGCACAGGCCTCTGGCTATACCCCCCGTCTTAGATATCCTTGATGATGTGTATTCGGAGTCCTGCCTTAACCCAGACTCTTTACCTCCAGCCCCGGTCAAGCCTGACAGGTATTACCGGGTTCCTGACTCACACCAATTCCTATACAAAAGCCATGCGGCTGACCCAGAAACTATCTCACAGGGCCCCAAGGGAATTAAGGCCTCCACTGCTAAAAATCCTTTACCTTCAAAGAGGGATTCCAGAGCTTTAGAAAGGTGGGGGAAAAAGGTATACACCTCAGCCACCTTATCCATGAGGGCATTAAACTGCCAGTTCCATATGTTAAAGTACCAACAGTTTCTGTTATCACAGTTGAGAAGCAAAATGTCACAACCTGAACAACCAGATTTGAAGGAGTTGCAGGATTTGATACATAGTGCAGAACAAGTAGGTAAACGTACCTTGCAATGTGGTTTTGATGCTTTAGAGGCATCATGTAGAGCTGCTATTACAGGATCAGTCATACGTAGACATGCTTGGCTCAAAGAGCAAACCTTACCAGATCATGTCAAAGCTAAATTACTGGATGCACCTCTGCAAAAAGATGTATTGTTTGGTGTTAAAGCTGAGGAGGTATTAAAGAAAATGGAGGAAAAGGCAAAATCAATGCAAACAGTGAAAGATTTCCTACAGGTACAACCTCCACGTTTCAGTAGAAATTGGCCTTCAAAAAATTGGTCCTTTCCAGCCACGGACAGACCCCAAAGAGGTAGATACAGGCGCCCGAGGGGTAGAGGGCAATCTCAAGGATCGTTTAGAGGCAGACAGTGGCAAGCACCTACCCAAAGAGGTAGTGAGGATAGTTCACAGCCATTCAGAAAGCAGAAGCAATGACTTTCCACTTTGCATGCCAAGCAAGGCTCAAATGGCAGCACCTTTAGGCAGAAAACTGGCATTATTTTCAAAAAATTGGCATATTGTCACAAAAGACAAATGGATCCTGGACATTATAGAAAGAGGCTACAGATTCCACTTTCACACCCTTCCAAAAATGAGGGGCATGCCAAACCTGCCACACAATCAAAGGGCAGAGGCACAAAAACAAATTTCAGATCTCATGGACATGAAAGCTATTCAAGAGGTACCTGCACAAGAACAGGGTCACGGTTTTTATTCCAGACTATTCCTGGTACCAAGGAAGGGCAAAGATTGGAGACCTATTTTGGACCTATCCATCCTAAACACATTTTTACTTGTGCCAAAATTCAAGATGCTCACATTACAGCAGCTTCTTCCCATGCTGGGCAAGGAGTCTTGGCTGGTAACATTGGACCTCAAGGAGGCATACCTGCTTGTCCCAATCAGACAAGATTGCAGAAGATACCTCAGATTTCTTGCAGGTTCAACACATTATCAATTCTCTGCATTGCCCTTTGGCTTATCTACTGCGCCCAGAGTGTTTACGAAATGCCTGGCATCAGTAATTGCCTACTGCAGACTGCAAGGGATACAAATATACCCATATTTGGACGACTGCCTAATCCAAGCGGACAGCAAGCACATATTTCTGAAACATCTGGCTTTTGTAATAAGGTTGTTGAATTCCCTGGGATACACAGTCAACAAAAAGAAATCAAGGCTAATACCCTCTCAAACAATAATTTTCCTGGGTGCCAACTTGGATACAAACACCCAGATGGCCTGCCTTACGCCAGAGAAACAAGGGCAACTAACTCAATACTTCAGAAAACTGGCAACTTTCACCAGGCTGACTGCAAGGAAAATCCTGCAGGCTCTGGGATTCATGGCATCTTGCATCCTACTAATCCCATGTGCAAAGCTGCATATGAGGAAACTTCAATGGTACCTGCAAAACCTATGGTCTCAGCACAGCCACAGCTTGGAAACAATAATACCACTAATTCCATGTCTTCAAAAGGAATTTCTGTGGTGGGCTCAAGCATGCCAAACAAACGCAGGTCTCCCATTCTGCAAGCCTCAAGCAAGTCAAACCATCACAACAGACGCCTCGGATTACGCCTGGGTGGTGCACATGACAGATCGGTGCATTCAGGGCAGATGGTCCCAAAAGGAAAAGCACCTATACATCAATCAAAAGGAAATGCTAGCAGTAATAAATGCTATTATAGCTTTCAAAGACCTGCTGCATCCAGGCCAGCTATTGATAAGGACAGACAACACCACAGTAATGTGGTACATAAACAAACAGGGAGGAACCCACTCATACCCCCTATGCAAGCTAGCCATGTCTCTTTGGAACATGGCTCTAGAATTGCAAATCGAGCTTCAAGCACAGTTCCTGCCAGGCAAGGAAAACACGCTGGCAGACAACCTAAGCAGAAATATGACAGATCCACACGAATAGAAGTTGCATCCTCAAGTTTTTTCAAAGATAATTCAAGCATGGGGAAGGCCAGACATAGATCTCTTTGCCTCCCACAGAAGTCACCAATTGGCAAAATTCTGCTCAAGGACCTTTCATCCACAGGCCTGGAAAGTGGACGCACTCTCTTTCAGTTGGACAACAATGACGGTTTATGCCTTTCCACCTCTTCCTCTGCTGCCCAAAGTTCTATTAAAAACCAGAGCAGACAGACCAAAGATGATTCTCATCGCTCCAGACTGGCCAAGACAACACTGGTACCCACTCATTCCCCACCATGGATCCTGCCTCTAATGCCTCTTCTACTGACTCAGCACAACTTCAAAACTCTTCACAGTCAGCTGAAAACACTCAATCTAGCTGCATGGAAGATTCCTTAAAATCACAACAGACCCTACTCTCCAAGGGGGTACAGGAGGTCATTTTGGAGGCCAGAAGACCTTCTACTAGGAAAGCCTACTCCGCCAAATGGAAACGGTTTTGTACTTGGAATGAGAAAAAGGGCCAGAACCCTGGAATACTGAATTTACCTCCAATATTACAGTACCTAGCTGAGATGCTAAGCAGTGGACTTTCATTCTCTTCCATCAAAATCCATGCCTCAGCCATTTCTGCAGAATACAACACTGATCCTCCTTTTATTCTCTCACCCCCTCTTAAGGCAGTTCCTCAGAGGGGCTAAGAATATAAAACCCCCAAGGAAACAACCAGTGCCTGCTTGGGATCTCAATTTTATTCTAGAGAAACTGACTTTGCCTCCTTTTGAGCCAGCTGCCTCAACAGAACTGCAATATTTGTCCTGGAAAACAGCCTTCCTGCTGGCTATCACCTCAGCTCGCAGGGTTTCGGAACTACAAGTCCTCATGGCTGTGCAGCCTTTCATCATTTTCCATCAGGACAGAGTTTCCTAATGAACCAATCCTTCCTTTATGCCAAAGGTAGTATCCAGGGTAGCCTTGAATCAGGCTATCCACTTGCTTACCTTTTACCCCAATCCTCAAAACAAAGGGGAGAGACTACTACATTCCTTGGACATTCACAGACAACTACGTTATTATTTGGACAGAACAAAGCCTTTCAGAAAATCAGAGCAACTCTGTGTCCTATGCTTCAGGGGCTCAAGGGAAGCCTATTTCCAAACAGACAATCTCAAAATGGATAGCCCACTGCATACGCTTTTGTTACTCTCTTCATGGTAAAACTGTACCTGCAGGCATCAGGTCTCACTCCACAAGGGCCACAGCTACCTCTGCAGCTTTCCTCAGGGGGGTTCCTACCAAAGATATTTTGGAAGCTGCCACTTGGAGTTCTGTGCATACTTTCTCCAAGCACTATCACCTGCCTTTATACTCCAAATCTAGAGCAGGTTTTGCCACTGCAGTTTTGCAGGGCATCCTGGCTCCTCCTAGTTCCACCTAGTGCCTACCACCCCTTTTTTAGCTTTGGTATTCTACCCATCTGTTATGACTGCAGCTGTATGCACGATGAACATAGTACAGTTTTGTACCTACCATAAATGTAGATGTTCGAGTGCTAATACAGCTGCAGTCCAGGTTTCCCTCCTTCTTTCCCCTCTGGAACAGGCCTAATGGCTAACACCTCCTCATACAACCTGATTGGGGTATTCTTTTATGGTGTATTTGCTTGCAACTACTGTTTTTTGATTATACTGCATTGCATTATTACATAAATTTATGTATTGCCTTCCTTCTGGGGGCACCTGACATCTGGGGCAAGAAAAACTGAAGAAAATGGCGTTGGCTGGTTCTTTTATACCCCTGTCGCACTGATGTCAGGGAAGAAGCGACGACAACCGACGCCGGACCTAGACTTTGGAATTCGGCCGACCGAGGACCCGCCTGACGGCAGGAAAACCCATCTGTTATGACTGCAGCTGTGTTAGCACTCTAACATCTACATTTATGGTAGGTACAAAACTGTACTTTTCCATACATGTGTATCTGAAGACACATATGATGCGTATTTTAAATTTGATACTAATTGCATTAAGCAAGTTAGCAGCTTTGTTCCTCCAGTTTTAAATAATGATGTCATGCACTTTGTTCATTTATTAAATTTCTCTATTGAACATGCATTTGAAGAATATATGAAATATAGAGCTAATATACAGTATAACTTATGTCTCAAAGAATGGAAGGCTTTACTTAAATTGAGTAAAATGAATGAAATTGTCTTTAAGCCATCTGACAAAGGTAACAAGCTTGTTGTTATGCATTATTCCCAATATTTTAGAATGTGTATTGAACATTTAAATGATGAAAATGTTTATGAAAAGGTAGAACATATTTCATATAATAATGCTTTAAAGGAATTTGATGAGTTACTTGGGAAGGGCGAAAGGTTAGGCTGTTTTTCTCACATGGATTTAAAGAAGAAATTTAATAGAGAAGGTTGTAAAATGGCCAACTTTTACTGTCTTCCCAAAGTACATAAAAGTTTGACAACACCTCCAGGGAGACCTATTGTTTTGGGATGTAATTATTTTTTGCACAGTTTGGGTCTTTTTTTACATAATTTTTTGTTAACTAAGGTTAAAACTTTACCTTCATATATTACTGATGTTTTTGATTTTTTAGAAAAAATTAAAGAAGTTATATGGAATAAGCAAATGTATTGGATTACCATCGATGTTAAAAGCCTCTATACGAATATTAGTCATCAATTTGGTATGGAGGCTGTTAGGTTTTTCCTAGGGGATTATCCTGCTACAGAGTATATTTTAGAGCTTATTCATTTTTCTTTGACAAATATTTTTTTCGAATTTGATAATTGTTTGTATCGACAAAAACGAGGTACAGCCATGGGGGCAGCTTTTGCCCCCATGTATGCAAATTTAGCTATGGGTTTATTTGAATCAGAATTTTTATATAGAAAATATTTTTTTCAGAATTATGTTATTAAATATTTTAGGTTTGTGGATGATTTAATTTTTTTGGTTGAAGGTGGTGAAACTTTAGTGGACAATTTTATTTTAGATCTAAATAGAAACAGGTTCTCTTTGGAATTTGGTGGGTTGAAAAAAGGTACATCTATTCCTTTTCTTGATATTATTTTAAATATTGCTGATGGAAAGAGTTTAGTAACTTCTGTTAATAGGAAGTTTAATGGTGGTACACAGTATGTGCATGGCACTAGTTATCATCCTCCACATACGTTGGAAGCTTTGCCATATAGTGAAATTCTTAGGATTTCTAGATTATGTAATAGTAAAGCTGTTTTTAATAGGGAATTGAATTTACTAATGCATACTTTTAGTCAAAGGGGATATAATAAGGAAGTTATACAAAATAGTTATAATAGGTTTTGTGGTTACAGGTGTAAAAAGTTGTTAATAAAGCTTATACTAGGTGTTCAGATGTGCAAAATGTTAAAGTTAAGCTGAGGGATATTTTATACTTTGTTTCAACTTATGGTTGTTTTAGTGGGGAACTGGTTAAGTTAGTTAATCATTATTGGAATTATTTCAGTTCCCTACATAATGTGTCTTTATGGTTGGATGTTGATTTACGATTTTCATGCAAAAGTGGTAGGAATATAAAAGATTTTTTAGTAAAGAGTAGATTTGAGATGTCTGTGGTTAGTTTACAACGCAGTTTATCTTTTAGTGGTACTTTGAAGTGTGGGAAATGTAAAGCTTGTAGTTTTGTGTTTAATAAATTTTATCATATTAATAATGTTAGATTTAACACTCATGGTGTTTTCAGCTGTAACTCCGAAGGGGTGATTTATGCCCTTAAATGCCCATGTAAGAAATTCTATATTGGTGAGACCAAACGGGCATTTAAAGTTAGGTTGTTGGAACATGCTAGGGACATCATTAATAATAGAGAAGAAAGTTCTGTAGCTGCACATTTCAAAGACTTTCATAATAGTAAAAATGAAGAACTTCAAGCCACAGTTTTAGAAAAAATAAATTGTTCCTGGCATAATATTTCATACATCAAACAAGCTTTGATGCATAAGGAAGCTATGTATATTTTAAAATTTAATACTATGTACCCACAAGGTCTTAATGAAGACTTAAATTGGAGAGTATTTATTTAAATTAGATTATTACTAATTGATTTATTGTTTTACTAATTAACTTTGTATATATAAATGAAGTGTGTTATGTTTTTTACTCCTTGAAGGCTAAGGCCGAGACGTCAGAGGAATGAATTTGCTTTTTTCTGTTCTTCTTTTGTGGATTTTCGAGAGTTGTTTTCTACATTTATCTGTTGGTTCTCTGGTTGTTGTAGTTTTTCTCTCGTGTTTTCTTCCTTACCCCTTTATAGGTGTCTTTTAGCATAGGTCTAGTGTGGGTGTTAGGTTAGATAGGTTTAGGTGTTGGGTTGTTGTAGTAGTGTGTATAGTTAGGAGCAGGCGTTTTCTGCTTCCTGGAGTTTGCCGTGTTATTTTTGTAGCTGTACAGTGTTGGCATTGTGTTTTACTGAGCGTAGTGTGTTGGACTACATTATCACGGATAAGTGTTTGCGGGCGCAAGCTGCCCTCTTGCGTTGTGCACAAGAAATGCAATTACTGTTTGGCGTCTATACACCTTGATTCCTCCTGTTCCATCTATGAGGGGTTCAGGTCCTGGGCAGTTAATGAGAGACAGGTGAAATTAGTCCTTAAGGACCTTCTTCCACCTGTTTTTTTTTTCTTCCTCTGCTTCTTTGGCAGTGAAAATTGGACCTGAGAAACGCTCCTCTTCCAAGGTCTCCAAGACCTCCAGGAGAATTGTAAGAGTCCTCTTCTGGCTTGCCAGACCCAAGGGTCCCATGGCATTTGGGTGCCCTGGCTACCTTGGCACCAGTGTCAACTCCAATTGCCCTTTGTGTCTATGTGCAAGGCATCATCTCCAGCCCTTAGCTTACTGAGCTCTTTTTTGGTAAAAGGGGCTCTGTCCATTCAGGCAGATTCCTCCTTCTCCCCATCCACTCCACCAGAGATGTCACGAGAGTCTTCTCCTTCCCCACTTGGGTTGGGATTGTCTCTGGCTGGCATCCAGCAGGTGGATTCCTCATTCTGTAAGTGACCCAACAAGCCCCCATTGGTGACTTCACCTGCTCTGTCATTGAAGTTGGTGGGCAGGCAAGAGGCGGTGCAAGAGGCAGCACCTTGACTCCTCCCGAGGAGCCTCTTACCAAGGATACTGACCTCAAGGAAGGTGAGGGGTCCCCTAAGTCACCGAGGGATGATACCTCCTTTGGAATTCTATTGTAGTTTCTTTGCCAGAGTGGGGGCTGGATTACTGAAGCCTCCTCTCTAGAGAAGTCAGATTTTTTTGGAGGCTTTCAGCGCGAGCCCATCCACGCCTTGAGTGGTTCCCCCTCCAGATGTACTCATAGACTTAGTGTCTTAGAGGATGTGGAAGGAACTTGACATGGTGGAGCCTATTCATAAGAAGGCTGACAAAGTTCTTGCTCCTACCAAGGATCAGCCACATTGGAGTAAGGGTCTGGCCTTGGATGCAGTTATGGTGGTGGCCACCACCAAGAAGGAAATCTCTGAGGAGAGTTCCTCACGCCATCCCCAAACAGAGAGTCTTGGGTTTTGGACTGTCTAGGGAAGCGATCCTATGCCTTGGAGACATTTGCTTTGAGGACATTGAATTACTCATCCCACGTGACCAGGCTTTTGTGAGAGTTTGTGACTGAAGTGTTGAGGAATGTTAAGACGCAGTAGTCTCTGGAGGTTCAGAAGATTCTGTAGACTCTGCTGTCTACCTTACTGTCTGTTACCAATGTTTCAATGAGGCTCATTTTGAATGCACCCGATGGAGCATCCCAGTGGCTGGCCCTGGCATTACTGTGCAACATCACCCTTGTGCAACTTTGTGAATTGCTTCAAGCTGTCCTTTTTTGTTTAATACCCCTTTTGATGGCTAATTCTTGTTTGGGCCTAAGATTAAGGGCACTCTCTTACTAGGAGGAAACAAGAAGGGAAGATGCTGTCCGGCATAGTTGTCTGATGTCCTTCAAGAATGCAGCTGCAGTCATAACATGTGGGTTGTCCTGCCTCAGGCAGCCCTTGGTCGGCCGGATTCCAAAGTCTGGGTCCGACGTCGGCTGATGTCGCATTTCTCTCCGACGTCAGAGCGGCTGGAGTACATAAGCATCAGCCGACGCCATTTTCTTCAGTCTTTCTTGCCGCGGTGCCTGAAGCAGAAGCAGTTCGCAAGTGCTGGTCGGTCAGCTCCTGTATTCTACGATACCGAAGTCATCGAAAAAGCTAAGTACCCCGTTGGGGACCTTTTCTTGCCTCAGCCGATGTCAGAAATTACTGAAAAAGTTAACAATTGTCTTTTTTGTGGTAAACAAATACCTCATAAGGATTTCCACTCTTACTGCCTCCCTTGCCTGGGCCCAGACCACGACGTCTCAGCCTGTGTAGCCTGTGCTCGCTTCAACAAGCGCACTCTCAGGCGCCGGGCGGAGTTCGCTGAAGATTTTTTCGGTGATAAATTTGCCTACACCATGCCGTCGGATCTTCCGACATCGCAAACACCCAAAAAGCGAAAAGACCGGGACCGACATCCTCGGCCCGCGTCTACCACCGACTCCACGCCCAAACCTAGCGCGAGTGCTCCGGTTCCCTCTGAGACGGTTTCTCCACCGCTCCGAACCGAAGACACCGCATTACCGACGATTCCAGACATTACTCCGACGCCAGTTATAGACTTTCCTCCGGATACCGAAACCGAGGAAATGCCAGAGACCATTGCTGTAGACAAGGTCACTTCTGCACGTGGAGCTGCCAGGCCTCCTATGGCCATGTCTATTAAGGCCTACACTAGGGCTAAGGCAGCCAGCAAAACAAAGCATATTACTTCTAAATCCTTACCTCAGCCGACTCCGGAGACACAAATTATGTCCATGGCGGCTGATTTAATTTCCATGATTAGAGGTTCACAGGCCCATCCTGAGAGAGCATCCCAGCCTCCTCCTGATAAAAGGCCCCGGGTTGAACCCGCTGACCCTACTCTGAGGGCTCTGTCCACTCTGATAGCCAGGAAGAGCTCTTCCAGACTTATGAGGACTCGGATGCAGAAGATTCCATCCCTTCGGCCTCCCCTCCTGAGGATATTTCTTTTGGGGAAGTTCTGCACACCATGAGGGAACATTTCAAGTGGCAGGGTCAGGAATACTCTGATTCTAGGAAACACCTTAGGACTTTCCTTAAGAAGCCTCAGCACAGGCCCTTAGCTATTCCTCCTGTACTTGATGTTCTGGATGATTTGTATTCTGACTCTAGTGCTACCCCTGATTCTCTTCCTCCTGCTCCAGCCAAGCCAGACAGGTATTACAGGGTCCCAGAAACTCATTCCCATTTATTCAGGGCCCATTCTGCTGATTTGGAAACTATTTCACAGGGGCCTAAAGGAGTTTCAGCCTCCACCTCAAAAATCCTTTGCCCTCCAACAGGGAAGCAAGGTCATTAGAGAGATGGGGCAAAAGGTTTACACATCCACTACCTTATCTATGAGAGCTTTAAATTGCCTTTTTCATATGTTACAATGTCAGGATTATCTCTTAGAAGATTTACAAAAAACATTAGCTTCTCCTGATCCTTTAGACAGGAAGACTTTGCAGGAAGCTGTACATAACACTCAGCAAGTAAGCAATCACTTCCTGCAGTGTGGATATGATGCACTGGAAGCTTCATGTAGGGCAGCTATGACAGGGCAGTGATTCGTAGACATGCTTGGTTAAAAGATCAACCTCTACCAGATCATGTAAAAGCAAAACTTCTGGATGCACCTTTGGAAAAGAACAAGCTTTTTGGTGCAAATGCTAAGGATGTGTTAAAGACCATCGAAGAAAAAGCAAAATCAGTTCAGACTGTGAAAGATTTCCTCCAGGTTCAACCCCCCAGATTCAGTAGGAATTGGCCTTCAAAAAACTGGCCCTTTCCTAATCCAGAAAAGTTTCAAAGGGGTAAGAACAGACGTGGCCAAGGAAGAGGTCAATACAGAGGCCCTTACAGGGGACGACAATGGCAGCCAGGAAACCAAAGAAGTGATGCAGGGGTTTCACCTGCCCAACAACCACAAACTCAATGATTTTCCTCTACTACCGCCTACCAGGGAACAACTAGAAGCTCCCTTGGGCGGGAAATTATCTCTGTTTGCAGAAAACTGGCACAGACTGACAAAGGACAAATGGATTCTGGACATTATAGACCGAGGGTACAGGTTTCATTTTCATACCTTACCAAGAAAACAAGGCATGCCAAACCTACCACAAAATCAAAGGGCAGAGGCTATCAAACAAATCACTCTGCTGACTCGAATGAAAGCAATAGAAAGAGTTCCACAACAAGAACAAGAACAGGGGTTTTACTCAAGACTGTTCCTTGTTCCAAGAAAAGAACCTCAATGGAGACCAATACTGGACTTGTCCGCATTAAACACCTTTCTCATAGTACCAAAGTTCAAAATGCTGACTCTACAGCAACTCCTTCCCATGCTGGGCAAGGAGTTGTGGCTGATTACTCTGGACCTCAAGGAGGCATACCTGCATGTCCCTATCAGACACAGCTGCAGAAGATACCTCAGATTTCTTGCAGGGCCAGAGCATTATCAATTCTCAGCATTGCCATTTGGCTTATCTACTGCGCCCAGAGTATTTACAAAATGCCTGGCTTCAGTAATTGCTCATTGCAGGCTCCAGGGTATACAAATTTACCCATACCTGGACGACTGCCTCATACAAGCAGACGACAAATTGATGTTGACAAGAAACCTGGATTATGTCATACGATTACTTCAAGCTCTGGGATACGCAGTCAACTTCCAAAAGTCAAGACTGCAGCCATCCCAGCAAATAATCTTCTTAGGAGCCAAACTAGACACAGCCTCTCAGATGGCTTACCTGACAGAAGACAAGCAAGAGAAGTTAACTCATTACTTCAAAGGTTTAGCAAAACTCACCCAGATGACTGCAAGGAGATTCCTACAGGCCCTGGGTTACATGGCATCCTGCATTCTACTGGTTCCATTAGCAAAACTACACATGAGAAAGCTTCAATGGTACCTAAAAAGCATTTGGTCTCAACACAACAACAACTTGGAGACAATCATACCACTCATTCCATGCCTACAAAAGGAATTCCTATGGTGGGCCTCGGTGAGCCAGGAAAACACAGGTATGTCATTCAAAACCACAGATAACACAGACCATGACTACAGACGCCTCAGACCTTGGATGGGGGGGCGCACATGGAAGGCAGGTGTATACAAGGACAATGGTCTCCAAAGGAAACACATCTGCATATAAACCAAAAGGAAATGCTGGCAGTAATGCATGCCATCGAGGCTTTTCAACACCAACTCCAGCAAGGCCATTTAATGATACGGACAGACAACACCACTGTGATGTGGTACATAAACAAGCAGGGGGGCACCCACTCTTACCCACTTTGCAGACTGACAATGCAGCTTTGGGAGAAATCGCTGAGCCTAAACATCCAGTTACAATCCCAGTTTGTTCCAGGAAAAGACAATGTGTTGGCGGACAGCCTAAGCAGGAATTTCACAGATCCACACGAGTGGAGGTTACATCCGAAGGCCTTCAGACAACTCACTTCGACATGGGGCAAGCCAGAAGTGGACCTATTTGCCTCTCACCTCAACCATCTTCTACCAAAATTTTGCACAAGGACATACCATCCAAAAGCTTGGAAAATAGATGCCCTCTCATTCAACTGGAACTCCCTAGCAATCTATGCATTCCCACCTCTGCCACTGATGACCTTGGTATTACTAAAGATCAAAGCAGAGAAGCCCAAGGGAATCATAATAGCTCTGGATTGGCCAAGACAACACTGGTACCCACTACTACGGAGCATATGTCACACCAGGAAGTGGGCCCTCCCTCAGTGGCCTCTACTTTTGACTCAACACAATTTCGAAACACTGCATCCAAACCTTCAGACACTGCAGCTAACAGCTTTGGAGATCCCATAAATAACTTCAGTTTATCTCTCTCTAAGGAAGTTCAGCGGATCCTAACAGGGGCTCGAAGACCATCCACCAGAAAGGTTTACTTAGCAAAGTGGAAAAGATACAGCAATTGGAATACCAGCAAGGGACATGATGCTTCATTCCTGAACATCCCACTTATCTTGGACTATTTGGCAGATATGTTAAAGAACGGCCTCTCATATTCTTCCATAAAGATACATGCATCTGCTATTTCAGCTAGATACAACACTGATCCTCCTGTTTTCTCTCACCCCTTACTAAGACAATTCCTCAGGGGAATCAAGAACATTAAGCCACCAAGAAAGGCCCCAGTGCCAGCCTGGGACCTCAATTTTGTCTTAGAAAAACTGACTCTACCTCCTTTTGAGCCAGCAGCTTCAGTTGACTTGCAATTTCTCTCATGGAAGACAGCTTTCCTGTTGGCAATTACCTCAGCAAGAAGGGTTTTGGAACTACAGGCCCTAATGGCAATACCACCCTTTATTATTTTCCACAGAGACAGGGTTTCATTAAGGACCAACCCTACTTTTATGCCAAAGGTGGTATCTAGGGTTTCTCTAAATCAAGCCATTCATCTGCCTGCTTTCTTCCCCAATCCAGAGAATAAGGGGGAAAGACTTTTGCATACCTTGGACATTCACAAACAACTTCGATACTACCTGGACAGAACCAAGGCCAGTAGGAAGTCTGAACAACTTTTTGTAGCTTACGCCCCTGCAGTCCAGGGAAAAGCAATTTCAAAACAGACTATTTCTAAATGGATTGGACATTGCATCAGATTCTGTTATTCCTTTCATGGAAAGACTGTTCCAGCCAATGTCAGGCCACATTCCACCAGAGCTACAGCCACCTCTACAGCATTTTTAAGAGGGATGCCTACCAAGGATATTCTAGAAGCTGCTACATGGAGCACCGTGCATACATTCTCCAAACACTACAATCTCCCTCTATATTCCAGATCCAGAGCAGGCTTTGCTTCGGCAGTCCTGCAGGGTTTGATTGCCACACCATCTCTTTCCTAGTGCATACCTCCTCCCCCAGCTAAGCTATGGTATTCTACCCACATGTTATGACTGCAGTTGCAATCTTGAAGGACATAGTACAGTTTTGTACCTACCATAAATGTAGATGTCCGATAGACATGCAACTGCAGTCGGATTTTCCCTCCCTCCATACCCCTCTATGCCTAGGGTCCACTCCTATCCCTGTTACTCTTAGCTGGGGATATCTGTTATGGTGTATTTGTTTTATTGCTCATTTATTTGTTTGGAATCCTGTTTTTGTCTTCCAATTTGATTGCAGCCTTCCTTGGAGGGCACCTGGCATCTGGGGCAAGAAAAACTGAAGAAAATGGCGTTGGCTGATGCTTATGTACTCCAGCCGCTCTGACGTCGGAGAGAAATGCGACATCAGCCGACGTCGGACCCAGACTTTGGAATCTGGCCGACCGAGGGCTGTCTGAGGCAGGACAACCTACATGTTATGACTGCAGTTGCATGTCTATCGGACATCTACATTTATGGTAGGTACAAAACTGTACTTTTCACTACCCCTCAGTGAACCTTCTTAAAGAATTAGAATGGGGGGCAAATTTGCAGCGGCCTTCGGAGGGTTTGGACTGCAACTAGGGAGAACCATAATGGGCGCAGTCTGTGGGGCAGGGCCAGTCCCCCAAATCAGGGCTTCCATCGAACCTTCTCTGGTGAGTCCTTTAAGCAGTCCTGATGGGTTGCCCGCCTGTCTTGCTCTGGATATACTTGGGGGGGGGGGTTCACTTGGCTCTTCACATAAAAGTTTGGGAGGACATCATGTCAGACACATGGGTGTTAAGAGACCACAATAATTTGCCTTGGACTCTGTCCTGGTGTTACAGAGGCTAGACATCCTTTTATCATAACTTGCTGTAACAAAAGTTCTGTAAGGGTAGGTCCATTCTCTGTCATTTTCACTTCAATCTTCTCAGTGTATGGAGTAGTTTATCTTGAGTCTACAAAAACACCACAAAAAACAAACTAGAAGAATCTTAACAGTCACTGTTTATTACAACAAAAAAGGGTACTTTTGTCTGAAGAATCTAAGTGGTTTAGAGAGTCAAAATGCTTTTCTGTTTTTTGTTTTAATAAATGGTCATGGTTAAGATTCCTATTTTTTTTCTCACTGCCTTTCTCCCAATTTGTTTTTGTGATGGATTTTGTTTGTCAGGTGGCTGCAACGTGAATCATCATTTTGATTGCTTTTGTTTTGAGTCTCAAGACTTTTTTGTATGTCACATAGTAGATCTGGAGAGGCTTGGCACTGTGTTGCATTATGGGATATGGGTGGGTGTTTAGTAGCCTGGAAAGTTTTTTACTCCTCGAGCATTCCTAATGCCTGCTGGCCTTTGTCTTGCTATTACACATGATGGACCTACTGTTGTGGATCAGTCATTATGGTATGTATATAACTTTAATTTAACCAGCACCTACAGTATTTTGAAAAGTAGGACAAACCCCTGACTGCTATGAGTATGAAATTCTATCCTTTTTTCAGTGTTCTTTCTTTAAACACAGAGAAGCCAGCATCAGTTTTAGTTCTGACATAGAATACAGCAGGCTCACCAGGAGGCTACCCAGCAAAACTAATCATGCCAATGTCCAGCAAGTTTACAATCTCAAAATTAAGGGTCTTTACTGCTGCCCCAGAGATCATAATCCTCCTGTATGTGGACATCAGCAGTCCCGGTCCTGATTTTCCTTTACAGAGGCATTGGTGGTTGTGTTTCCCTCTCCACTTGTTCACAGGTGAGTGAAGAAAACAGTATCCAGAAAATACTTCTTTCCTTCCATGCCCCACCTAACCTCCCAACCTTGCAACATGTGCCATTCCATTAAAAACATCTGGCAAGAAAAAGGATATGTCAAGCCTTTTCAAACACAAGGTATCTGGGATATCACACCCGACAAAGAAAGTCTAAAGACAGTGTTACGATACTCAAGCCAGTACTGATCTCTGTTGTCTAAATTGTTCTATCCAAAAGAAGCATTCTGCCAGGTTATGGTATAGTTAAGTCCTTCCATCTGTATTGGAATGCATTTGTATGTGACAGTTAAACTTCCAATATCCTCACCACAACATAAAAATCACCAAGAAGTTCAGGAGGTACTTTACTTCTTGTTTGGAGCCAGTTATTACTAAATCTTTTTGTGTCGCCCCTGTCACCAGAGTTTTGGCCAAGTGCATGCCTACTGAAGTATGTCATCAGAGGCTGCAGGGAGCCAAGATCTTTCCTTATTTAAACAACTAGCTCTTTTCATTTTCCTCCACTGAAGCTGTAGTTTATCTCATGGAAGTTCTGCTCAGTGTTTCATTTCCAGGGGAATAACGATCAGCCATTAAAAATCCCAGATGGAACCAACTCAGTCTCTCCTTTTCATTGGAAGCACTCTAGTCGTCACTCTTTCAGTCGCACAGAGGTTTCAAGCCCTGTAGAATGTAGTAGCTGAAATTCATTTATCTCTGTCCTTCTTGTAGGATGCTTGTCTCAGATGCTAGGTCTCATGGCAGTGGCAGTTGTCCTGTTAGTTCATGCCAACTTGTGCATTACAGTTGTCCTTCCGTATCACTGTTGCAGTGTTCCTTACATTAGGGATCCTCTACCAAGGATAGCCCAATATCCATCCAGTGTACCAAATCCTTAGGTCATAATTGGGGCATTGTATGTCACACGTGTGTTCCCCCTGCACAGCATGAAGGTGATGTTTGGATGTACCTTCCTCAGAACTTCTTTGCTGCCAGTCCAAATGCCATTTCTGATCTTCAGTCTGAAAGCACTTTTGTCTGCTGGTTGCCAAGCAGTTTTCAGATAAGTGCCCCATTGGGGGTTTTCATTTTATCGTATTTTTTGTGGTTGTTTGATTACATCTCATCCAGAAAGGAGAAATGCCAGTGTGGGAGACAGATTCCCTGTAAGGGCAGTTACAAGCAGTGTTTGTTTTGTTTAGGTGCTTCTCACGACCGTATGTCTTGTCCTGTTTGTCAAGCGTTTGCTTCTAGAATTTGCATAGTTGTCCTCCTCTTCAGGTGTTTACCTAGAGAACCAATGTCTTAAATTGTTGGCTCAGGGTACAGTGGTGGAATCATCCCAGCCCACTGGTCAGCCATCTGCAAAGAAGACCAGAATGTCCTGTTGGATTCTTGTGCTGTACCATCTCCTCCTGGCATTTCTCTAGTGGCTGTTGACAGCCCTGAGGATCGCTCTGTTCTTCAGTTGGATTCCTCTGCCACAGCGGCTTCGTTTGTCGGCATGGGTCTCGCTTCTCAGACATCCTCTGAGACTCTGCAGGTGTCTGTTTCGGGTTTTCATGTGGAACCACAGCTAATTATATCTGGAGGGCCCAGGGGTGTTCTGCAGATTCTTGTTAGGGAGGAGATTCCCACTATGTTGATTGAGTGTTGGCAGGGGTCTGAACTGCCTTTTTTTGTATAAGTCTCCTCCTTTTATTGTAAAGTTTGCTTATGGCCGGGGTCAAAAAGACTGGTTTCTTCTTGCTTGAGGAAGGAGTCTTGGTTTTATTTGGGATAGCACGGTCCATGCAATCCTGAAGATGCATATAGAGTGCCTTGGTGTAGGGTTCCGCATCCTGTATATCATTATCCTTCTGCAAGGGAATAGTGAAGCTTTCCACTTCAGATGCAAGTAGTTTGAAGTTTGCTTTGGAAAGGTTTTTGACTATGGTTTCTTTGACTGGGGGAGGTGGAGGGGTAAGGATGTCCAGGGTTATCAGTTTGTGGTCGGATCTGACCAAGGAGGGAGTGATAAAGGGTGTGGTACAATGGGCGCCCATATTAGTGATGATTAAATCCAATATGTTGTCCCCTCTAGTGGGGGAACATACTAGTTGTTCAAGGGCATTTGAATTTATAAATTCTATGAATCGCTGAGCATAGGAGTTGGAACATTGGTAGTTCGCCCAGTCTGTACCAGGGTAGTCGAAATCACCCAAGATTATGGTGTTGGGTAGGACCTTTATATTTTCCAATGTCTCAAGGAATGCAGAGCGAGCATCTTGGGACATGGTGGGCGATCTATAACTGGCTACGAACTGAAATGTGGTTTTGAGTGCTGATAGTTGCACATGGATGATCTCTGGGGCATCATGCTGCGCTACTA
Organism: Protopterus annectens; assembly: GCF_019279795.1. Classification (NCBI taxonomy): domain Eukaryota; kingdom Metazoa; phylum Chordata; order Ceratodontiformes; family Protopteridae; genus Protopterus; species Protopterus annectens. The sequence goes on along the minus strand of NC_056737.1, from coordinate 854,568,999 downwards.
ACCTGGAGATATGGGTATCCTTGATGAATATGGATACACCTCCGCCCTTTGTACTGCGATCCGGTTACTGAGGCTGGAAGGTATGATATGAATTGTAACATGGCAGTACTGGGCTGCTCTCTTGAGCCTTGAACCATGTTTCCGTCACTGCACAAACATAGATTTTCTCCATGCTGAGGAGAGTCTCGAGTGTGTGCATTTTGAGGTTGAGACTTCTGGCATTGAGTAGTATTACCCTTAGTTTTTGGTTACCTGTGCTGGTTACGGTGGTTGGTTTGTCCTTTTGAGCCTTGCCTAAAAAAGGCACTATGGGGACGTCAAGAGCATTGGCCAGTATTCGAAAATCTAGGGGGTGACAGGTGCAACCCATCTCTGGCAAAACAGCGAGGCTTGTCTATCATGTCATCCCAGGCAGACAGACACTGGATCCCCTTAGAATGACACCAGAAGCTTAGCCAATTGTTGAAATTGATCATTTTGTCTTTGTATTGTGGTATCATTCTAGGTGAAGGTAGTATACTACTCAAAGTCAGGGTTATACCAGCTTGGGCTACATGATCAGAGAGCTCCTCAATGTCTCTTTTCATGTAGTCCAGGGAGGTACGTCTTAGATCATTCACACCAACATGTACAATGACAGCATCATACCTGTACTTGTTCTGGAGTGACCTAAGTGCCTGTGTTATGTGGCGGATCCGAGCACCCGACAGGCAGCTTGACAGTAACCTTCTTGTTCAGCCTGGTGAGTGGAACATCCGTGTGCCTTACTATAGAGTCTCCTATTACTAGCGTGTTAGGTATGGTGTTTTGTCTTAAGGGCTGTTGTGAGGCACACTGCTGAGGTGAATTATGTGTTTTCTGGCTTGTGTTTGGGGGTGCAGGTTGCTTGCTTGTCTGCTTTGGAGGGCACTGTTTCTTTTTCAGATTGGTACCTAGTGCCTCCGAATATGTTTTTGTGTATTTATGCGTATGTTTTCCGGTGTTTGTTCTGTAGATTCATGTGTGACAGGTGGTGTGATGCAAGTGTGTCCCTTATCCTCTTGACTGTCTGTTACAGTCATGGGTTGAGAACGCTTAGCCTCCAGTCTGGCTGTGTATTTGCATCTTTCACAAGTGTTTGTGTCTAGAGGTAAGAGGAGAGGGTTGTCTGTATACATGAGGCAGTTGTGACATTGCCTCAGGATGCCCAATTCCACCAGATGAACTGGAGAGTACACCTGAAGCTGACCTCTGGACATGCTTTGAAGAGTAAATTGAACTTAAGTCCTGCGGACGATTGAGGGTCTTATGCTATATTATAATAGTGCTGTCTAGGAAATTTGGAGAATAATAGTGCTGTCTAGGAGATTAGGACAAGTGCTGATTTCTGTTTTGCAAGTGCTGCAATAAGAGCAGCTGATCTGAAGTACTTGAGTTGAGGCTTGCCTAGTTCTAAGGGAAAATTTACAGCGCAGACTTTGTGTGGCCAGGAATAGTATACCCCAGCTAACCAGCGCTGCCCGACGCTGCTCTGTGTGCAAGACCGCTCAAAAAGAGAGTTGCAGGGTTTTTCCTCTAGATAAGTGAGGAAAGCGAGTACAAGAGCTGTTTTTCTCTAAGCAAGTGAGAAAAGTAAGTACAAAAACTGTTTTCCTCTAGGTAATGAGGAAGGTAGAGTGCTATAGTAATTAGTAGCTTATTTAGTGCTTACAACTTCTGAACAAGTGCTGAGCATGAACAAGCAAATTTAAGTGCTAAAACTAAGAATCTGTATCTGCACTAGATGAGTTACAGGACAGAAACAAGTGCAAATACAGACTTTCAAATCAGAAAGTTGAGAGACATGGAAGTGATTGCCCAAACGGCCAATAACTACAAATTCTGGGCCAGAACCACTACTTATGTGGTAGACAGGTTACCTAGTGTGCTTACCACTCCCACTGATAAGCTAGAAGGTTTCCCTCCAACACAGAAAGGCTTGGGGACTCAGAAGCTTACATACAGTCCTGGATACAGCAAATCTGTATCTGGAACACTAGTTACAGGAAAGGTAGGAAACAGGCTTACAGCTTTTTTTTTTTTTTTTTTTTTTTTTTTTGTACAGAAAAGTAGCAAAAACAGTAGTAGTAAACAATCCACATGCAGTGCAAGCTAGCACACGAGTATGCAGCAATATTAGACCAAACACAGTTTAAAAATGCAATTAAATTAAAAAGGACTAAAAGCAAGTGCACAAAGAGTTTATTAGGTAGAATGTGGTAAAGATTTGTTAAGGATCACTCAAGACTCTTGGGTTCTATCCATCATTCGTCAGGGGTATTGCATGGTTTGGAACCCCCCCCCCCCTTTTTTTGGGCATTCCTCAACTTCTTCAGGAACAGCTACCGTGTTTTCTGGATGTTCTTCAGAGCCTTTTTTCTCAAGGAACCATCCAAGCAGTTGCTGCTCCTCAAAACGGGAAGGGATTTTATTCCAGAATATTTCTGGTTCTCAGGAAAGAAGGCACGTGGATCTTTCCCAACTGAACACCTTTTTGAAGGTTTCTTCCTTTTGAATGTTATTCCTTCAAACCTTGTTTCCTGTTCTACTTCAGGATTTCCTGTTTCAAGGATGCTTATCTCCATATTACTGTTCATCCCCATTTCAGAAATTTTTTATATTTCTCTCTTTCTTCCTTGCATTTTCAGTTCTCTGCTTTGCCCTTTGGCCTATCTGCTACCCTAAGGGTCTTCACCAAATGCCTCATTCCTGTGATTGCTTTTTGCAGGATGAGGGGTACCTGCTCATTCAGGCTTCTCCAGAGGCTTTGCTTCAGCAACTTCACTATGCTGTTTGTCTGCTGCAAAGCCTAGGGTTTATAATGAATTTCCAAAAATCCTTCCTAACATATTTTTCTCTGGTGCTGGCTCCAGACCATTTGTATGTTGGCTTCCATGCCTCATCCCAAAGCTTTGACTCTGATTGCTTTCTTTCACTCCCTTCTACCTCGGGCCTCTGTTATGGCCAGGAAGTTTCATGGCTTTCACCATTCCTGTTGCTTCCTCTTGCCAGGCTTAATATGAGAAAGCTGCAGTGGTTCCTAAAGTCAGTCTGGCCTTAACATTCTTATTCTTTGGACTTTCCAATTTGTCGTCTTCCATGCCTCAAACTAGAGCTTCAGTGGTGGATTCATCAACTGTCCGTCAACCCAGGTATTTCTTTTCAGTCTCCAGTACCTGCTTAGGCACTCTCTTTGGTTGCCTCAGACGCGGGGTGAGGAGCTTCCTTTGGATCTCTGAAGGTTCAGGGTCTCTGGTCTCTTCACCAAAAGGAGGACCATATCAACATAAAAGAGGTGAGTACTTTTTTTGGCCCTTCAGGGCGTCCATTCTCTATTCCTTCTATGGCACCTGAAAATCTTTACAGTCAATACCACAGTGATGTGGTACATCAACAACCAGGGAGGGACATGGTCTTATCTCTTGTGCGGACTAGCTGTTCAATTTTAGGTGACTCTTCAGACTGGTTGTATTCCTTCAGATCAGAACATTGTTGCAGACTGTCTGAGCAGGTCCATAACACAGACTAACGAGTGAATGCTTCACAGAAATGTGTTTCTGTAGATTTTTTTGCCACTTCTGTGAACAGACAACTTCCTCTCCTTTGCACAAGAGTCTCTTGTCGTCTGGCTTAGAAGGTGGATGCCCTGTCTTTCTTTTGGAAGGGGGTGTTTAGTTTAAGCCTTCTTTCCCCTTCCCCTCATACCAAGTGTCCTGTTCAAGATAGAACAATATTCTCCCAAAATCTTGTTAGTGACTCACTTTTGGCCCAGACAGCATTGGTTCCATCGTATTCTGCATATAGCTAAAGGCAGTCATCTCAAGCTTGGACATGCACAAGACAAGGTGTCTCTCATCCTTCCCCATTTGCCCCTCTCTTCAACTGACACTGTAGATGATAGGGCTTTGATTCCTTTTAGGCACTGTTTTTTTTTCTGTGGACGTGCTTTGGGTTCTGTAGGAGGCCATGAAACCCAGTACCAGGAAATCTTATTTGTCCAAATGGAAGAGATTTTCTGTTTGGTGTCTTGCTCGTAACTTGGATCTACTTTCTATCAAAAGTTCCTTTGGTTCTCTTATTTATGTGAATTGCTCAATGCTGGGTTGGCATACTCTTCAGTTAAAGCCTACCTGTCAGCTAGGAACAGTGGCTCAAAACAACTTTTTAAATTACAGTATGTTCACCTCCTGAATTGTATAACTCCACATGTCTTATCCTGCTAGAAGCTTTACACGGGCCACCATGCCCAGGTATCTCCTTTCTCTCCTCCTTTTTTCTAAACCTCTGCTTCATTTAGTTTGTTATACCCCAATGCCTGCTGTTTTTCTGTAGTGGTTCTTGACCTCCCTCTGTCCCACTTGTTCATAGCCATTGCCTTACTTGCCATCCGGCTAGGACATCTTTATTTCCGTATTTCTCTCTGCCCCCTTTTAAATTCAACAGACTTTGCTATTAATCCCTGATGCTCATTCCTCTACTGTGGCTGTTTAACTGTAGCTGTATTTTTCAAGTCTTTTCTGTTATTCCACTGGTCTTGCATTGCGCCTTTACCTTTTGTGCTTCTACATTCCCCCTATTCTACTTGTGTGACATGGCTCTTGCTTTCCTTTACATGTGAGAGTGTTCAATCTCGCCGTTTGTTCTTACATCTGGGTTCGGAGCCGATCCTCGGCTCCGTGTCGGCCGCTTGGCAAAGCTCTGCATCGAGAAGAAGCTCGAGACCAACCTAACTCCCACAATCCCCCTCTGCCTTTACCTCAGATCTAGTTTGCCGCTGCAACGTTCGCATCTTATTTGATGAGCTCGCACCACCTCAAAGCTAAGATTTGTTATTTCTTATATTTTTGTTTAAAATATTTCTCTTTAAAGTTGACTGTGTGTGTGTCGAGTAGTGTATCGAGGGTTTCTCGGTTCCGTATATAGTTTTTATATACTTTCTTAGAGTTTATTCCCTCGGGGCCTACCCCACCCCTTTAACTTTACTGGATTTGACTTACTTACAGGATTTGACAATTTTTTTTACTGGATTTGACTTTTTGTACTGGCTTTTCTATTATACCTGGATTTGACGTTGTTAAAATGTCTGAAAAGGCTAAATCAGGCTTCAAAAGGTGCCAATGTGGTCAGAAAATGTCTGTCACAGATAATCATAGTTCCTGCGTCTACTGTCTTGGCCCTCTCCATCTACAGGAAGACTGTTCCATCTGCCATTCTTTCAGTGGAAGGGTCATGACAGATAGGCGCAGGAAACTTATGGATAGGGGCCTTTTGAAGCCTGCATTCCAAGAGGCTCTGGATGCATCAGACCAGGCATCTAAATCCTAGAAGGAATCGAAGACGTCGGAGCCCATGTCATCGGCTCCGAGCTCTTCATTTAAAGTTCGATCACCGGTTCCACAGACTTCGGGGCCGAGTGTTGAACTTTTGTCAGTCACCGAGCCTCGAGTCTTGGAACCGGTGACGGAGCTTCCTCCTCCTGTACTCTTGAGGTCGTCTCCGTCTTCGATTCCTTCGACGCGTTCTTCAAGGCCCTTCTCCGACACCGATGTAGACCGCGTGGTGCAGAAGTTGATGGAGAATACGGCCTTATCCAAGCTCATCTCTGTCTCCTCTCAGTTGGTGTCGAGACTCGAAGGCCTTCCCTTATCTCCACCTGTTCCTCCTCCGAGGTCTATCCAGTCTTCGGAGCCGGGAGAGGCTGATCTGTTGATTGTGGAGCCCTCGGTGCCGGTGCCGGAACCGTCTTTTTCTCGGTCGGCACCGTTCACCTCGACTCCGTCGGATCCAGTACCGGAGTCTCGGAGCCGAAGATCCATCCTTGGATCGGGGACCGAGAGTCGGACCGATATTTCTGTTCCGACTCTCCCTCTCGGAGCCTCGGCTCGGATCGACTCTGCTCCGTCCTCGGGTTCGATGCCATCGGTGCCTGTCTCGGGGATTCCTCCGATTTCTTCGGAACCTGGGGGTGCCTCGACTTGGGACCCGGGGGCTTTCGATCTGATGAAGAAGGTGTTGTCTACTCAGACAACCACTTCAGCAGAGACGGCTTCTCCTTCCCATAAAGGACCGTTATCCTCCTCTGCACCCACGGCTACATCTAAGCGTCGAGCACCAGTGTCTCAGCCACCCCTTGAGGGTGCCCCCTCTTCCTCGGAGGCTTCGTCGGATGCCCCCCCCGAAGAAATTCCGAGGAAAAGATTGTGTAAGAGGAGACACTTGGATTCTCCACAGGAATCCTTGACATCGGACACTGACTTGGATGAGTCAGAAGGGTCCCCTAAATCACCCTCAGAGGATGTCTCCTTTTCTGACATCCTGGAGATCCTAAAACAGAGAGGTGATTGGCAAGCCCTACCCCCTTCTGAGGAGTCTTGCTGAAGGCATTCAGTGCTCGCCCTTCCTCCTCCTGGGTCACTCCGCCCTTCGATGAGTTGATGGAATTGATTGCTCGGAGGGCGTGGGAGACACCTGACACGGTGGAGCCAGTCCCTAGAAAGCCTAATAAATATATTACAGCCCCCCAAGACAAGGCTTATCTAACAAAGGGAGTTCCAGTGGACGCTATGGTGGTGGCAGCGGCCACGAAAAAGGAGATGTCTGAATCTTCCTCATCTGTCCATCCGCCTAACAGAGATTCTAGGACTATGGACAGGTATGGGAAGCGCATTTTTAGTTCAGCGGCTTTTTCTATGCGATCCCTGAACTATTTGACCCATTTTACATGTTTACAGAGGGATCTAATCAAAGAGTTGGGAGATACCCTCCAGGGTACTACAGATGCTGCTGTCTCGGAGAAAGTTACAGCACATCTCAATACCCTTACATCTATTGCAAACTCGTCCATGAGGCTGATCTCATACGCAGCCGAAGAGTTGAGTAGGGCAGCGGCTTCAGCGATTGCTCTTCGTAGACGATCCTGGATGCGCTTATGTTCCTTTGCGGAAGCCTTCAAGTCTTCCTTTACTAACGCCCCATTTTATGGTGCCACTCTCTTTGGCCCCAAAGTAAAGGAGACCCTTACCCGGTGTGAGCAAGAGGGAAAGACTCTGTCTGCTGTCGGAGTCCGTTTTTCCACCCCATCCAGACCGTACCCCAAAGGGCAACGTCGTGGAAAAATGTGGTTTCGAAAACCCCAAGGCTCTTTCCCAGGCACACAGGGTGATGCCCCCTCTAGAGGCAGAGGAGGGGCAGAGGTGGAAGACGCCGCCCTGGCGGCAGAGGGGTCCGCAAAACCAAGGTGACAGGGATACACTCCCCGGGAAACCTTTCCAGCACTCCTGAGAGGAGGCCCGGCTGTCCTGCTCTGGAGGCAGTCGGGGGTCGCTTAGCTTTATACCCTCAGGCCTGGCAAAGTCTTACATCAGACAATTGGGTAAAAAGCATTGTTACCAGAGGTTACAAAATTCCCTTCCTATTGCCCCCAATTCCGCAGAAAAGACTCCCAGATGTTCCGCCCCATCTGCGAGGCCCTGCAGCTATAGAAATTTCAAAGCTGCTAGAAAAAAAGAGTCATCCAACCAGTTCCAGCGGACCAGAGAAGATTCAGAACTTACTCAAGGTTCTTTTTAGTTCCAAAAAAGACAGGGGACTGGAGGCCAATTCTGGACCTAAGCAAACTCAATACCTTCATCAAGAAAGAAAAGTTCCGGATGGTCACGCTTCAATCGATCCTTCCATTTTTACAGAAGGAAGACTGGATGTGCTCATTAGATCTAAAGGACGCATACTACCACATCAAAATGGCCAGGGCATCCAGTGATCACTTGCGCTTCCGGCTGGGAGCCAGTCACTGTCAGTTTCGAGCCCTGCCCTTTGGTCTGACCTCAGCCCCCAGGGTTTTCACCAAATGTATGGCAGTGGTAGCGTCTCACTTGAGGCGCCTGGGATTCCAGGTGTTTCCGTATCTGGACGACTGGCTCCTTTCTGCCACCACTGAGCGTCGACTGATTCAGGCCAGGGATTACACACTTCAACTCTGTGTTCATCTCGGAATTTCCATAAATTTCGAAAAATCTTTACTACAGCCATCACAGCATATCTCATTCATAGGAGCAGAATTGGATACGCGTTGCTTAATCCTAAGACTTCCTCCAGAAAGGATAACCTCCCTACAAAACCATATATCTCTTCTTCTATTATCCAAAAAATCCCCAGCAAAACTGGTTCTGAAGGTTTTGGGTCTCATGGCAGCGTCTCTCATTGCGATACCCTTGGGAAGACTGCACATGAGAGTTCTTCAATGGCTACTGTTTGCACAATGGTCGTTCCAACACTTACCCCTGACACACGAAATCCACATCACAAACATATGCAAATCACACCTGGCTTGGTGGCTTCAGACTTGCAATCTTTCCAGCGGAAGACCATTTGTGCTACCCACGCCGACAGCTACGGTGACCACGGACGCTTCCCTGATAGGGTGGGGGGGCATCTTTCAGGGACAGACAGTCCAAGGCGAATGGTCCAATTTGGAGTACAATCTGCACATCAATGTTCTAGAGTTGAGGGAAGTGTTTCTAGCGTTGCAACACTTTGCTCCCCTCCTTCCTGTAGGGACAATTGCAGTTCAGTCGGACAACATGTCCGTAGTATGGTACATAAACAAACAAGGGGGGACCAAGTCTTATCTACTATGCAGAGAGGCCATGAGAATTTGGCAATGGGCGGAGTCCACGGGTCGCTTTCTAATAGCAACGCACATCCCGGGGTTATCCAACGTCATAGCGGACAGGTTGAGCAGAGCCATCCTGTTACCTCATGAGTGGTCCCTCAAACAATCAGTTGCGAAGGAAGTTTTTCGCAAGTGGGGCCAGCCTTCCTGCGATCTGTTTGCGTCTCCAATGAACGCCAAATGCAGAAGCTATTTTGCCCTATTACCCCCTCCAGGGGAAGTCCCCAGGGACGCTCTGGTTCACGATTGGCCCCCGGGTCTCCTGTACGCTTTTCCTCCTGTTCCCCTGATTGCAAAATTTCTACAGAAAGCCAGCAACCTGCAAAGGACAATTATCCTCATTGCCCCATTCTGGCCTCGTCAAATCTGGTTTCCCTTTCTTCTGGCACACCAAATTCGGGAACCCTGGATCCTGGACCCGGAGCCGGATCTACTGACCCACTCGTCAGGGGCATCCCACCCGTCGCTACTCTCCCTCAGACTAGCAGCTTGGCTGCTCCGCTTCTTAGCCAGGTCTGATCTTCTTTCCCCTGCAGTTCGAAATATCCTGGTGGCTTCTCATAAAGCTTCCACTACGAAAATTTACACTAGTAAATGGAAGCGTTTTGTGCACTGGGCAAATACACATCAATTGGACCCCATGATAGCTCCTCTAAATAGGGTCCTGGAGTTTTTAACCGAACTGTTCCACCAAGGAGCTTCTCCTGCCACTTTGAGAGTGCAATTGGCTGCCATTTCAAACTTTCATGTGGAAGAAAGTGGGGCTCCTATTATGGCTCACAGACTTTGTAAGGCCTTTCTAAAAGGATCTTTCCATATTAGACCTCCGGTTAGGAGTCCTACATCACCTTGGAACTACCTTCTTTTATCTCAACTGATGCTACCACCTTTTGAACCAGCCTCTTCCTGTCCTTTGAAGTTTTTGTCATGGAAGACCCTCATTTTGGTGGCTATTACATCGGCCAGACGGGTGTCGGAGCTTCAAGCTCTTTCCGTTAAACACCCTTATTTGATTTTTCACCCTGATAGAGTATCTCTTCGCACTAATCCATCTTTTCTTCCCAAGGTTTGCTCCGTTAATAATATTAATCAGTCCATTGAACTCCCCACCTTTTTCAAAAACCACTCCAATAAGTTGGAATACATGTTACACAAGTTAGATGTTCATAGACAACTCAGATTTTACTTGGATAGAACAAAAGATCATAGAAAAACAGACCAGCTTTTTATAGCCTTCGCAGACAGCAAGAAGGGTATGGCAGTTACGAAACGAACCCTTTCCAAATGGCTTTCCGATTGTATTATTTTTGTTTACACTGCCTCGGAGCAAACTTTACCTGTCAAGCCCAAAGGACACTCTACAAGATCAGTATCTACATCCCTGGCTCATGCAGCCCGCCTACCGTTAGACACTATTTGTGCGGCTGCTACTTGGTCTAAACCACATACATTCATTACTCATTACAAAGTAGACAGGATTTCTAGGGACAGGGCAACCTTTGGTTCCACTGTGCTCAGGAACGTTCTCCCGTGAGTTCCTCAGGAACATGGAGCTAGGGACGCTACCCAGGTGTAAGAACAAACTGCGAGATTGGGCACTCTCACATATAGAAGTTATGTCCTTACCATAACGTTCCATGTGGAGTATTCATCTCGCCTTTGTTCTTACATTCCCACCCTCAGGAAGAACGTCCAGTTTAGGTGTCTGGTTTGGTTTTTCCTGCTTCGGACCTTAAGCAATTGTTGTGTGTGTATATATATATATATATATATATATATATATATATATATATATATATATATATATATATATATATATATATATTTTTTTTTTTTTCAGATATGTTGTTCTTGGCATGAATGTGTTATTCTCTCTCTCTCTGTTGACTTCTGGTTTGCTTGCAAACTAGATCTGAGGTAAAGGCAGAGGGGGATTGTGGGAGTTAGGTTGGTCTCGAGCTTCTTCTCGATGCAGAGCTTTGCCAGGCGGCCGACACGGAGCCGAGGATCGGCTCCGAACCCAGATGTAAGAACAAAGGCGAGATGAACACTCCACATGGAACGTTATGGTAAGGACATAACTTCTATTTTCCTACCTTCTCTCAACTGTTCCAAACTTAACTTGACTTTTTTTTTTTTTTTTTTTTTTTTTTTTTTTTTTTTTATTGTTTCTGCTGTGATTCCTCTGCAAGGGTCAGCCCCGCTCCATTCGCCCTCCGCTCCTCTACTCTATCCCCATTCCCACCCATCCCCACTTCAGTTACATTTATACTTTTCATATGCTCCGCCCTTCTTGTCCTCCACCCAGTCACATGCACTTACACCATCTAAAGGATACTCCCATCACTGTAGCCTAAGTAATAATATACAGAGTACTTTTACTAACGTATTACTTCTCCAGTACTTAAGGAACCACTAGCATAATGTACACCTTAAAACTAAGCCTTACTATTACCACTCTTTTAGCTACGTCAGCTGCTTCTTTTATACCCCTGACGACCTGACGTCAGGGAAGGGGCGATGACAGCTGACGCAGGACCCAAGACTTTGGAATTCAGGCCAACTGAGGGCAACCTGCCAGCAGGATTACCCAAATGTAATGACTGCAACAGTGAATACATTCGAACATCTACATTTATGGTAAGTGTAAACAACTGTACTTTCTATCTGTCCCTAACCACCTGCTTTCCCAATATCCTCCATTCCCCAAAAATAGTATCTCCCACTTGACCTTTTATACCTCACTCTACTAAAAACAGTTTCTCCACCATGTCACCTTCCTTATTCAATAACTATACCTGTCATCTAACTAAAGTAAGACTGTTCACCCTTTAGTATCAAACTAAAAGTAATTCGCTGTTCCCCACATAGGACTCTATCCCTTACTCATCTACTAATCTTCTTTACATATCACTGCCAAGCCCTCTCTCTGTGTGGTGACATTCACCCTAACTGGACCTTGCACTTCTTTAGCCCACAACTTCTCGTCTTAACACAAAACGTTTGTGTAACAACTATGTACGAAGCATATATAACAAAACCACTGAATTCCATGCCTGGCGCTCTCATTACTCTCCAGACATTGTGGCGCTCACGGAGACCTGGTTAAACCCGCATGTATCTGACACAGAAATAATCCCACCAGGATATAACATCCTTAGAAACGACCAGCTCAACAATAAAGGTGGAGGTGTCACTCTAATTTATCGTGACACCTTAATTTTCACTCCCTATACCAAACTTTTACTGGCAGACCTGCACATCATCTGCAGAAAACAAATTTGTATTGCCATACTTTATATCCCCCCCTGTCAAAATATACCTACCCTAGAAGATCTACTGTCCTGGACAACCCTCAGTATAACAAATGAAACCTTCAATGTTCATCGTGTTACCCTGCTGCAGTCATCACACTTGGGTTATCCTGTCGTCAGGCGGTCCCGCAGTCGGTCCGAATTCCAAAGTCTTGGTCCAGCGTCGGATGCTGTTGCTTCTTCCCTGATGTCAGTGCGCCAGGGGTATATAGAAGGCATCCAACGCCATTTTCTTCAGTCTTTCTTGCCGCGCAGTGCCCGTAGAAAAGCAGTTCGCAAGTGCCGGTCGGCCGACTCCTGAGATTTTTGAAGTCGAATTTCAGATCCGAAGTCTTCAATAAAGCTAAGTACCCCGTTGGGGAAACTTTTCTTGCCTCAGACCGATGTCAGAAAAAGTTAACAATTGTATTTCTTGTGGGAAGCAAATACCTCATAAGGACTTTCATTCTTATTGTATTCCTTGCCTAGGCCCAGACCACGACGTCACTGGTTGTCGGTTTTGTGCTAGGTTCAATAAGCGAACTATATAGCGATGCTTTGATTTCGCACGACACTACTTCGGTAGGAAATTTAATTGCACTATGCTGTCGGAGCAACCGACTACCGGCGTGCACAAAAAACGCAAAGATAAAGACAGGCAGCCTAGATCCAAGCCAGACTCCGAGGCCTCGGCTGGGCCGGTCGCCGGTTCACCAGTTTTCAGTGAGGCGCCTACGCAGCCCCTGGCTACCGCAGAATCGGAACCCCAGACCGCTTCGGATTCTCTGGTGGAGAGTTCTAGGCTGACACAGCCATTTTCCTTAGGCCATACCGACGACACTGCAGAAGGAGAAGCCTGTGCTGCAGATACACCTTCGGTTTCTGAAGGTGTCTTGAGACTGACATCTCACCATAAAATCTTATGCTAAGCTTAAGACTCCTCTAAAACCAAAAAAAGACTGCACTTCAGTCTCCAGCTCAAGGCCCCATGCCTAAGAAACAGATGCTTAAAATGGCTGAAGATTTGATTTCTTTAATCAGGGGTTCCCAACCCCCACCCGAAAAAAAGGCCTAGACAAGAGGAGGATTATGCCTCCTCTGATCAAGTGTCTATTTCCTCAGGCTCCTTTGAGGAACAAGATTACTCCTTTCCCCCTTATGAAGATTATGATGCTGAGGATTCCATTCCCTCAGCTTCTCCCCCTGAAGACTATTCCTTTGGGGAAACCTTACATACCATGAGGGAACATTTCCACTGGGAAGGTCAGGGCTACTCCGACTCAAAGAAAAGGCTCCAAGAGTTTCTTTTACTCCCCCAGCACAGACCGCTTGCTATCCCCCCAGTTTTAGACATTGTGGATGATGTTTACTTAGAATCTAGTCTAAATCCAGATTCTCTGCCTCCTGCTCCAGCCAAACCAGATAGATACTATAGAGTGCCTGACTCACATAAATTACTTTACAAAAGCCCTGTTGCTGACCGAGAGACTATCTCCCAGGGTCCCAAGGGGGCTAAGGCTTCTATGGCTAAAAATCTTGTACCCTCTGAAAGGGACTCCAGAGCAGAAGAAGGTTTACACCTCAGCTACTTTAGCTATGAGAGCACTAAATTGTCAATTTCACATGCTTAAATACCAGCAATTCCTAATGTCTCAAATAAAACAAAAGATGAGCACACACCCTCAACAGTCTGAATTGAAGGAAATGCAGGATCTGCTGCATGCAGCTGAACAGGTGGGCAAACATACTTTACAATGTGGATTTGATTCCTTGGAAGCTTCCTGTAGAGCAGCTGTTACTGGGTCTGTTATACGTAGGTATGCTTGGTTAAAGGAACAAACTCTGCCTGATCATGTTAAAGCAAAGTTACTAGATGCACCCTTACAGCAGGATGTCCTATTTGGGGTTAAAGCAGAAGAAGTCTTAAAGAAAATCAGCCCCCACACTTCAGCAGAAATTGGCCAACAAAAAATTGGTCCTTTCCAGCTACTGACAGACCACAGAGGGGTAAATACAGACGCCCAAGTGGCAGAGGACAAGCACAAACCCATTACAAACCTCGACAATGGGGCACTGCAACACAGAAGGGAGGAGAAAACAGGTCCCAAACTACTAGAAAACAAACACAATGACTTAAACCTCTAAAATTGGCAAGCAAAACTCTCTTGGCAGCTCCCTTGGGAGGAACATTAGCACTTTTTACAGACAACTGGCACATCGTCACAAAGGACAAATGGGTCCTAGACATTATCTCACAAGGATACAGATTCCATTTCCACACCTTGCCAACGATAAATGGAATGCCAAACCTGCCACAAAATCAATGGGCAGAGGCACAAAAACAAATTACAGCTCTCCTGGACATGAGAGCCATTCAACTGGTACCTACACGGGAGCAAGGCCAAGGATTTTACTCAAGGCTCTTTCTAGTCCCCAGAAAGGACAATGCTTGGAGACCCATTCTGGACCTTTCAGTTCTAAACACCTTCTTACAAGTACCCAAATTCAAGATGCTAACACTACAGCAGCTTCTTCCCATGTTGGGCAAGAAAGCATGGCTAGTAACATTGGACATCAAGGAGGCATACCTGCATGTCCCTATCAGACAAAATTGCAGAAGATACCTCCGTTTCATTGCAGGTTCAACCCATTACCAATTCTCTGCACTGCCCTTTGGCTTATCCACTGCGCCCAGGGTCTTCACAAAATGCCTGGCACCAGTAATTGCATACTGCAGACAAAGAGGAATTCAAATATACCCATACCTGGACGACTGCCTCATCCAAGCAGAAAGCAAGGACATTCTCTTACAACATCTGGCTTTTGTAAAACACCTTCTACGTTGCCTAGGGTACATAGTAAACGAAAAGAAATCAAAACTAGTACCCTCACAAAATATGACATTCCTGGGTGCCAGCTTGAATACAACGGCCCAGATGGCTTATCTGACGCCAGACAAACAACTACAACTGACTCAATACTTCAAAACAATGGCAACAAAGACCCAACTCCCTGCAAGAAAAATTCTGCAGGCCTTGGGCTTTATGGCATCTTGCATACTACTACTACCATTTGCAAAACTGCATCTGAGGAAATTACAGTGGTGCCTAAAAAGCGTATGGACTCAACACGGCCACAGCTTGGACACAATGATATCTCTCATTCCCTGCCTTCAACAAGAGTTTCTGTGGTGGTCACAGGCATGTCGCCTCAACAAGGGTCAGCCTTTCACCTCACCCCCAGCCAGTCAAACTATGATAACAGATGCATCAGACTATGCCTGGGGGGCACACATGGCAGGACGGTGCGTTCAAGGCATATGAACTGCAGATCAAAGGAATCTGCACATCAATCAAAAAGAAATGCTAGCTGTACAGAATGCCCTGACAGCCTTCAAGGACCTCTTACATCCAGGACAGCTGACAATAAGGACAGACAACACCACAGTAATGTGGTACATAAACAAGGGGGTACACACTCCTACCCTCTATGCAGGCAAGCAATGACCTTGTGGAACACAGCACTGGCTTACCAAGTTCAATTACAAGCTCAATTCCTGCCAGGAAAAAAGAACACATTGGCAGACGACCTAAGCAGAAACATCATGGATCCCCACGAGGGGAAGCTGGATCCTCAAGTATTTGCAATGACAACTCAAAGATGGGGGCACCCAGACATAGACCTGTTTGCCAGCCCCCAAAACTATCAGCTAACAAAATTCTGTACAAGGACATTCCACCATCAAGCTTGGAAAGTGGACGCACTCTCATTCAGTTGGAAAAACCTGACAGTATATGCCTTCCCTCCATTGCCCCTTCTCACAAAGGTGCTGCTGAAAGTCAGGATGGAGAGACCCCGAATGATACTCATTGCCCCAGACTGGCCACGCCAGCACTGGTACCCACCATTAAGGAATATGACCCAGGGCCGACCATGGATTTTACCACAAATTACACATCTGCTCACACAGCAAGACAGTCAGATTCTACACAGCCAGCTCAAAACCTTAAATTTGGCTGCATGGCAAATCACCTAAGCAACCAGCCAGCTCCTCTTTCTCAAGCTGTTGGAAGCCAGGAGGCCCAGCACCAGGAAGGACTACTCCGACAAATAGAAAAGCTTTTGCGCCTGGAACCAAGCTAAAGGCCAAAATACCCTTCAGCCAGACATCCCTCAGATTCTACAATATTTAACTGAGATGTTACACAAAGGACTTTCTTTTTCATCTATTAAAATCCACGCCTCAGCTATTTCAGCTCACTACAACACGGATCCTCCCTTATTTTCACTTCTGCTTCTAAGGCAGTTTCTCAGAGGGGCCAAAAACATTAGGCCTCCCTGGAGAGCTCCAACACCAACCTGGGACCTCAGTTTTGTTCTGGAAAAACTTACGCTACCTCCTTTTGAACCAGCTTTCTCATCTGATTTAAAGTTTATATCATGGAAGACTGCCCTGCTGCTAGCAATAACCTCAGCCAGAAGAGTCTCAGAGCTTCAGGCACTAATGGCAGTAGAACCTTTCCTCATTTTTCATCAAGACAGAGTTTCTCTACGAACTAACCCCTCCTTTATGCCTAAGGTGGTGTCCAGTGTGGCTCTAAATCAAACCATCCATTTACCCACCTTCTTTCCAAATCCACAGAACAAAGGAGAAAGACTCCTGCACTCCTTGGACATTCACAGGCAACTACGTTACTACTTTGATAAAACTAAGGTTTTCAGAAAATCTGACCAGCTCTTTGTATCCTATGCTACAGCTTCACAAGGAAAGGCTATCTCAAAACAGACCATTTCCAAATGGATAAGACATTACATTCGTTTTTGCTACACCCACCATGGAAAACCAGTTCCTGCTAGCATAAGGCCCCACTCTACCAGGGCAGCAGCTACATCTACAGCCTTCCTCAGGGGGGGTGCCAACCAAGGATATTTTGGAAGCTGCAACTTGGAGTTCAGTACACACCTTCACCAAACACCATCACTTGCTACTTTACTCTAAGACTAGAGCTGGCTTCGCCACTGCAGTTTTGCAAGGTCTTCTAGCCTCCTCTAACCCTGTTTGACTCCACCTCCCATCCTTAGCTTTGGGATTCTACCCAAGTGTGATGACTGCAGCAGGGTAACACGATGAACATAGTACAGTTTTGTACCTACCATAAATGTAGATGTTCGAGTGTATACCCTGCTGCAGTCCAGATTACCCTTCCTCCATCCCCTCTGACCTAACTAAAACCTTTTCAATGCCTTAAAATCTGATACTACCTTCTGGTGTATTTGCTTATAGCTGGAGGGATGTTTTGTTTGTGCTAAACTTTTATTATTGGTACTATCTACTGACCATCATTGTGGGGGGCACCTGACATCTGGGGCAAGAAAAACTGAAGAAAATGGCGTCTGATGCTTCCTATATACCCCTGGCGTACTGACATCAGGGAAGAAGCGACAGCAACCGACGCCGGACCAAGACTTTGGAATTCGGGCTGACTGCGGGACCGCCCGACGACAGGATAACCCAAGTGTGATGACTGCAGCAGGGTATACACTCTAACATCTACATTTATGGTAGGTAGAAAACTGTATTTTCTAGGTGGTACTAATATAATTTGGCAAACTCACATCCCCCACTCCCCATTAAATAGCATACATTTATATAAATTTACTTATCACTGACCCCACATGCATAGTAAATAAGCAAACTGAGTCTACCCTAGACTAGATACTGGTCTCACACTACGATCAACCAGGAATCTCACCCATTTCAAACAACAAACTTTTACAGATATTCTAAAATCTCTCTACTGGTACCCTTTCAAAAGTTTGCCATTAGTTGAAGCAGTCCTCTACTTCACCAAACTCTTTCTTGATGCTGTTAACCGTCTCTCCCCTATGCGTACCAAACGAACTAAGTGTAATCACGCCCCTTGGCTGACTAACACTAAACAGCTACTTAATACTAGGGATAAAGCATGGAAAGAATGGCTTAAAAATAAAACCCCACAAAATCAACTTAAATATAAGCAACTATGCATCATTGCCAAAAAACAGGTAGTCTGTGACAAAAAAAGATATTTCTCCACTAACCTTTCGACCCAACATAGTAACCCCAAAATGTTCTGGAAATCTGTCTCCTCTCTTCTTAGTCCTGGTACCCAGTAACAACCCCTCTCCATCGACTGACAAAGACCCATAAGGTATTGCCCAAGCTTTTAATTCTCACTTTATTGAAACTATTCCAAGACTTGTCAGTGATTTCTCATTGCAAACCATTCAGAGAACCAACTTGTACAGTGGTAACAATAACTACTCTAACCATCACACAAATCTAAACTCTCCCCACAGTAGCTGCAACTCAAAGAATATCCCATCAATTCCTCCTTTTAATTTGCAACTGGTACCCACCTCTCTAGTTCACAAACTACTTGTAAAATTAAAGCCTTGCTCCCCCTCTGCAGATGGTCTCCCAGCAGAATACCTAAAACTTGCAGCAGACTGTATCGCTCTCCCTGTTAACATTCTCATTAATTGATCTATCACTCAGGTCCTCCATCCCACGACTCTGGAAAAAATAATTACTCCCCTACACAAAGGTGGTAACACCAGTGATCTATCTAACTACCGGCCCATCTCTATACTTTCTCTGCTCTCTAAAATCCTAGAAAAATGTTTCCATTCACAACTACTAAAGCATCTTACAGAGACAGTACCTTACTGGCACCCACCCAACACAGCTTGTGACCTTCACACAGCACAACTACAGCCCTACTTTCATTTACCAACACTGTAAACAAAGCTCTAGATACTGGCCTACTTACATCAGCTTTACTACTAGACTTATCAAAAGTTTTTGATAAGTGTCCCACTAAACTACTATTACAACTCAAGAGCATTAACTGCTCCCCCAACACCCTAACCCGATTCAATAGCTATCTTAATAACAGGAAACAGTTTGTCAAGTGGCAAAGCAATCTATCCGAATATCTAAACAACAGCACTGGAGTCCCCAAGGGTCTATCCTTGGACCTTTACTTTTTAACATATTTATTAACAGTCTCCATCAAGCTTCCCTGCATAGTACACTTATACAATACGCAGATGGTTCAACCATTATCAAATCTGCTAATAACAGTTCAGATCTCCAAAGGTTAATGCAAGACACTTTCACTGCCATCGAATCCTGGCTCACCGAGGCTCAACTGTTACTAAATCTGAAAAAACAAAACTTTTACTCTTCTCAGCCGAACCCCTTCTAGACTTGAACATTTTCTCACTCGACAATTGCGAAATCGAAATCATAAAGAACACTAAGTTACTTGGCATCACTATTGATGACAAACTTATGTTTGAAAATCACATACTCAGCTCAGTCAAAAAGACCCATTTTAAGCTTAGTAAGCTCTATAGGCACAATTTCTACTTGGATAAAGCCATCAGACTGACACTAGCAAATAGTCTACTTCTCTCTTCTCTTCTGTATGGTAGCCCCATCTTTACTAATCTACACACATCTCTTTTGAACAAATTACAGGCATGCTACTATAAGATAGCCAAGTTTGTCTCCAATATGCCAACTCACACTCATCACTGGCAGGCCATAAAATTCTATAAACTGGCTCGATTTCCCCCATTGCCTACAATTTATCCAGCTTACTCTTACCCACAAATTGCTATATAACCCTAATTACTGCCCATCTCTTCAAACAATAGTACAAGCATATACACCTCAACTCGTAATCTTAGATCCTCCAAAAAACAATTTCTAACTGTAGCTAAACCCAACAAAAAACTTGGACAATCCCTCTATTCCCATGCAATTGTTAAACTATGGAATGCTCTGCCTCACTGTATCACTCAACTCAATAATAGCTTTCAAAAAAACACTGAAAGAACTATACCTCAATAATAAAGTCTGTTCATGTACTATTATAAATAAACTGCCTTAAATTAGCTTGTGCTACTTACACTCCTAATACTCAATCTTTTCCGCTCTATAAGCCTCTGTGCCCCCTCTAGTACTATGTATTTTAACTTTTACTATTTATTTGATCTGTTACTACCTATAAAATATACTACCTATAAAATATTTCTTGTTACATTCAATCTTAATTTTCTTAGACCAAGTCATACTGATTGTAAAAGTCCTACTTGGTTCATGTCAACCTTATGTCTAAGATTTCTTTATTTGTGAGGGCTACAATTAATACTGTATAATCAGAAATTATAAAAAAAATGTCTAAAATGGTTTGACCTTTTTATTTTTGTTTTTCTTTTACATTTTATAATGTATTAAGTGTCATCTAAAATAGTCTGTAATTGCGGAGCTTTCTTCCTTGGGCCTCCACTGAAAATGGGACTTTCTGGCCCAGTGGACTTTCCCGGTCAACAAATGTCAATAAATAAATAAATACATTTCTACTTGTCTGCTTTTGACTCCTCCTTTGCCTTCTAGATTTGTGGTCCAACAGTTCCTTAAAGGTGGCCTTCATATTGGGCTTCCCAAGAAGCCTGTTCCACCTTCCTGGGACCTTTATTTTGTTCTCGAAAAATTGACTCTGGCTCCTTTTGAGCCTGCAACTTTAGCTTCCTTACAGCTTGGTATTTTGAATACTGTTCTTCTTTTGGCCCTTACTTCAGCTAGAAGGGTGTGAGCTTCAGGCCTTATGGCTATTCCTCCTTTTTTAGTTTTTCATATGGACAGGGTGTCTCTCTGTACTAATCCTTCTTTTATGTTTAAAGTGGTAGATGAGTTATCTCTTAGTCAGTCTATTCACTTTTTTGGATTTGCATAGACAACTCCAATATTGTTCAGATAAGACTAAAGCCATTCATAAATCTGAGCAACTTTGTGTTTCCTTTCATCCTAGATCTTTAGGTTTGGCTGTTTCTAAGCAGACTATTTCTTCCTGGATCTCTAAGGCCATTTCTTCTTGTTGCACTTTTCAAGGGAAAAGCCTTTCTTCTTCTGTTAAGGCTAATTGTAACAGGGCTGTAGCTTATTCTGGTGCTTTTTTAATGGACTGGGTACCATCTCCATCCTCGAGTCAGTTATTTGGACTTCTGTGCATACTTTTACTAGGCACTATAAGTTGGATATAGTTTTCAGGACTATCCTGCATGGCTTTCTTGAGGGCTGTGCTGGACTTTCCTCCTTTTCCCACCTTTCCTCCTGAGCTTTTGTACTCTCCCTAATGTAAGGAATACTGCAACAGTAATGTGGAAGGACATATTACAGTTGTGTAAAATTGTACTATAACAGCAGATGTCCTTCTCTTCATTCCCTTACGCCTCCTCCTTTTTCTTTCCTCTTCTGTATGCAGGTTTCTCTCTTACTCATTTGACTGTTGACTATTGTTCCTCCTCCTCAGGCTTTTCAGTTCTGAGGAAAGTGCGTCCATATTTCACCTTTATGCCCTGCACTGTGTGCAGGGAGCATACGTGTGACATACGACTTCATTGTTACAACCTTAGGCTTTGGTATACTGGCCGTATGTCTGGCTATCCTTGGCAGGGGATCCCTAGTATAAGGAATGCTGCAGAAGCGAAGAGAAAGACATCTATTGTTAGGGTAAGATTTTACACAACTTTTCTTTCTCCATTGGGTTATCTCAGTACTCCTGTCTTTTCACATAAAAATTTCTAAAGGTTGACGGTCTCACCTTGAGTGGTGGTTGAATCCAATTGACTTGTCAGCTTGGAACTCTTCAGTTGTAAACTCCTCAGAATTGGTTACCACAGATGCATCTGCTTTAGTGTGGGAGGGGGCCACTGCAGTGGGCAAAAAACTGCCATGGTGCCTAAACATGTTAGAAATATTGCATTTCTAACTCTTACTGTATTTGGGTTCATGGTTAATGCATTTGTGTGGACGAGAAGACTCATTTGTCCCCATTGTATCAGGAGACTGAGAATTTGGCTGTAACAATTCTATTCTACCACTTTGTTATAGCCAATCATAATTCATGGTAGGTGGTTTCTGTAGCAGGTAGGCACAGCTGCTGATGTTCATCGTGTTACCCTGCTGCAGTCATCACACTTGGGGTTGAAACTGGATTCTAAATAGACACAATGTCCAAAACTGGTGGGATGGCAAGTGGTCTGTGTTGGAGGAGTAAAAGAAACTCCCTGAGCCTTTTCTTTGAATCGGAGTAGTCCTGACCTTCCCAGTGAAAATGTTCCCTCATAGTGTGTAAAGTTTCCCCAAAGGAGTAGTCTTCAGGAGGAGAAGCTGAGGGAATAGAGTCGAATTCGAAAATCTCAGGTGTCTGCCGACCGGCACTTGCGAACTGCTTCTGCTTCGGGCACCGCGCGACAAGAAAGACTGAAGAAAATAGCGTCGGTTGCATTATTTATACCCCTGGCGCACTGACGTCAGGGATGAGGCGACAGCAACCGACGCCGGACCAAGACTTTGGAATTCCGACCGACTGACGACAGGATAACCCCAAGTGTGATGACTGCAGCAGGGTGAACACTCGAACATCTACATTTATGGTAGGTACAAAACTGTACTTTTTCAGGTGCCCTATGAATGGACTCTGAGCCACTCTGTAATAAGGAACCTTTTTCTGGGACAAACCAAATGTAACCTTTTTTTGCATTCCCAACCATCAACTGCCAGAAATACTGTTTTGTGGTCCTCTGTCTGGGGACCAACTGAAAGGTACTGATGAATGTAAATGTGGCTTAGGCCCTGTTGTAAACCAGCTACTTACTGATGCAGTGCAAGGTGTAGAGCTTAAAGGTAATGTACAAATGAACACACACTGAACTTCTTTGTTGCCAGTCCAGATGCCATTGTTGAACATCGGTTTGAATGTCTTTTTGCTTTGCTGGTTACCAAGCTGTGTGTTCAGATAAGTAACCTGTTGAGGTTTCTTCTTTTTTTTTTTTCTTTTTCTTGTATTTACTGTGTTCATGTCATACAGAAAGGAAAATGCCAATGTGGGATGCAGATTCCCCATAAGACTATCACAACCAGTGTCTCTGTTGGTTGGGTGCTTCCCATGATCATGCGCAGGGCTCTATTTGCCAGGCGTTTGTGCCTAAGTCCTTACATAGTTGTCTGTCTTCCTTGTTCTTATACCTGGAGAAACAACATCTTAAGTTGTTGGCTTGGTGTGTTGTGGTGGAATCCTCCTGTCCCAAGTGTCAGCCGTCTGCCAAGAAGAAAGACAAAAAGTTAGGTTTGATCCAGCTGCTGTCCAGCCTCCACTGGATGTGTTTCTCATAGGTTCATAGGTTCATAGGTTTATACTAGGCTATCTGCCCTAGGGCATTTATAAGCCTAGCCAGAGTGTGTGTGGCTTTCACCACCCCTTAGGATGAGAATACTATACCCATTAGTTTGCTGTGCCTCTGTCCAGCAGTGATACAGAGATAATTCCCGGGGTAAACCTACGATCACCCATCCACTCGTCAAGATTTCTCTTGAACAGAGTCAGTGAGGGGCTCTGCCTCACATGGACTGGGATTCTGTTCCATAGTGTAGGTAGTCTCTGGGTGATGAATCTGTCCCTCCAGCACGTCCTATTTATATCCGTGTTGAGGTTTAAGTCTCTTGCTCTCGTGGCTCTGGTGGATTTGGATTTTTTGAAGTGGAGCATGTCCATTAATTCCGGGTTGGACATGGCCTTGTATGTCAGGCACAGATCACCTCTGAGCAGACGGTATGTGACTGAATAGAGCTGGAGTTTCTTCAGTCGGGCATCGTATGACATATGTTTGAGCCCCTTTATCCTTTTGGTGAGGAACTTTTGGGGTCTTTCCAACTGCTGCAGGTGTCTGGTAAGGTACATTTCGAATGGGGCGTTGTACTCAATCATTGGTCTGATAAGTGAAGAGTACAGGGGTGGTGAAAGCCCAGAGGACCGTCCAGTGTTTGCTTTGGATCCCTGTGCTGTGACCCCATTAGAGGCTGGCATGGATCCGGCTTCTCACATGTCCTCGGAGTCTTTTCAAACATCTGTACCTGATGTTGAGTGGGAACCTTAGTCTGAAGGACCTAGTGGGATTCCTCAGATTTTAGTAAGAGAGGATGTTCTTCGTCTTCCCTTGCTGCAGTCCTGACTATTACCAGAGTATAAAAACAGAGTTTTTTCTTGCCTCAGTATTTAACCGGATGTCAGAAAAAGTGAATAACTGTATTGATTATCATACATTGTGTATACCTTGTTTATGTGCTAGATTTGAGGCTTGATTGTGCTAGGTTAGTGTTTGGGAGGACAAATCAGTGAAACCTAGGGTGAGGAACCCAGAGGTTTTGCCTGGAGTCTCTATGGAGTCTCAGGCAGATACTTTACTGTTACAGGATGTGCCCTCTCAGGAGGTAGGCCAGGCTGATCTCAGGTAACTGTTCTTCCCTCTCTTCCCAAGGTAGTTAGGGCCTCTCCTTCTGTTGCCAAAGCTCTGTGCCTAAGAAACATATGCTTAAAATGGCAGAAGATTTGATTACTCTGATTAGAGGTTCTATGCCCCCACCTGATAAGAGGCCTAGGGTGGAACAGGAGTTTGATAGTTTTGAGCAGTGTTCACAGGCTTCAGAGTCTTCTGTGGAAGACTTGCAAGAGTTTCCTACTTATTCTGATTCTGATGTGGATGATTCCACTCCTTCAGCTTCTCCTCCTGAGGATTTTTTCATTTTCAGAGACTCTTCACTCCATGAGGGAGCACTTTAAATGGGAAGGCCAAGATTACTCTGACTCTAGAAAAAGGCTTAGGGAATTCTTGTTTTTGCCCCAGCATAGGCCCTTAGCTATTCCTCCTGTGTTGAATGTGGTGGAGGATGTTTTTGCAGAGGCTTCTCTGAACCCTGACTCCTTGCCTCCTGCTCCTGTTAAGCCTGATAGGTATTATAGGGTGCCCGAAGCTCATAAGTATTTGTTTAAGAGTCCCAGGGCGGCCCAGAAACTGTTTCTCAGGGGCCTAAAGGTGTTAAAGCTTCTGTGGTTAAAAATCCTGTACCCTCTGATAAAGAGGCAAGGGCTTTGGATAGGTGGGGTAAGAAAGTATATACTTCTTCCACTCTAGCCATGAAATTGTCAGTTTCATATGCTGAAATATCAGAATTATC
Organism: Protopterus annectens; assembly: GCF_019279795.1. Lineage (NCBI taxonomy): Eukaryota > Metazoa > Chordata > Ceratodontiformes > Protopteridae > Protopterus > Protopterus annectens. The sequence goes on along the minus strand of NC_056737.1, from coordinate 854,543,951 downwards.
TCCTTTCACAATTGAAATCTAAGGTGGATGCTTTGGTATTGAGTGTAAAGAATTGCTGGATTTGGTTCATGTGTCTGAACAAGTGGGTAAGCATTCTTTGCAGTGTGGTTTTGATGCTGTTCAGGCCTCCTCGAGGGTGGCTGCTACTAGTTCTGTTCTTCGCAGACATGCCTGGTTGAAGGATCAGAATTTAGCTGAGCATGTTAAGACCAGGATTTTGGATGCTCCTTTACAGTCTGATGTGTTGTTTGGACCGCCTGTGGAAGCAGTTTTAAAGAAAATGGAGGACAAAGCTAAGTCTATGCAGACTGTTAAAGATTTTTGCAGGTACAGCCTCCAAGTTTAGTAGAAATTGGCCTGCTAAGGGGTGGACATATCCTGCTTATGGTTCCCAGTCTAGGCCTAGATCAGACAGTTCACCTGCTCAGACTTCTGGTGAGGGCAGGGGTCAGTCCTTTCGTAAGCAGAACCAATGACCTGCCTTTTCAGCTGCCAGTGGACTCTCGCCTGGCAGCTCCTTTGGGAGGAAGATTGTCTCTTTTCAAAGAAAATTGGGATTTAATCACTCAAGACAGATGGGTGCTGGATATCATTCATCACGGTTACAGATTTTATTTCCACACAATGCCCACTTTCAAAGGCATGCCAGATGTTCCTCCTCCACAAAGAAAAGAGGCTCACAAGCAAGTTTCTCAGTTACTCCAGATAGGGGCCATTCAGCCAGTCCCTGTATCAGAAAGGGGCATTTTATTCTCGCCTGTTCCTAGTACCAAAGAAGGGGAACACGTGGAGACCAATTTTGGATTTATCTATCCTCAACACTTATCTGGACATTCCCAAGTTCAAGATGTTGACGTTACAGCAACTGTTGCCTCTGCTAGGCAAGGATCACTGGATGGTAACTTTGGATCTCAAGGAAGCTTACCTTCATGTGCCTATAAGGCTAAGTTGCAGAAAGTATCTGAGATTTTCATTATCAGTTCTCTGCATTGCCCTTTGGCTTATCTAGTATTCACAAAGGTTCTGGCTCCAGTGATAGCTTACTTCAGGCTTCAAGGCATTCAAATCTATCCCTGCCTGATTCTGGCTCAAGAAAAGGAACACCTTCTACAGCATCTGGAATATGTCATAGCAGTGCTAAGATGCCTAGGGTATTCTGTGAACGAAATAAAGTCCAGTCTAGTACCCTCTCAAGACATGTGCTTTCTGGGTGTGAGACTGAATACAGCAGCCCAGATGGCCCGGACAAACAAAAGAGTCTGTCACTTTACTTCCATCAACTATCTCTGACTGCAAGGACAGTCCTTCAAGCATTAGGGTTCATGGCATCTTGTATTCTGGTGCTTCCCAATGCCAAACTGCATATGAGGAAGGTGCAATGGTATCTCAAAATGTATGGACACAGCACTGCCAAGATTTGGACACTGTCATTCAAATAATACCTTGCCTTCAAAAGGAATTCTTGTGGTGGGCTCAGGAATGTCACCTAAACAAGGGACTCTCTGTGACCCGGCCAGAGGCGAGTCAGATTTTAACGACAGATGCCTCGGACACTGCTTGGGGAGCTCATCTAAATGGAAAGTGGATACAAGACAAGTGGCCTGCCAGACTACAGCATCTACATATCAACATGAAGGAGATGTTAGCAGTCCAGTTTGCATTGATGAGTTACTTCTTCCAGGGCAGGTGTTGATTCTGACAGACAACACAACTGTCATGTGGTACATCAACAAGCAAGGGGAACACATTCTTATCCTCTATGCAGGCAAGCAATGATTTTATGGGAGACTGCGTTAAGCCTGCAACTGACTCTTCAGGCAAGGTTTCTGCCAGGAGCACAGAACTCCCTAGCAGATGTATTAAGCAGACAAATCATGGATCCCGTGGAAACTGGATCTTCATGTATTTCAGAAATTGACAGTGTCATCGAACTCCAGACATAGATCTGTTCGCTTCTCCACTAAACCACCAGCTGCCAAAGTATTGCACAAAGGGGTTTCATCACACAGCTTGGAAAGTGGATGCTCTGTCTTTCAGTTGGAAAAACCTTCATGTCTATGCCTTTCCACCTCTACCTCTTCTTCCAAAGGTATTGCTAAAGGTCAGACAAGACAGGCCAAGGATGATTTTGATAGCTCCAGATTGGCCTCGGCAACACTGGTACCCACTTCTAAGGAGTCTTGTAAAGAAGCCTCCATGGCCTTTACCTCTGATTCCTCATCTGTTATCTCAGAAGGACGGTCATCTGCTCAATGTCAAGCTTCAATCTCTTCATCTCACAGCTTGGCATATTCTGTGTTGAAGGTCTCAGCTTCCTCAACAAGTTTTAAATGTGATTATGGAAGCTAGAAGGCCTAGTACTATGGAAGAGATTTTTATTTTGGAGTACAGCAAAGAATTTGGAGATTTCAGAGCCTAATTTGAGTGTGGCTCTTCAATATCTTACTGAATTATTGGACAAAGGTTTGTCCTTCTCTTCCATAAAGATTCATGCTGCAGCAATTTCAGCTCACTATGATTGTGACCCACCTTTGTTTTCGCATCCTTTGTTCAAGCAGTTTCTTAGAGGGGCAAAGAATATAAGACCCCGAGCTCCTACTCCTGCTTGGGATCTCAATTTTGTGTTGGAAAAACTTACTCTACAACCTTTTGAGCCTGCAGCTACTGCTGAATTGAAATATTTGTCATGGAAGACTGCTTTTCTGTTGGCTATTACTTCTGCAAGAAGGGTGTCTGAGTTGCAGGCCCTTATGGCAGTAGAGCCCTTTTGATTTTCCATAAGGACAGGGTATCAAATCCTTCCTTTATGCCTAAGGTGGTTTCTAGTGTGGCTTTAAACCAAACTATTCATTTGCCTAGATCCTCAAAATAAAGGGGAAAAGATTTTGCACACTTTAGATGTACACAGGCAATTGCGTTATTATTTGAGCAGGACTAAGAATTTTAGGCAGTCTCAGCAGTTACTTGTTTCTTTTGCTTTGAGTTCACAGGGCAAGCCTGTGTCAAAACAAACTATTTCTAGGTGGATTGGCTTGTTATTCCCATCATGGCAAGGAGATTCCAGCTGGGATTAGGCCTCATTCCACTAGGGCTACTGCCACTTCAACAGCATTTCTAAAGGATATTCTGGAAGCAGCTACTTGGAGTTCAGTGCATACTTTCTCTAGGCATTATCACCTGCCTATATACTCTAAGACTAGAGCTGGTTTTGCCACAGCTGTTTTACAAGGCATGTTGTCAGCTCCTGCTACTTTATAATTTGCCAGCCTCCCTTACCTCTGCTTTGGGATTCTAGGACTGCAGCAAGAACATAGTACAGTTTTGTACCTACCATAAATGTAGATGTTCCTCCTTCCCTCTGTGTTTCAGGGTGGTTGTGTAGGTGAGTTTACATGCTTATATTTTTTGTATATATATTACTGTATATATTGTACATGTTTTTTGGTGCAGGTTGTTTTTGGGACTTGTCTTTTTGGGTCTTCTGACATCTGGGGCAAGAAAAGACTGAGGAAATGACGCCGGTCATATAGTCAGGACTGCAGCAAGGGAATCCTCGAACATCTACATTTATGGTAGGTACAAAACTGTACTATATTCCTACAACCATTATATAGTCATGCCAGGGGTCTGACCCTCTGAGAGTGCTTTGAGTGCACATCCCACAGAAAAAGAAACAAAAACAAAGCATATCCCCCCCTGCTGTTAAGGATCCCCATTGTGAATGGCAGGATTTCATTTCACTCTGGGTTTATTTAATGCTTTGATCACATTGAAGCCCCTTCAAGGGGTCTGTCTGTTCCTGCTCCTTCTTGATCTTGCACGCCACTCAGGAGGCCTAGGGAATTGGAGGTCTTAGATGAAGAATCCTTGACTTACTTTTCCCGAATCCCTTCCCCCTTGGACTGTGCTTCAGAGGAAGAAGACTCCATAAGCCCAGATTCCCCTTTGGAAGAGCACTCCTTCGGGGATACTGTTAGTTCATATAATGAATTATTTTAGGTGGGATTGTTCTCAAGTCTCTGAGATTCAAAAAAGATATTTTGAGCTCCTACAGATGGGAGCCTTCCAAACCTTCAAGGATGCATCTGCAGTCCTTACATATGGGGTTGTCCTGCCTCAGGCAGCCCTTCGGTCGGCCAGATTCCAAAGTCTGGGTCCGGCGTCGGCTGTCGTTGCCCTTTCCCCGACGTCAGAGCGCCTGGGGTATAAAAGAGTCAGCTGACGCCATCTTCCCCAGTCTTTCTTGCCGCGTGGTGCCCGAAGCAGAAGCAGTTCGCAAGTGCCGGTCGGCCAGCTCCTGTAAATTCAGCTACTGAAGACTTCAAAAAGCTAAGTACCCCGTTGGGGACTCTTTCTTGCCTCAGCTGATGTCAGATCAAACGCTTAAAGTTAATAATTGCTTGACTTGTGGGAAACAAATACCTCATAAGGATTTCCATTCCTATTGCCTCCCTTGCCTAGGCCCAGACCACAATGTCTCGGCCTGTACTGCCTGTGCCTCCTTTAATCGACGCACTCTTAGGCGTCAGTCGGAGTTTGCAGAGGAATTTTTTGGGGCTAGTTTCTCTTATAAAATGCCGTCGGAGACTCCGACTTCTCATTTAATCAAAAAACGGAAGGACAAGGACCGACACACGCGGACCGTGGTTTCGGCTGAAACCACGCCTAGGCCTACCTCGAGTGTCTCGGCTGAAACCGAGTCCTTGGTACTTCCGACCATGGAAACGGTACAACCACCCGGAGGCTTCTTCTGAGTCTGTTATGGATTTACCCTCGGAAACCGGTGTTCGGGAAACTACCGACACCATTCCCTTAGACAAGACTACCCCAGCACATGGAGCAGCCAGGCCCCCTGCATCCATGTCCATTAAAGCATTCACTAGGGCTAAAGCTGCTAAGCAACAAAAAACTCTGCCTCCCAAGTCTATTTCTCAGGGATCCACTACAGGTTCACAGATTCTAACTTTGGCTGAGGACCTTATTTCCTTAATCAGGGGATCCCAGCCTCATCCGGATAGGGGCTCTAAACCCCCTCTAGACAAAAGGCCCAGGGTTGAGTCCGCTGATCCTCAGTCCTCTGATGGCTCTGCTCTATCAGATTACCAGGAGGAGGCCTTCACGGCCTACGAGGATTCTGATGCAGAGGAATCCATTCCCTCTGCCTCTCCTCCTGAAGAGCTGTCCTTTGGGGAGACCCTTCACTCCATGAGAGAGCATTTCCAATGGCAGTGCCAGGAATTCTCCGATTCCAGGAGGAGATTAAGGACTTTTCTTCATTTACCTCAGCATAGACCTTTGGCTATTCCTCCTGTTTTAAGTGTCATTGATTATGTGTATTTTGAGTCTAGCACTGCCCCTGACACCCTTTCTCCGGCTCCTGTTAAACCCGATAGGTACTACAGGGTCCCGGACTTGCATCATTTCCTTTACAAGGCCCACTCTGCTGACCCAGAAACTATTTCCCAGGGTCCTAAAGGGGTTGCAGCTGCCACTACTAAAAATCCACTCCCCTCTGAAAGGGAGTCCAGGGCTTTAGAGAGATGGGGTAAAAAAGTGTATACTTCTTCCACTCTGTCTATGAGGGCTTTAAATTGTCAATTTCATATGATACAGCACCAAGAGTATTTGTTGGATGAATTGCAGAAAAAGCTATTTTCTCCTGAACCCCTAGACCGCAAGTCACTTCAGGATCTGGTACATAATTCACAACAGGTTAGCAACCATTTCTTGCAGTGTGGTTATGATGCATTGGAAGCTTCATGTAGGTCAGCAATGACAGGTGCAGTCATACGTAGACATGCTTGGCTGAAGGAACAATCTCTGCCAGATCATGTTAAGGCTAAGCTTTTGGATGCTCCACTGGAAAAGCAAAAGTAATTTGGCTCCACTGCTCAGGAGGTCTTAAAGAAATTTGAGGAAAAGGCTAAATCTGTACAAACAGTCAAAGATTTCCTCCAGGTACAACCACCAAGATTCAGCAGAAATTGGCCTTCTAAGAATTGGTCCTTTCCAGAAGACAGATATCAAAGAGGCAAGAACAGGCATGCCAGAGGTAGAGGGCAAGCTAGAGGCTCCTACAGAGGACGTCAATGGCAGCCTCCTAACCAGAGAGGTAGTGCAGGACCAACACCTGCTGCACAAGGACAGGCTCAATGACTTCACCTTGATTCCGCCAACCAGGGCTCAATTAGAAGCACCTTTGGGCGGAAAATTGTCTTTATTCTCAAGAAATTGGCACAGTATTACAAGGGACAAATGGACACTGCAAATAATAGACAAAGGATACAGGTTCCATTTCCATACATTACCAAAAAGAAAAGGAATGCCAAACCTGCCACCAAATCAAAGGGCAGAGGCTTTAAAACAAATTGCCAACCTATTGCAAATGAAAGCTGTAGAAAAGGTTCCTCTCGCAGAACAAGACCAAGGATTTTATTCCAGACTATTCCTTGTCCCAAGAAAAGAAAAACAATGGAGGCCTATTCTCGATTTGTCCGCACTCAATGCTTATCTCTTTGTGCCAAAATTCAAAATGCTGACCCTACAGCAACTCCTTCCCATGCTGGGCAAGGGGTCTTGGCTGGTAACTCTAGACCTCAAGGAGGCATACCTGCATGTCCCTATCAGACAAAGTTGCAGAAGACACCTCAGATTTCTTGCAGGTTCAGAGCATTATCAATTCTCAGCATTGCCCTTTGGCTTATCTACTGCACCCAGAGTATTCACGAAATGCCTGGCATCAGTAATTGCACACTGCAGACTTCAGGGGATTCAAATATACCCGTATCTGGACGACTGCCTTATACAAGCGGACAGCCAACAAACTTTGGAAAAACATTTGAATTATGCCATCCGCCTACTGCAGGCCTTGGGATACACAGTCAACATTCACAAGTCAAGACTTGTGCCATCCCAAAGAATAACTTTTCTGGGTGCGGAACTAGATACAACCACCCAAATGGCTTTTCTCACAGAAGAAAAACAAAGACAACTACCGGATTACTTCAGAAATCTGACAAAACAAACTCAGATGACTGCAAGGAAAATCCTGCAGGCCCTGGGTTACATGGCATCGTGCATTCTTCTGATTCCACAAGCAAGGCTGCATAAGAGAAAACTACAATGGTACCTAAGGAGTTTATGGTCCCAGCGCAATCACAGCCTAGAAACTTTGATACCACTCATTCCATGCCTTCAAAAGGAATTCCTATGGTGGGCCCAAGCTAGCCAGTCAAACAAGGGTCTGCCTTTCAGCAAACCAGTACCCAGCCAAACCATTACCTCGGACGCTTCAGACCATGGATGGGGAGCTCATATGGACGACAGTTGCATCCAAGGACTATGGTCTCAGAATTGCGCATGCACATAAACCAAAAGGAAATGCTGGCAGTGATTCATGCAGTCGAGGCCTTCAAGCACTTTCTACATCAAGGCCACCTACTAATAAGGACAGACAATACCACAGTTATGTGGTACATAAACAAGCAAGGAGGTACCCATTCCTACCCTCTTTGCTGACTAGCAGTGAATCTTTGGGAACTTTCCCTAACACTCAATATAGAGCTGCAATCCCAGTTTGTGCCAGGAAAAGACAATATACTGGCGGACAGCCTAAGCAGAAATTCCATGGATCCACACGAATGGATGCTACACCCAGACATCTTCCTTCAGATAACACAGTCTTGGGGGAGGCCGGACATAGATCTTTTTGCCTCCCACCACAATCATCAGCTGAAGAAATTCTGTTCAAGGACATACCACCCACAAGCATGGAAAAGTGGATGCCCTCTCTTTCAGCTGGAATACTCTAACAGTGTATGCATTTCCACCTCTTCCACTAATGACTAAGGTCTTACTGAAAATCAGGACAGAGCAGCCAAAAGTGATTCTAATGGCCCCGGACTGGCCAAGGCAGCACTGGTACCCACGGTTACGGAGCCCGTCACACACGAAACCGTGGCCTCTACCACAATGGTCACTCCTTCTGACACAGCACAATTACAAAACTCTGCACTGCAGCCTGAAAACCCTGCAGCTGACAGCCTGGAGAATACCTTGACTCCTCACCAGGAAAAGCTATCCAAGAGAGTGAAGGATATCATCGTGGAAGCTCGCAGACCTTCCACGAGAAAGGCATATTCAGCAAAATGGAAAAGATTCCACACTTGGAGCACCGCAAAGGGCCTAGATGCCACAGTGATGAGCATGGCACATATCCTGGAATACTTGGCAGAAATGCTCCACAATGGCCTTTCTTACTCTTCCATAAAAATTCATGCTTCAGCAATTTCAGCAGAATACAATACTGATCCACCTGTCTTCTCTCATCCTCTCCTAAGGCAGTTTCTAAGAGGAATTAAAAACATCAATCCTCCAAGAAAGCCACCAGTGCCTTCATGGGACCTTAACTTCATGTTGGAAAAGTTGACTCTACCTCCCTTTGAACCAGCAGCATCTTCAGAGTTACAGTTCCTGTCTTGGAAGACTGCCTTCCTTCTGGCCATAACCTCAGCAAGAAGAGTATCTGAATTGCAGGCACTCATGGCAGTACAACCATTTCTTATTTTTCATCAGGACAGAGTCTCCTTGAGAACCAATCCTTCATTCATGCCAAAGGTGGTATCCAGGGTTTCATTGAACCAAGCTATTCACCTGCCTACCTTCTTTCCAAATCCGCAAAACAAGGGAGAGAAACTTCTGCATACCCTGGAAATTCACAGACAGTTGCGCTACTACTTGGACAGAACTAAGACTTTCAGAAAAACTGACTAGCTGTTGGTAGCATATGCTGCAGGCATTCAAGGCAAAGCAATTTCCAAACAGACAATTTCAAAATGGATAGGAAATTGCATTCGATTCTGCTACTCTTATCATGGAAAAACTGTGCCAGCTAACATCAGGCCTCATTCCACCAGAGCCACAGCCACCTCCACAGCCTTTTTAAGAGGGGTGGCTACCAAGGACATTTTAGAAGCTGCTACATGGAGCTCCGTGCATACATTTTCCAAGCATTACAATTTACCCTTATATTCCAGATCCAGAGCAGGCTTTGCTACGGCAGTCCTGCAGGGCATTTTAGCTACACCATCATTTTCTTAGATCCTACCACCCCCAGCTTGGCTATGGTATTCTACCCATATGTAAGGACTGCAGATGCATCCTTGAAGGACATGGTACAGTTTTGTACCTACCATAAATGTAGATGTCCGATAGGTATGCATCTGCAGTCAGGTTTTCCCTCCCTCCTTCCCCTCTATGGTATTTCTTGGGTACTTATCCCTCTTATAGCTAGCTGGGGTTATCTATTATGGTGTATTTGTTTTATATTACTGTGCATGTTTGGAATTTTTTGCATTTCTCCAAATTTAGCCTTCCTTAGAGGGCACCTGGCATCTGGGGTAAGAAAAACTGAGGAAGATGGCGTCGGCTGACTCTTTTATACCCCAGGCGCTCTGATGTCGGGGAAAGGGCGACGACAGCCGACGCCGGACCCAGACTTTGGAATCCGGCCGACCGAAGGGCTGCCTGAGGCAGGACAACCCCATATGTAAGGACTGCAGATGCATACCTATCGGACATCTACATTTATGGTAGGTACAAAACTGTACTTTCCTTGTGTTCTGACTGCCATTCTGAATACCTTCTTTACAGTATTTGTAGTTCTGTCCACTTCCTGTACATGAGATTCAGGATAGATTCTATAAAGTGCCTGAGGAGTGCAAATTTCTTTATAAATGCCCTTCTGTAACGTCAGTCTCCTCTGACAAGCCATCCCAGCTGTTGCATTTTGATAAGGATAGTGGTACAGCTGTAGAAAGGCTGGACAAAAAGGTTTGCACTGCTGCCACTTTAGCTTTTAAGGCCATCAGCTGTCAGACTTTTATATGACGATGTATGATGTTCATCATGTTACACTGCTGCAGTCATCACACTTGGGTTATCTTGTCGTCAGGCGGTCCCGCAGTCGACCCGAATTCCAAAGTCCTGGTCCGGCGTCAGTTGCTGTTGCTTCTTCCCTGACGTCAGTGCGCCAGGGGTATATAGGAGGCATCCAACGCCATTTTCTTCAGTCTTTCTTGCCACGCAGAGCCCGAAGCAGAAGCCGTTCGCAAGTGCCGGTCACCCGACTCCTGAGATTTTCGAAGTCGAATTTCAGATCCGAAGTCTTCAGTAAAGCTAAGTACCCCGTTGGGGAAACTTTTCTTACCTCAGACAGATGTCAGAAAAAGTTAACAATTGTATTTCTTGTGGGAAGCAATTACCTCATAAGGATTTTCATTCTTATTGTATACCTTGCCTAGGCCCAGACCACGACGTCACTGGTTGTCGGTTTTGTGCTAGGTTCAATAAGCGAACTATAAAGCGATGCTTTGATTTCGCACGACACTACTTCTGTAGAAAATTTAATTACACTATGCTGTCGGAGCAACCGACTACTGGCATGCACAAAAAACGCAAAGAATAAGGACAGGCAGCCTAGATCCAAGCCAGACTCCGAGGCCTCGGCTGGGCCGGTCGCCGGTTTTCAGTGAGGTGCCTACGCAGCCCCTGGCTACCGCAGAATTGGAACCCCAGACCACTTAGGATTCTCTGGCGGAGAGTTCTAGGCAGGCGCAGCCATTTTCTTTAGGCCCTACCGACGACACTGCAGAAGGAGAAGCCAGTGCTGTAGAAACACCTTCGGTTTCTGAAGGTGTCTTCAGACCGACTACTCTCACCATAAAATCTTATGCTAAGCTAAAGACTCCTCTAAACCCAAAAAAAACTGCACTTCAGTCTCCAGTTCAAGGCCCCTTGCCTAAGAAACAGATGCTTAAAATGTCTGAAGATTTGATCTCTTTAATCGGGGGTTCCCAACCCCCACCCGACAAAAGGCCTAGACAAGAGGAGGATTATGCCTCCTCTGATAAAGTGTCTATTTCCTCAGGCTCCTCCGAGGAACAAGATTACTCCTTTCCCCCTTATGAAGATTCTGATGCTGAGGATTCCATTCCCTCAGCTTCTCCCCCTGAAGACTATTCCTTTGGGGAAACCTTACATACCATGAGGGAACATTTCCACTGGGAAGGTCAGGACTACTCTGACTCAAAGAAAAGGCTCAAGAGAGTTTCTTTTACTCCCCCAGCACAGACCACTTGCTATCCCCCCAGTTTTAGACATTGTGGATGATGTTTACTTAGAATCTAGTCTAAATCCAGACTCTCTGCCTCCTGCTCCAGCCAAACCAGATATATACTATAGAGTGCCTGACTCACACAAATTCCTTTACAAAAGCCCTGTTGCTGACCCAGAGACTATCTCCCAGGGTCCCAAAGGGGCTAAGGCTTCCATGGCTAAAAATCCTGTACCCTCTGAAAGGGACTACAGAGCACTAGATTGGTGGGGGAAGAAGGTTTACACCTCAGCCACTCTAGCTATGAGAGCACTAAATTGTCAGTTTCACATGCTTAAATACCAGCAATTCCTAATGTCTCAAATAAAACAAAAGATGAGCACACACCCTCAACAGTCTGAATTGAAGAAAATGCAGGATCTGTTGCATGCAGCTGAACAGGTGGGCAAACATACTTTACAATGTGGATTTGATTCCTTGGAAGCTTCCTGTAGAGCAGCTGTTACTAGGTCTGTTATATATAGGCATGCTTGGTTAAAGGAACAAACTCTGCCTGATCATGTTAAAGCAAAGTTACTAGATGCACCCTTACAGCAGGATGTCCTATTTGGGGTTAAAGCAGAAGAAGTCTTAAAGAAAATGGAGGATAAGGCAAAATCTATGCAGACGATCAAAGATTTCTTACAGGTTCAGCCCCCACGCTTCAGCAGAAATTGGCCAACAAAAAATTGGTCCTTTCCAGCTACTGACGGACCACACAGGGGTAAATACAGACGCCCAAGGAGCAGATGACAAGCACAAACCCATTACAAACCTCGACAATGGGGTACTGCAACACAGAAGGGAGGAGAAGACAGGTCCCAAACTACTAGAAGGCAAACACAATGACTTAAACCTCAAATTGCCAAGCAAAACTCTCTTGGCACCCTTGGGAGGAAAATTAGCACTTTTTACAGACAACTGGTGCATCGTCACAAAGGACAAATGGGTCCTAGACATTATCTCACAAGGATACAGATTCCATTTCCACACCTTGCCAACGATAAAAGGAATGCCAAACCTGCCACAAAATCAATGGGCAGAGAGGCAAAAACAAATTACAGCTCTCATGGACATGAGAGCCATTCAGCTGGTACCTACACGGGAGCAAGGCCAAGGATTTTACTCAAGGCTCTTTCTAGTCCCCAGAAAGGGCAATGCTTGGAGACCCATTCTGGACCTTTCAGTTCTAAACACCTTCTTACAAGTACCCAAATTCAAGCTGCTAACACTACAGCAGCTTCTTCCCATGTTGGGCAAGAAAGCATGGCTAGTAACATTGGACCTCAAGGAGGCATACCTGCATGTCCCTATCAGACAAAATTGCAGAAGATACTTCCGTTTCATTGTAGGTTCAACCCATTACCAATTCTCTGCACTGCCCTTTGGCTTATCCACTGCGCCTAGGGTCTTCACAAAATGCCTGGCACCAGTAATTGCATACTGCAGACAGAGGAATTCAAATATACCCATACCTGGACGACTGCCTCATCCAAGCAGAAAGCAAGGACATTCTCTTACAACATCTGGCTTTTGTAAAACACCTTCTAAGTTGCCAAGGGTACACAGTAAACGAAAAGAAATCAAAACTAGTACCCTCACAAAATATGACATTTCTGGGTGCCAGCTTGAATACAATGCCCCAGATGGCTTATATGACGCCAGACAAACAATTACAACTGACTCAATACTTCAAAACAATGGCAACAAAGACCCAACTCCCTGCAAGAAAAATTCTGCAGGTCTTGGGCTTTATGGCATCTTGCATACTACTAATACCATTTGCAAAACTGCATATGAGGAAATTACATTGGTACCTAAAAAGCGTATGGACTCAACACAGCCACAGCTTGGACACAATGATATCTCTCATTCCCTGCCTTCAACAAGAGTTTCTATGGTGGTCACAGGCATGTCACCTCAACAAGGGTCAGCCTTTCACCTTACCCCCAGCCAGGCAAACTATGACAACAGATGCATCGGACTATGCCTGGGGGGCACACATGGCAGGACGGTGCGTTCAAAGCATATGGACTGCAGATCAAAGGAATCTGCACATCAATCAAAAAGCAATGCTAGCTGTACAGAATGCCCTGACAGCCTTCAAGGACCTCTTACATCCAGGACAGCTTACAATATGGACAGACAACACCACAGTAATGTGGTACATAAACAAACAAGGGGGTACACACTCCTACCCTCTATGCAGGCAAGCAATGGTTTTGTGGAACACAGCACTGACTTGCCAAGTTCAACTACAAGCTCAAGTCCTGCCAGGAAAAAAGAACACATTGGCAGACGACCTAAGCAGAAACATCATGCATCCCCACGAGTGGAAACTGGATCCACAAGTATTTGCAATGGTAACTCAAAAATGGGGGCACCCAGATATAGACCTGTTTGCCAGCCCCCAAAACTATCAGCTAACAAAATTTTGTACAAGGACATTTCACCATCAAGCTTGGAAATTGGACACACTCTCATTCAGTTGGAAAAACCTGACAGTATATGCCTTCCCTCCATTGCCCCTTCTCACAAAGGTGCTGCTGAAATTCAGGATGGAGAGACCCCGAATTATGCTCATTGCCTCAGACTGGCCATGCCAGCACTGGTACCCGCTATTAAGGAATATGACCCAGGGCCTACCATGGATTTTACCACAAATTACACATCTGCTCACACAGCAAGACAGTCAGATTCTACACAGCCAGCTCAAAACCTTAAATTTGGCTGCATGGAAAATCACCTAAGCAACCAGCCAGTTCCACTTTCTCAAGCTGTTATGGATGTTATTCTGGAAGCCAGGAGGCCCAGCACCAGGAAGGCCTACTCAGACAAATGGAAAAGGTTTTGTGCCTGGAACCAAGCTAAAGGCCAAAATACCCTTCAGCCAGACATACATCAGATTCTACAGTATTTAACTGAGATGTTACACAAAGGACTTTCTTTTTCATCTGTTAAAATCCACGCCTCAGCTATTTCAGCTCACTACAACATGGATCCCCCCTTATTTTCACATCCGCTTCTAAGGCAGTTTCTCAGAGGGGCCAAAAACATTAGGCCCCCCAGGAGAGCACCTACACCAACCTGGGACCTCAATTTTGTTCTGGAAAAACTTATGCTACCTCCTTTTGAACCAGCTTTCTCAGCTGACATAAAGTTTATATCATGGAAAGACTGCCTTGCTGCTAGCAATAACTTCAGCCAGAAGAGTCTCAGAGCTTCAGGCACTAATAGCAGTAGTGCCTTTCCTCATTTTTCATCAAGACAGAGTTTCTCTACGAGCTAACCCCTCCTTTATGCCTAAGGTGGTGTCCAGTGTGGCTCTAAATCAAACCATCCATTTACCCACCTTCTTTCTTGTTCCACAGAACAAAGGAGAAAGACTCCTGCACTCCTTGGACATTCACAGGCAACTACGTTACTACTTGGATAAAATTAAGGTTTTCAGAAAATCTGACCAGCTCTTTGTATCCTATGCTACAGCTTCACAAGGAAAGGCTATCTCAAAACAGGCAAAGAATAATCCACGACCTTGAAGAAAGGAACCGGAACTCTGCTAAAGTCCACAAGGCTGTATTTTTATTTCTGAAGTATTCCAAAAGTCACAGATAAAATCACACAAGCGCTTTCGCTCAGGCAGTCCTGAGCTTTATCAAGTGAAAACAAATTGCAGTGTGCAGTAACCTCCATCACTTGATAAAGCTCAGGATTGCCTGAGCGAAAGCGCTTGTGTGATTTTATCTGTGACTTTTGGAATACTTCAGAAATAAAAATACAGCCTTGTGGACTTTAGCAGAGTTCCGGTTCCTTTCTTCAAGGTTGTGGATTATTCTTTGCTTGTCTTTGGTTTTTTGTGCATTACTTCACTATCTCAAAACAGACCATTTCCAAATGGATAGGACATTGCATTAGTTTTTGCTACACCCACCTTGGAAAACCAGATGTCCTTCATGGATGCATCTGCAGTCATAACAACTGGGTTGTCCTGTCGTCAGGCAGCCCTTCAGTCGGCCGGATTCCAAAGTCCGGGTCCGGCTTCGGCTGATGTCGCACTTCACCCGACGTCATCTCTGTTGGTCTTCGGGTATAAAGGCATCAGCCGACGCCATTTTCCTCAGTCTTTCTTGCCGCGTGGCACCCGAAGCAGAAGCTGTTCGCAAGTGCCGGTCGGTCGGATCCAGAGATTACTTCTACCGAATACTACTTCGAAGACTTCTAAAGCTAAGTACCCGTTGGGGACTCTTTCTTGCCTCAGCCGATGTCAGAAAAAGTTAATAATTGTTTAACCTGTGGGAAACAAATACCTCATAAAGATTTCCACTCTTATTGTCTGCCTTGTTTAGGCCCAGCCCACGACGTAGCAGCCTGTTCGGCCTGTGTTTCTTTCAACCGACGAACGCTTAGGCGTCGGTCGGAGTTTGCTGAACAGTTTTTCGGTTCTGTTTTTGCGTACATTATGCTGTCGGATCCTCCGACTACCCAATCTGCCAAAAAACGCAAAGATAAAGACCGACACTCGCGGTTTCGGCTGAAACCATGGTTAAGCAAACCGCGAGTGTCTCGGTTTCGGCCGAAACCGAGAAAACTGATCCAAGTACAGCTGAATCTATTTCTACAACTGAGGCCCCGGCTACCATTCTTGAATCGGCCTCAGAAATTATACCCACTACGGTGGTTGCCACTGACTTATCAGACACCATTCCCTTGGATGTCTCTACCCCAGCACGTGGTGCTGCTAGGCCTCCAGCAGCCATGTCCATTAAGGCCTTCGCCAGGGCTAAAGCAGCCAAGATTACTAAAACAGTGCCTGTTAAACCCCCTTCAACCAGGCCCTCCTCTAGTTCTCAAATGCTTACTCTGGCAGAAGATTTAATTTCATTAATTAGAGGATCTCAATCTCACCCAGACAGGGCCTCTCAGCCCCCAGAGAAGAGACCTAGGACAGAGCCCCCTGAGCCAGTGTCATCTGATGATTCAGCCGATGAATCAGACATGACTGACCAGCCAGAGGCTCCTTTCTCTAATTTTGAAGACTCTGATGCTGAAGAATCCATTCCAGCTGCTTCCCCACCAGAAGAATTTTCCTTTGGGGAAACCTTACATGCCATGAGAGCAGTTCCAATAGCAGCAAGAGGCTTTTTCAGACTCCAGACACAGACTTATGACTTTCCTACGCGTTCTACAACACAGGCCCTTAGCTATACCTCCTGTTCTCTCTGTGGTGGATGATGCTTTCAATGATGTCTGCTCCGCTCCAGATTCTTTACCTCCAGCCCCTGCCAAACCAGACAGATTTTACAGGGTGCCAGACACTCATCACCACCTTTACAAGGCCCCTCTTGCAGACCCGAAACTATATCCCAGGGTCCCAAGGCAGTAGCGACCATAGCTAAAAACCCTATTCCTTCTGAAAGGGAAGCAAGGTCATTAGACAGATGGGGCAAAAAGGTCTACACTTCAGCTACTCTCTCAGCTAGAGCTTTAAACTGTCAGTTTCACATGATACAATACCAAGAGTTTATGCTTGATCAGTTAACTAAAAAGCTAACCATTGATGACTCTCTTGATAAGAAAAATGTATTAGAAATGGTAAATAACATACAACAGGTTAGTAACCATTCCTTAAAATGTGGCTATGATGCACTGGAGGCTTCATTTAGATCAGCCATGACTGGCACAGTGATAAGAAGGCATGCATGGCTAAAGGAACAAGCTTTACCAGATCATGTTAAAGCAAAGTTACTAGATGCTCCTATGGATAAGACAAGTTTGTTTGGTACACCTGCCCAGCAGGTTATGAAGAAAATGGAAGAAAAGGCAAAATCCGTTCAAACGGTAAAAGATTTCTTGCAGGTTCAACCCCCAAGGTTTAGCAGGAACTGGCCTGCCAAAAATTGGTCCTTTCCTGACTCCACAAGATCTCAAAGGGGCAGAAACAGACGTTCCAGAGGCAGAAACCAATCCAGAGGAAGTGCCTACAGAGGACGACAGTGGCAAGGTAACAACAGAGGCACAGACACAACCACTGCCACTACATCAACACAACCACAGTGACTTAATCCTAAATCCGCCTACCAGGGAACAAATAGCAGCTCCTCTAGGCGGAAAGTTAACCTTATTTTCAAAAACTGGCACTATATAACAAAAGACAAGTGGATTTTACAAACCATAGATCAAGGATACCGGTTCCACTTCCACACTTTACCAATCAAAGAGGAATGCCAAATCTACCTCCAAATCAAAAACAGAGGCTCTACAACAGTTAATGCGGTTAGCAAACATGAGAGCTGTGGAATATGTGCCAACTGCAGAGCAAGGAAAGGGGTTCTACTCAAGACTTTTCCTAGTTCCAAGAAAGGAAAAAAGTTGGAGACCAATTCTCGACCTATCCGCCTTAAATACATACATCATTGTCCCAAAATTCAAAATGCTGACCCTACAGCAACTTCTTCCCATGCTGGGCAAGGAGTGTTGGCTGGTAACTCTAGATCTCAAGGAGGCATACCTGCACGTCCCCATTCGACCAATCTGCAGAAGATACCTCAGATTTCTTGCAGGATCAGAGCACTATCAATTCTCAGCATTGCCCTTTGGCTTATCTACTGCGCCCAGAGTATTCACAAAATGCCTGACATCAGTAATTGCCCATTGCAGACTACAGGGAATACAAATTTACCCATACCTGGACGACTGCCTGCTACAAGGGGACAACAAAAGCAAGCTGACAACAGATTTACAAAGGGTCATTTACTTGCTACAAGCACTGGGATACACAGTCAATCTACAAAAGTCAAGGCTGATACCATCCCAAACAAGGACTTTCTTGGGCGCGGAATTGGACACAGTAAAACAAATGGCATTCCTAACTGCAGAAAAACAAAAAGAACTCCCTCTTTACTTCTTGGCACTAACAAAGCTGAACAAGTTAATAGCAAGAAAAGTACTGCAGGCCTTGGGCTTCATGGCATCATGCATAATCCTGGTCCCACTTGCCAGACTACATATGAGGAAACTACAGTGGTACCTAAAGAATTTATGGTCCCAACACAGTAACAGCCTAGAAACAGAAATCCCACTAATTCCATGCTTAAAACAGGAGTTCCTATGGTGGGCTCAGGCATGCCAGACAAACCCAGGCCTACCTTTTCGCAGATGTCAAGCAAGCCAGACCATCACAACAGACGCTTCAGACCTAGGATGGGGGGCCCACATGCTGGACAAATGCGTGCAAGGATTGTGGACACAGGATCAACTTCACCTGCACATCAACCTAAAAGAAATGCTGGCAGTAAAACTGGCAATCCAAAGGTTCAGACCATTTCTCAAAGAGGGCCAGTTGATGATAAGGACAGACAACACCACAGTCATGTGGTACATCAACAAGCAGGGAGGCACTCATTCATACCCCCTGTGCAGAATGACTTTGGAGCTGTGGAACCTGGCACTCAGCTACAACATCCAGTTACAGGCAATTTTTGTACCGGGAAAAGAAAATATTCTAGCAGACATATTAAGCAGAACCACATCGGATGCCCACGAATGGAAACTGCACCCGGACATTTTCAAGACCATCTCAAACAAATGGGGAATGCCTCAGATAGATCTATTTGCATCACCTCTCAATCACCAGCTCAAAAAATTCTGCACAAGGGCATTACACCCACTGGCATGGAAAGTGGATTCGCTCTCCTTCAGCTGGAAAGGCCTGACAGCATATGCATTTCCACCTCTTCCCTTGATACACAAAGTTTTACTAAAAATCAAGGAAGAACGTCCAAGGATAATCCTGATAGCTCCAAACTGGCCAAGACAACACTGGTACCCACTGCTGAGGAGCATGTCTCAGAACAATATGTGGCCAATACCCCTGATGCCTCTGATGCTAACTCAGAACAACTACAGCATCATACATCCAAACCTAAAAACGTTGCAACTGACTGCATGGAACATCACATAGCAACAGCTAACCCAGAACTTTCCCAAAGAGTTAAAGACATTATTCTTGAAGCACGCAGACCTTCAACAAGAAGGAACTATGCTGGAAAATGGAAAAGGTTTGTCATTTGGAGTACTGAAAGAGGAAAAGATGTGTCAAACATTGATATGCCTAACATTCTAGAGTATCTGGCCGAACTTCTTCATTCAGGCTTGTCCTACTCCTCCATCAAGATACATGCATCAGCTATTTCAGCAGAATACAGCTTTGATCCACCTGTTTTTCACCCTTTGCTCAGGCAGTTCCTCAGAGGAATCAAGAATGTAAAACCTCCAAGGAAACCACCTTTGCCAGCTTGGGACTTAAACTTTGTGCTAGAAAAGTTGACACTATCACCCTTTGAACCAGCAGCAACAGCAGACCTACAACACCTGTCATGGAAAACTGCTTTCCTACTGGCAATTACTTCAGCAAGGAGGGTTTCAGAGCTACAGGCCTTAATGGCAGTGCAACCCTTCCTAATCTTCCACCAAGATAGAGTGTCCATGAGGACTAATCCTACATTTATGCCTAAGGTGGTATCCAGAGTGTCTTTAAACCAGGCAATCCACCTACCTACCTTCTTTCCCAACCCACAAAACAGAGGGGAAAGAATACTGCATACCTTGGATGTACATAGACAGCTACGCTACTACTTGGACAGAACAAAAAATAGCAGAAAGACTGACCAACTTTTTGTAGCCTATACAACAAGAAGGGAAGGAAAAGCTATTTCCAAACAGACAATCTCCAAATGGATAGGAAATTGCATACAATTCTGTTACTCCTTCCATGGAAAACCAATTCCACAGAACATAAGACCTCATTCTACAAGGGCAACAGCCACTACCACAGCCTTCTTACGAGGAGTGGCAACCAAAGACATTATTGAGGCGGCTACTTGGACCTCCGTGCATACATTTGCCAAGCATTATAACTTACCTCTATATTCCAGATCCTGAGCAGGGTTTGCCACTGCTGTACTGCAAGGGATCCTAAACACACCATAATCTAGTTTTATCCTCCTCCCCTAGTTGGCTATGGTATTCTACCCAGTTGTTATGACTGCAGATGCATCCATGAAGGACATAGTACAGTTTTGTACCTACCATAAATGTAGATGTCCGAATTGGATAGCATCTGCAGTCAGGATTACCCTCCCTCCTTCCCCTCTGTGGTACTCCTAGGGTATTTTACCCTCCTAATAGCTAGCTGGTGGGGGGGAGTCTTTTATGGTGTATTTGTTTGTATATATGTACATACATGCTTATTTTTGTGTTTACCTCTATCTTTTGAAAACATTGGCATCTATCCAAATTTTAGCCTCCAAGAGGGCTACTGGCATCTGGGGCAAGAAACACTGAGGAAAATGGCGTCGGCTGATGCCTTTATACCCGAAGACCAACAGAGATGACGTCGGGTGAAGTGCGACATCAGCCGAAGCCGGACCCGGACTTTGGAATCCGGCCGACTGAAGGGCTGCCTGACGACAGGACAACCCAGTTGTTATGACTGCAGATGCTATCCAATTCGGACATCTACATTTATGGTAGGTACAAAACTGTACTTTTCTGCTAGCATAAGGCCCCACTCTACCAGGGCAGCAGCTACATCTACAGCCTTCCTCAGGGGGGTGCCAACCAAGGATATTTTGGAAGCTGCAACTTGGAGTTCAGTGCACACCTTCACCAAACACTATCACTTACCACTTTACTCTAAGACTACAGCTGGCTTCGCCACTGCAGTTTTGCAGGGCCTTCTAGCCTCCTCTAACCCTGTATGACTCCACCTCCCATCCTTAGCTTTGCGATTCTACCCAAGTGTGATGACTGCAGCAGGGTAACACGATGAACATAGTACAGTTTTGTTCCTACCATAAATATAGATGTTCGAGTGTATACCCTGCTGCAGTCCAGGTTACTCTCCCTCCATCCCCTCTGACCTAACTAAAACCTTTGTGGTGTATTTGCTTATAGCTGGAGGGATGTTTTGTTTGTGCTAAACTTTTATTGTTGGTACTATCTACTGACCACCATTTGGGGGGGGGCACCGGACATCTGGGGCAAGAAAAACTGAAGAAAATGGCGTTGGATGCCTCCTATATACCCCTGGCGCACTGACATCAGAGAAGAAGCGACAGCAACCGACGCCGGACCAGGACTTTGGAATTCGGGCCGATTGCGGGACCGCCCGACGACAGGATAACCCAAGTGTGATGACTGCAGCAGGGTATACACTCGAACATCTACATTTATGGTACGTACAAAACTGTACTTTTTCAAGTGCCGGTCGGCCGACTCCTGAGATTTTCGAGGTTGAATTTCAGATCCGAAGTCTTCAATAAAGCCAAGTACCCCGTTGGGGAAACTTTTTTTCTTGCCTCAGACTGATGTCAGAAAAAGTTAATAATTGTATTTCTTGTGGGAAGCAAACACCTCATAAGGACTTCCACTCTTACTGTATTCCATGCTTAGGCACTGATCACGACGTCACTAATTGTCGGTTTTGTGCTAGATTTAACAAACGCACTATAAAACGATGTTTTGATTTTGCTTTGCACTACTTTGGCCAAAGGTTCAATTATACTATGCCGTTGGATTAACCGACGACTGCAATTCTGAAAAAACGCAAAGACAAGGATAAAGACAGGCATCCAAGGTCCAAAACCGACAATGAAGCCTCTTCTAGGCCAGTCGCTGGTTCTCAGTGAGGCGCTTTCGCAGCCCCTGACACCCACTACCTCAGAGCCACAGGCCGCCTCCAACACCCACGTGGAGATAACTAGGCCTCTGGAAACTCAAGGTATTGGGCCTACGGAAACTAATCCCTCAGATGGGTCCAGAGCCGCTGAGCAGGCGTCTGCTTCTGAGGGTGTTTTCAGACCTTCCCAACTTACCATTAAAGCAACAGCCAAGGCAAAAACACCATTAAAGACAAAGAAGCAAGTACAGCATTCTCCTGGACAGTCCTCCATGCCTAAGAAACAGATGCTTAAAATGGCCGAAGACCTCATTACTCTAATCATGGGTTCCCATCCCTGTCCTGAGAAAAAGCCTAGGCAGGATACAGACTATGATTCCTCCGATCAGGTTTCCATTTCCTCTGATTCCTCTTCAGACCAGGGATACTCTCTACCCCCCTATGAGGACTCTGATGCTGAAGAATCTGTCCCTTCAGCCTCTTCTGAGGATTACTCTTTTGGGGAAACTTTACATACCATGAGGGAGCATTTCCATTGGGAAAGTCAGGATTATTCAGAATCCAAGAAAAGGCTCAGGGACTTCCTTTTATTGCCTCAGCACAGGCCCCTGGCTATTCCGCCTGTGTTAGATATTGTGGATGATGTGTTTTCTGAATCCAGCTTATCTTCTGATTCTTTGCCCCCTGCTCCAGCCAAGCCAGATAGGTATTATAGCGTCCCTGACTCTCACAAGTTTCTTTATAAAAACCCTTCTGCTGATCCAGAAACTATTTCCCAGGGTCCCAAAGGGGTTAAGGCTTCCATTGCAAAATATCCAGTTCCCTCTGACAGAGATTCTAAAGCATTGGATAAATGGGGGAAGAAAGTTTACACTTTTGCAACTTTAGCAGTAAGGGCTTTAAATTGCCAGTTTCACGTGCTTAAGTACCAACAATATTTAATGGGTCAGTTAAAACAGAAAATGCTTGCAAGCTCAGAAGCTCCTGAATATAAAGAAATGCAGGATTTATTGCATGCAGTTGAGCAGGTGGGAAAACATACTCTGCAATGTGGTTTTGATTCTCTAGAGGCCTCTTGTAGAGCCACAGTTACAGGTTCTGTGATTCGAAGACTTGCCTGGTTAAAAGAACAGAGTTTACCTGATCATGTTAAGGCAAAATTATTGGATGCTCCTTTACAGCATGATACCTTGTTTGGTGTTAAGGAAAATGGAGGATAAAGCTAAATCTACGCAAACAGTCAAAGATTTCTTACAAGTACAGCCACTTCGATTTAGCAGAAATTGGCCTACAAAGAATTGGTCCTTTCCAGTGTCAGACAGGCCACAGAGAGGCAGATCTCAACCCCAAGGCTCTAACAGACAACGACAGTGGGGTACCTCAACCCCAAAAGGAGGTGAGGACAAGTCTCAACCTTACAGGAAACAGTCCCAATGACTTCCCCCTTTGTATGCTAAGCACTTCCCTTTTGGCAGCCCGCTTAGGGGGAAAACTAACACTTTTTTCTCAAAATTGGCAAACAATCACCCAAGACAAATGGGTTCTGAATATTGTGTCTCAAGGTTACAGGTTCCACTTTCACACTTTACCAAGGCTAAAAGGAATGCCAAACCTGCCACAAAATCAATGGGCAGAGGCTCAAAAACAAATTTCAGCCCTCATGGACATGAGAGCTTTTCAAGAAGTACCACAGCAGGAACAAGGACAATAATTTTACTCAAGACTCTTCCTGGTCCCCAGAAAGGACAAAGCCTGGAGACCCATACTAGACCTTTCAACTCTAAATACTTACCTGGATGTTCCGAAATTCAAAATGTTGACACTACAGCAGCTTCTTCCCATGCTGGGCAAGAAGGCTTGGCTTGTTGCACTGGACCTCAAAGAGGCATACCTGCATGTCCCTATCAGACAAAATTGCAGAAGATACCTCAAATTCAAAGCTGGTACAATGCACTACCAATTCTCTGCACTGACTTTGGCTTATCCACTGCGCCTAGGGTCTTTACAAAGTACCTGGCACCAGTAATTGAATTCAGATATATCCATACCTGGACAACTGCTTCATTCAAGCAGAGACAAAGGGCATTCTTCTAAAGCATCTGGCGTTTGTAAAAGGTTGCTAATTTCTCTAGGGTACACAGTAAATGAAAAGAAGTCAAAACTAGTGCTCTCACAACAGATAATATTCCTGGGTGCCAGCTTAAATACAATGGCCCAGATGGCTTATCTCACGCCAGACAAACAAGGACAACTGACTCAATATTTTCAATTACTGGCAAAAAGTCCCATCTCCCTGCAAGAAAAATTCTGCAGGCCCTGGATTCATGACATCCTGCATACTACTAATTCCATATGCCAGACTGCATATGAGGAAATTACAATGCTACCTAAACAGTGTTTGGACTCAACACTCTCACAGTTTAGAAGCAGTAATACCAATATTTTCTTGCCTACAACAGGAGTTTTGATGGTGGGCACAGATATGTCACCTCAACAAGGGTCAGCCTTTCACTCTACCCGCAGCTAGGCAGACTCTAACAACAGATACTTCGGATTACGCCTGGGGAGCACACATGGCAGGAAAATGTATTCAGGGCAAATGGACCACAGACCAAATGCATCTTCACATCAATCAGAAAGAGATGTTGGCTGTTCAAAATGCCCTAACAGCTTTTAAGGACCTTCTGCATCCAGGACAATTATTATTAAAGACAGACAACACCACAGTAATGTGGTACATAAACAAACAAGGGGGCACTCATTCTTATCCCCTATGCAGGCAAGCCATGACCTTGTGGAACACAGCTCTAACCTATCAAGTTCATCTGCAAGCGCAATTCCTGCCAGGAAAGAAAAATACTCTGGCAGATGATCTAAGCAGAAATATCATGGACCCTCACGAATGGAAATTTAATCCACAAATCTTCAGCATGGTAACGCAAAAATGGGGATGCCCAAACATAGATCTTTTTGCCTCCCCACTGAATTGCCAACTACAAAAATTCTGCACAAGGACTTACCACACACAAGCATGGAAAGTGGATGCTCTTTCGTTCATCTGGAAAAGCCTAAAAGTTTACGCCTTCCCACCACTACCTCTCCTTTCAAAGGTACTCCTAAAAGCCAGACAAGAAAAACCACAGATGATCCTGATTGCTGCAGACTGGCCACGCCAGCACTGGTACCCAATCTTAAAGAACTTAGCTCAAGGCCCACCATGGATTTTGCCTCAAATTTCACACCTTCTGACTCAACAAAACAACCAGATCATGCATGGTCAGCTCAAAACCCTAAACCTGGCTGCATGGCAGATTCATTAGTCAAACAGGCAACACCTCTCTCTAAAGCTGTTATGTGTGTCATTTTGGAGGCCAGGAGGCCTAGCACTATTCAATCTCACTCAGAAAAATGGAAGAGATTCTGTGCCTGGAACCAGGCTCAAAGCCTTGACCCTCTTGTCCCAAACATTCCTCAGATTTTAAAATACTTAACTGAGATGCTGGACAAAGGCCTATCCTTCTCATCAATTAAAATCCACGCCTCTGCCATTTCAGCACATTACAACACGGATCCTCCTTTATTCTGTCATCCCTTGCTAAAGCAGTACCTCAGAGGGGCTAAAAACATAAGACCACCCCGGAGAGCACCAACACCAACTTGGGACCTCAATTTTGTTTTGGAAAAACTGACCCTGCCACCTTTCGAGCCAGCCAATATAGCCGATCTAAAATTTTTATCATGGGAAACAGATCTGCTCCTGGCAGTAACTTCAGCACGAAGAGTCTCAGAGCTACAGGCATTAATGGCAGTGGAACCTTTTTATAATCTTTCATCAGGACAAGGTTTCATTAAGGACAAACCCTAACTTTATGCCATAGGTGGTATCTAGTGTGGCCCTTAACCAAACCATCCATTTGCCAACTTTTTATCCAAACCCCCAGAATAAAGGGGAGAAACTTATGCACTCTTTGGACATACACAGGCAGCTACGCTTCTACTTGGACAAAACAAAAGCTTTCAGGAAAACTGAGCAACTGTTTGTAGCATATGCTGCAGGATGACAGGGCAAGGCTATCTCAAAGCAGACTCTCTCCAAATGGATAGGACACTGTATTCGTTACTGCAACACACAGCATGGAAAATCAGTCCCTAATAACATTAGGCCACATTCCACCAGAGCAACAGCCACTTCAACAGCCTTTCTCAGAGGAGTACCAACCAAGGAAATTTTGGAGGCGGCAACTTGTAGTTCAGTGCACACCTTTACCAAGCATTACCACTTGCCTCTTTACTCTAAATCCAGAGCAGGATTTGCCACTGCAGTTCTGCAGAGCCTCATAGCTAATCCTAACTCTATATAGACCAGCCACCCAACCTTGGCTTTTGGGATTCTACCCAAGTGTAATGACTGCAGCAGTGTAACACGATGAACATAGTACAGTTTTGTACCTACCATAAATGTAGATGTTCGAGTGTTCACACTGCTGCAGTCCAGGAACCCACTAAAAACACTTCCTCTTCAAGAAGCTGTTAATTACTTTAACACCACATTCCTAACTATTCTAGATAATCATGCACCAAAACGTTCTATTAGAATTAAAGCTAAGCCAGCCCCCTGGCTAACGAAAGAGACTAGACAAAAAATGTCACTTAGAAACAAATCTTGGTTAAAATGGCGAATTAGCAAATCTCCCATAGACCAACAGACTTTCAGGCATCTGAGAAACAGTACCAAAAAAGCAATCCTCTCTGACAAAAGGAACTATTATAGCAATCTTCAGCAAGTGAATCACAATAACCCTCAAAAATTCTGGTCAACCCTAAATAGACTTCTTCACCCTGGACAAACTACCACCCCCTCCCCTTCTGGGTCTGATAGAATTTCTCCCCTTGATACTGCCAACACATTCTTCATTAATACTATTAATTCCTTGGCCTCCCATCTCTCCAGTGACAATACTAGCATCCATGACCATGCATCCTCCAAACTACCGACCTTTAGGCTACAACCCATCTCCACTACCTTTATACAGAGATGCATTCTCAAACTTAAACCTTGTACCCCCTCAGCTGACCAGCTTCCTTCTGAATTCCTTCAAAAAGCAGCCTCTGAAATAGCTTATCCCATATCTATTCTCATTAATAGGACCATAAATGAAGAAACCATCCCTGATTTATGGAAAATCTCTCACATCATACCATTACATAAAGGAGGAAACTCCTTTGAACATTCTAACTACAGGCCCATAGCCCTATTGTCCCCACTCGCAAAAATAATGGAAAAATGTGTCCACCATCAGTTAATGAATCACCTAATACAAAATAACATTTTGACAAACTGTCAACATGGC
Organism: Protopterus annectens; assembly: GCF_019279795.1. Taxonomy (NCBI): domain Eukaryota; kingdom Metazoa; phylum Chordata; order Ceratodontiformes; family Protopteridae; genus Protopterus; species Protopterus annectens. Next base: position 854,516,770 of record NC_056737.1, on the reverse strand, counting down.
TTTAGGCCCTATCATAGCACAACTACTGCTCTGCTCTCCTTTACAGATATTATTAACAATAATCGCAACAATAATATCCTGTCTTCTGCTCTCTTCATTGACCTGTCCAAAGCCTGACATGGTTAACCACTCTCTCCTATTAAAATTCAAATCTCTTTCCTTAGGACCTGAGGCTATCCACTGGTTCAGTTCATATCTCACCAACAGGAAACAGGCTGTCCTCTGGGATAACAAACTCTCATCTCTTCTACCAATTTCACTTGGGGTCCCCCAAGGCTCTATTCTTGGACCACTTCTTTTCTCCCTCTTTATAAATGACTTACAATTAGCCATTCCACAGGCTACTTGCATTCAATATGCTGATGACTCCACACTTATTTGCTCTGCTAGATCCATTTCCGAACTTCAAACTAACACTCAAGCTGTATTTTCTAAAGTCGAAACTTGGTTCCTAAAACGTTGTCTACTCCTAAGCAAAAAGACCAAACTACTACTCTTTAAGCCTACTACCAGATCCCCTACATTTGACTTCACTATCGTGTCGAATAATGGAACCATTATATCACCTGACTCTACTACCAAATTGCTAGGTGTCACGATTGATAACAATCTCTCCTTCGACTTTCATATCAATAATACCATTAAATCTGTAAACAGGAAACTTGGCTCTCTATATAGAATCAAAACTTTTTTAACCTTCCCAGCAAAAGTGAATCTTGCCCACTCACATCTTATTTCCACACTTCTCTATGCCTCACCTATCTACACTAATCTCAAGAAAAACAATCTCTCTAAACCGTCTACCACTTACAATAACATAGCTAGATTTGTTACTGGGAAACAATTTAGAACCCACCATTGTCTGAATCTGCAACAACTTAACTGGCTTGAACTGACAAACATGTTGCTTCTATCCCAACTTATGTTTGTCCAAAGAGCTTTTTACCAACCTCTTAATACACCTGCTCTTTCTAACCTCTTAAGCCCCTACTCAAACCTGAACTCACTCCGCTCTTCTAGCAAACTGCTAGTTACCTTAACCAAATCTAACAACCTTGCTGGTGATTCCCTTTTCTCAAATGCCATTGGGAAACACTGGAATAAACTTCCTCCCGAACTTACTTCAATTGCATCTACTGCTCTGTTTAAACAAAAACTAAGAGTCTACCTTAAAAACCACTGGATATGTTCCTGCTCTAAGCCTGATTAAAATTTTCTTGGTTTTTCTCCTCCTCATGGCTATTTGTCTCTCTCTTTCTGGCAATACATATCTCTTTAAATCTGTACCTTCTTTCGATTAATGTTCTCTCTTTTTCTTGGTTTCATGCTTTCTCTAATTGGTTCCAAAGATGAAATTATGTTGAACATGTTGTTTATACCTTTATAATATGATTAATCATTCTTGTCTTGGAGTGAAAGACCTACCACTTTTTAATCTGTTATGTTAATCTGTTATTATGTATTTTTTGTTATGTTGTATCCGTCCTGTCTACATGTGGAGCTTTTCTCCCCGGGCCTCTGCTGAAAATGGAAATCTATCCAGTTAGACTAGCCCGGTTAACAAATGTAAAATAAAATAAAATAAAATAAAATAAATAAATAAAAAAAATAAAGGTTACCCTCCTTCCATCCCCTCTGTCCTAGCTGGACTTATCTATACCTTTCTACCCTATACAACCTTTGTAGTGTATTTGCTTGTAACTGAAGGTATTGTTTTTATTTTATATATGTGTTTTATTAGCAATATGTATTTCCTACCTACTTAGTGGCACCTAACATCTGGGGCAAGAAAAACTGAAGAAAATGGCGTTGGATGCATCTTATATACCCCTGGTGCACTGACGTCAGGGAAGAAGCGACAGCAACCGACGCTGGACCAAGACTTTGGAACTCTGTCCGACTGTGGGACCGCCTGACGGCAGGATAACCCAAGTGTAATGACTGCAGCAGTGTGAACACTTGAACATCTACATTTATGATAGGTACAAAACTGTACTTTTTGGCTGCCCTTTCTCAGGTTTCTAAGGCGATTTCTGACCTTCCTGACTATGACAGGAAGGCTTCAATCCTTTCACTGCTTCTCAAGTTGCCTACCACTCAATCAAATGCAGCTATGATGCAGCTGATGCCTCTTCCAGGGCTGCTGCCTTTGGTTCAGTTATGAGGAGTTACTCTTGGCTTTGTCTTTAGGCTTTGCATGATGATATTAAAGCCAAACTTTTGAATGCTGCTTTAGGTAATAAAAACCTTTATGGATCTGCTGCTGAGAATTTCAAGTCTCTCCAGGACAAGGGCAAAGCCTTGCAGGATTTGAAACATATTTTTTTTCTCCTATTCCTAAATTTTAGAGCAATTATCCCTCCAAATCTGCCTTTTTTCTTATGCAATCTCACCCTCCTCCTAAGAGGAAGAAGTGTTCTAGGAATGTGTCTCCTGCTAAGAGTCTACTGACTCCTGCCACCTAGAAACCTGCTTTCGAGAACAAGCCTGGTTCTGTTTGACAGTTTGCTTCCTCCTTCCCTCAGACAGGTTCCATTGTCCCTCACTCTCTTCCTGTCCCTTACAAATTTGCTGCAAATCAATTCAGACTCTCTTTTTTTTTTGTATTGGCCATTAGGGATGTTTCATTATTTAGAAGTTCTTTCCTCTCCTCTCTTTTCAGGCATTCCTGAACCTCCTAAGGAAAAGTGGTCTAATTTCCCAGAGGTTCTTCACTATATTTTGGCTCAGGGCACCGTTTAAGCCATGTCTGTTGCCTAGGTAGGGAAGGGATTTTGTTCCAGAATGTTTTTGGTCTCACAAAAGGAGGCACATGGAGACCAATTCTGGATCTTTCCTGGCTGAACACCTTTCTCAAGATTTCTTCTTTTCAAATGTTATCTCTGCAGACATCATTTCCACTTCATCTGTCCAAGGCCTTTCTGCTGTCTATGGATGTCAAGGATGCACACCATTACATCCGCATCCATTCCTTTTTCAGGAAATGTTTACATTTCTCTCTTTCTTGTGTTTTCAGATGTCCTTCAAGGATGCAACTACAGTCCTGACATATGGGTTGTCCTGCCTCAGGCAGCCCTTCGGTTGGCCGGATTCCAAAGTCTGGGTCCGGCGTCGGCTGATGTCACCCTTTCCCCGACGTCAGAGCGCCTGGGGTATAAAAACGTCAGCCGACGCCATCTTCTTCGGTCTTTCTTGCCGCGTGGCGCCCGAAGCAGAAGCAGTTCGCAAGTGCCGGTCAACCAGCTCCTGTGTTTTCAGCTACTGAAGTCTTCAAAAAAGCTAAGTACCCCATTGGGGACCTTTTCTTGCCTCAGCCGATGTCAGATAAAAGTGAAAAAGTTAATAATTGTTTAACTTGTGGGAAACAAATACCTCATAAGGATTTCCACTCTTACTGCTTACCCTGCCTAGGCCCAGAACACAACGTCTCGGCCTGTGCAGCTTGCGCCTCTTTCAATAAATGCACTCTTAGGCGTCGGTCAGAGTTTGCACAGGATTATTTTGGGGAAGATTTCTGTTAGGCTAGTATGAACCTATGAACCTATCTGCCCGAGGGCATTTACAAGCCTAGCCCATCGTTTTGTGGCTTACGCCACCCCTTTAGTATGGGGAACTATACCCCTTATTTTGCTGTGCCTCTGTCGAGCAGTGACACTGAGGTAATCCCTGGGGTATATCTGCGATCTCTCATCCATTGGTCAAGATTTCTCTTGAACAAGGCCAGCGAGGTGCTCTGCCTCACATGTACCGGGATTTTGTTCCACAGCATAGGGAGTCTTTGGGTGATGAATCTATCCCTCCAGCACGACCTATTACTAGCCGTGTCGAGGTTTAAGTCTCCGCCCTTGTGGCTCTGATGGATCTAGATTTTTGAGGTGAAGCATATTCATCAAATCTGGGTTTGACATGGCCTTGTATGTTAGGCAAAGGTCACCTCTGAGCAAGCGGTGGCGACTGAATAGAGCTGGAGTTCTTTCAGTCGGGCAGCATAGGACAGATTTTGAGACCCTTTATCCTTTTGGTGAGGAACTTTTGTGGCCTCTCCAGCTGCTGCAAGTGTCGGGTCAGATACATTCGAATGGGGCATTGTACTCAATCATTGGTCTGATGAGTGATGAGTAAAGGGAGACCATGACCTCCCTTGATCTAGATGAGAATCCCTTCATGATGAGGTGGGCAATGTAGAAGGTCTTCCTAACTACTTTAGCTACATGGGTGTCGAATGACAGACTACTATCAACCTGGGTCCCCAGGTCCCTGATAACTTCTTCTGTGCTCAGTGGATTGCCACCTATTTGGTAGCTAGGGTAACCTTGTTTTTCCGAAGGGTATGACTATGCATTTTTGGCATTTAACTTTAGGCTGGCTCTGGCACCAGTTATCCGCTTCTGTGAGACCCTTCTGAAGGATATCTGTGTCAGATGTGTTTTCTACTATGGCCCAGTTTGCAGTCATCTGCAAACTTTGTCAGCCATAACCCTCCTGTGTTTGCTTGTACTTGAAAAGTAGATGCCAAACAAGAGTGGGCCTAGGACTGAGCCCTGTGGGACACCACTTGTGACAGGCTTTGAGTCTGACATGGCGCCAGCAACTCTGACCCTGTGGGTTCTGTCACTCAGCCAGTTTGCAACCCATCTTGTGATGTATGGGTTAACATTTAAGCTGATGAGTTTTTCAATGATACCGAGTGGGGTATTGTATCGAAGGCCTTAGCCAGATCGAGGTAGGCTGTATGGACTGCCTTTCCTCATCAATGGCTTTGGTGACTGTTTCAAAAAGTCAACCAAGTTTAAAAGGCATGATCTGCCTTTGACAAAGCCAAACTGGGTTGGATCCAAAGTCTGCAAATTCCCTATGTCTTTATTTATGAGGTCCATTATGATCCTCTCCATGGCTTTGCAGATAAGGCTTGTCAAGCTAATGGGCCGGTAATTTCCAGGGTCGGTGGAGGCACCGCCTTTGTGAAGTGGGACCACAGTTGCAGTGCGCCACTCCTGGATGCGTATCCAGAGGTAAGACTTTGATTAAACAGCTGTCCTAGCTGTGGGTTTAATTCCTCATTGAGTTCGTGGAGCACACAGCCGGGGACACCATCAGGTCCCATGAATGCTGTGTTTTTTGCTTTGGAGAGAGCAGTTCTCACTTGGGCGCTGGAGATGTTTGGGGGGCTGCAATCAGTTGGTATAGATATCTCTCCTTTTGGGGGGGAGGGGGGGAAGTTTGCACTGAACCTGTCAGCCAGTATGTTGGCAATGTCTGTAGGATCAGTAATCTTCACATCATTTTGAACTAGTTCTGAGCATATCTGGGAGTTTCCTCCTAGGTTTCTAACATAGCTAAAGAAGATCGTGCCGTCGGAGCTTCCGGCAGCACATTTACCTAAAAAATTGAAGGATAAGGACCGACATCCGCGGTCTCGGCCGACACCACGCTTAGGCCTACCGCGAGTGTCACGGTCTCTTCTGAGCCGGTTTCGCAACCGCTACAGACCGACGACACCACTCCACCGGTTACTTAGGTACCGGAGGCCAGCTCGGTGCTGGTTTCTGTGCTCTCCTCTGAGACCGTAGCCCAGGATATTTCTGACACCATTTCAGTGGATAAGAGTACTCCAGCACGTGGGGCTGCCAGGCCTCCAGTGTCTATGTCCATTAAGGCCTACACATGTGCTAAGGCTGCCAAACAGGCTAAGTCTCTCCCTCCAAGGTCTGTTTCTCTGGGATCCACTTCTGGTTCTCAAATTTTAAGTTTAGCTGAGGACCTTATTTCTTTAATTAGGGGTTCACAGCCTCATCCAGATAGAGGCTCTCAGTCGCCTTCTGACAAGAGGCCTAGGGTTGAGCAGGTAGACTCCCAGTCCTCCGATGAGGCCTCAGGTGATTCTGCACATTCAAACTACCAGGAGGAGGCCTTCCCGGCCTACGAGGATTCTGATGCTGATGAATCTATTCCCTCTGCTTCTCCTCCTGAGGAGTTTTCCTTTGGGGAAACGCTTCATTCCATGAGGGAACACTTCAAATGGCAAGGCCAAGAATACTCAGATTCTAGGAAAAGGTTAAGGGAATTTTTAAAGCTACCTCAGCATAGACCCTTAGCTATTCCTCCAGTTTTAAATGTTTTAGATGATGTGTACTTAGAATCTAGTGTTTCCCCTGACTCCCTACCCCTGCTCCTGTCAAGCCAGACAGGTACTACAGGGTCCCAGACACACATCAATTTCTGTACAAGGGCCATACTGCTGATCCTGAAACTATTTCTCAGGGGCCTAAAGGGGTTTCCTCCACTACTGCTAAGAACCCACTCCCTTCGGAAAGAGATTCTAGGGCTTTAGAAAGGTGGGGCAAGAAAGTATATACATCTTCCACTCTTTCTATGCGAGCATTAAATTGTCAATTTCATATGATTCAGTATCAGGAATACATGTTGGATGACTTGCAAAAGAAACTGGCTTCCCCTGAACCATTAGATAGAAAGGGGTTACAGGAATTGGTTCATAATACTAAGCAGGTTAGCAGCCATTTCCTTCAGTGTGGATATGATGCATTGGAAGCTTCATGTAGAGCAGCAATGACAGGTGCGGTCATACGCAGACATGCTTGGTTAAAGGAACAAACATTGCCAGACCATGTGAAAATTAAGCTTTTGGACGCACCACTAGAGAAACATAAGCTATTTGGTGCTACTGCACAAGAGGTTTTAAAGAAAATAGAGGAAAAGGCAAAATCAGTGCAAACAGTCAAAGATTTCCTCCAGGTACAACCTCCAAGATTCAGTAGGAATTGGCCTTCTAAGCATTGGTCCTTTCCTGACACAGACAAATTTCAAAGAGGCAAAAACAGACGTGGCAGAGGTAGAGGGCAAACTTGAGGCTCCTACAGAGGACGTCAATGGCAGCCTTCGAACCAGAGAGGTGGGGCAGGGCCTTCCGCTGCTCCGCCAGGACAATCTAAATGACTTGACTTTGACTCCGCCATCCAGGGCTCAATTAGAAGCACCTTTGGGCGGAAAATTATCTTTATTCTCAAAAAATTGGCACAATATTACAAAGGACAAATGGATACTGGAGATAATAGACAAAGGATACAGATTCCATTTTCATACACTGCCAACAAGACATGGCAGGCCAAACCTGCCACCAAATCAAAGGGCAGAGGCACTCAAACAAATAACAAACCTACTTCAAATAAGAGCGAAAAGGTTCCTTCTGCAGAACAAGGACAAGGATTTTATTCAAGACTGTTCCTTGTTCCAAGAAAAGAAAACCAATGGAGACCCATTCTGGACTTGTCCGCACTGAATACTTACCTTATTGAGCCAAAATTCAAAATGCTGACTTTACAGCAACTCCTTCCCATGCTGGGCAAGGGGTCTTGGCTGGTAACTCTGGACCTCAAGGAGGCATACCTGCATGTCCCAATCAGACAAAGTTGCAGAAGATACCTCAGATTTCTTGCAGGCTCAGAGCATTATCAATTCTCAGCATTGCCCTTTGGCTTATCTACTGCACCCAGAGTGTTCACGAAATGCCTGGCATCAGTAATTGCACATTGCAGACTTCAGGGGAAGGGATACAAATATACCCTTACCTGGACGACTGCCTTATACAAGCGAACAGCCAACAAGCCTTGTTAAAAAACTTGGACTATGTCATTCACCTACTGCAGGCCTTGGGATACACAGTCAGTATTCAGAAATCAAGTCTCGTACCATCCCAACAAATACCTTTCCTGGGTGCCACACTGGACACAAACACCCAGATGGCGTTTCTGACAAAAGAAAAACAAAAACAATTACCAGAATACTTCAGAAGATTGGCAACACACACCCAGATGACTGCAAGGAAAATCCTGCAGGCCCTGGGTTTCATGGCAGCTTGCATTCTTCTGATTCCACATGCAAGGCTGCATATGAGGAAACTACAATGGTACCTAAAAAGTCTATGGTCTCAGCACAGCCACAGCCTGGAAACATGGATCCCACTCATTCCATGCCTTCAAAAGGAATTTCTGTGGTGGGCTCAAGCAAGCCAGATAAACAATGGTCTGCCTTTCAGCAAGCCTCATACAAGTCAAACCACAACAACAGACGCCTCAGACCATGGATGGGGGGCGCACATGGAGGGCAGATGCATTCAAGGACAATGGACACAAAAAGAAAAGCACCTGCATATCAACCAAAAAGAAATGCTGGCAGTGATACATGCAATCAAGGCCTTCGAAAAGTTCATGCATCAGGGCCATCTACTAATAAAGACAGACAATACCACAGTTATGTGGTACATAAGCAAGCAAGGAGGTACCCATTCCTACCCTCTTTGCAGACTGGCAATGAATCTCTGGGATATTTCCCTACAATTGAAAATAGAGCTACAATCCCAGTTGTACCAGGGAAGGACAATGTTCTGGCGGACAGCCTAAGCAGAAACATCATGGATCCACACGAATGGATGTTGCATCCAGACATTTTCTTACAAATAGCTCAAGCATGGGGAAGGTCGGATATAGATCTTTTTGCCTCCCACTTCAGTCACCATCTGAAAAAGTTTTGCACAAGGACATACCATCCTCAAGCATGGAAGGTGGACGCTCTCCTTCAGTTAGAACTCTCTAACACTATATGCCTTCCCACCTCTTCCTTTGATGACCAATGTATTACTAAAGATCAAGACAGAGCAACCGAAAGTCATACTGATAGCTCCAGACTGGCCAAGACAACACTGGTACCCACTGCTACGGAGCTTGACACACACCAATCCGTGGCTCCTTCCTCAATGGCCACTTCTTCTGACACAGCACAATTACAGGACACTACACCCCAGCTTGAAAACATTGAAGCTGACAGCTTGGAAGATTCCATGACTATTACTCAGGATACACTTTCCAAAAGGGTAAAAGATATCATCCTGGAGGCGCGCAGACCTTCCACTAGAAAAACATACTCAGCAAAATGGAAGAGATTTCTTATCTGGAACAGCAAAAAGGGTCAAGACCCATCAGTGATGAGCATTCCACAGATCCTGGAATACTTGGCTGAAGTGCTCCACAATGGCCTTTCATATTCTTCCATAAAAATACATGCTTCAGCAATATCTGCCAAATGTAACACTGATCCGCTGGTATTTTCTCACCCATTGCTAAGACAGTTTCTAAGAGGTATAAAGAACATCAACCCTCCAAGGAAACCACCAGTGCCTGCATGGGACCTCAACTTCATGCTGGAAAAATTAACTCTTCCTCCCTTTGAACCAGCAGCATCTTCAGAGTTGCAATTTCTGTCTTGGAAGACAGCCTTCCTTGTGGCAGTCACCTCAGCAAGAAGAGTCTCTGAGCTACAGGCCCTTATGGCAATACAACCATTTCTCATTTTTCACCAGGACAGAGTTTCTTTGAGAACCAATCCGTCATTCATGCCAAAGGTGGTATCCAGGGTGTCCCTGAATCAAGCTATTCACCTGCCTACCTTCTTTCCCAATCCTCAAAATAAAGGAGAGAGACTTCTGCACACCTTGGACATACACAGACAGTTGTGCTACTACTTGGACAGAACAAAGTCTTTCAGAAAATCTGACCAGCATTTTGTAGCTTTCGCTGCTGGATTGCAGGGAAAAGCAATTTCCAAACGGACAATTTCTAAATGGATTGGAAATTGCATTCGATTTTGCTACTCTTTTCATGGAAAAACTGTGCCAGCTGACATCAGGCCACATTCCACCAGAGCTACAGCCACCTCCACAGCCTTTTTAAGAGGAGTGGCAACAAAGGACATTTTAGAAGCTGCTACATGGAGCTCCGTGCATACATTTTCCAAACATTACAACCTGCCTTTATACTCCAGGTCCAGAGCAGGGTTTGCCTCTGCAGTCCTGCAGGGCATTTTAGCTACACCATCTTTGTCTTAATGCCTACCACCCCCAGGTTGGTTATGGTATTCAACCCATATGTCAGGACTGCAGTTGCATCCTTGAAGGACATAGTACAGTTTTGTACCTACCATAAATGTAGATGTCCGATAGGTATGCAACTGCAGTCAGGTTTTCTCTCCCACCTACCCCTCTGTGGTATACTTTTGGGTTTCTACCCCTCATTTTAGCTACCTGGGGTAATCTTTTATGGTGTATTTGTTTTTATGCTGTTGTACTTGTCTGGAATTTTTTCTCTATTTTTCAAAATTTAGCCTTCCTTAGAGGGCACCTGGCATCTGGGGCAAGAAACACTGAAGAAGATGGCGTCGGCTGACGTTTTTATACCTCAGGCGCTCTGACGTCGGGGAAAGGGCGACATGAGCCGACGCCGGACCCAGACTTTGGAATCCGGCCGACCGAAGGGCTGCCTGAGGCAGGACAACCCATATGTCAGGACTGCAGTTGCATACCTATTGGACATCTACATTTATGGTAGGTACAAAACTGTACTTTCCTTGCTTTGCCCTTTGGCCACTCTACCTCCCCAAGGGTATTCACCAAATGCCTTGCTCTTGTTATTGCTTTTTGCAGGATTTGAGGAATTCAGATCTTTCCCTACCTATCTAGACTATCTACTTATTCAGTTTCCTTCCTCCGGCACTCTGTCTCAGGATCTTAAGTTTAAAACTTCCCTGTTACAAAATCTGGAGTTTACTATAAACTTCCAGAAATTAGTTCTGACGTCTTCTTAGGATGATCATATTTTCTTTCGTTGCAGACTTAAGACGGTTCCCATGTTGGCATCTCGTAACTGCCCCCAAGGCTCTGTCTGTAGCTGCCTTTTTCCAATAATTTCTTCCTCTGACATCTGTCATGGCCAGGAAATTTCTCAGTGTTCTCTGGTTCATGGCTTCTACCATTCCCATGCTCCCTGTCGCTGGGTTCCATGTGAGGAAGCTTCAGTGTGCCTTCAACAGTGCCATCGCTTGGACTTCCCAGTACATTTCCTTCCTTGTTTCAAGCATGAGCTTCAGTGATGGATTCATCAACTTTCACTCAACTTGGGGCTTCCTTTTCAAGCTCCAGTTCCAACTCTGGAGCTTTTTACAGTTTCCTCAGAAGCAGGGCCCTCATCGCCTTCATACTGATGTGGCCTGACCTCTGTTGAGGAGGCCAGAAACTCTGAACCTTGAAGAGGTTTCTGCTTCTGGCTTTTCAGGCTTTAAATTTCCTCTTTCTTCCCAAGCCCCTCAACGTTTTCAGACAATACTACAGTGATGTAGTATGTCAACAAGCAAGGGGGCAGAAAGTCCCATCTTATTTGCAGACTAGCCGTTTAGGTTTGGGATCTAGCTTTCCAATGTCAAGTGACTCTTCATGGAATTTGCATTCCCTCAGAGCACAATCCAATCTTTGAGCATGTCCAGCACGCAAGCTCATGAGTGAATGCTTCACAGAGATGTGTTCCTCAGCATTGCCTCTCAAGTGGGGTATTCCTCCGGTCGATCTTTCTGCCTCCACTCTGAACTGACAACTTTCTCTGTTCTGTTCTGTTAGAGTCCCAGACCTCTGGCTTGGAAAGTGAATGCCCTGTCATTTCCTTCGAAGGGGGTGTTTCTGTACACCTTCCTACCCCTTCCTCAGTTACCATGAGTCTTGCACAAGATTAGGCAGGACTCTCCCAGAATCTTGCTAGTGACTCCCTTTGGCCCAGGTAGCATCGGTTCCTCTTTTTTCTCACTTGGCCAGGGATAATCACCACAACATGTTCATCGTGTTACACTGCTGCAGTCATTACACTTGGGTTATCCTGCCGTCAGGCGGCTCCCCAGTCGGCCTGAATTCCAAAGTCTTGGTCCGGCGTCGGTTGCTGTCACCTCCTCCCTGACATCAGTGCGACAGGGGTATATAAGATGAAGCCGACGCCATTTTCTTCAGTCTTTCTTGCTGTGCGGTGCCCGAAGCAAAAGCAGTTCGCAAGTGCCGGTCGGCCGACTCCTGAGATTTTCATTCTGAATCCAGAACCGAAGTCTTCTACAAATTCAAGTACCCCGTTGGGGAAACCTTTTCTTGCCTCAGACCAATGTCAGTAAAAGTTAATAACTGTATTTCTTGTGGGAAGCAAATACCTCATAAGGATTTCCATTCCTATTGTATCCCATGCCTAGGCCCAGACCACGACGTCACTGGTTGTTGGTTTTGTGCTAGGTTTAACAAGCGCACTATTAAACGTCGGTTTGATTTTGCCCGACATTATTTTGGCAGAAAATTCAATTACACCATGCCGTCGGAACTTCCGACGACCGGAATACATAAAAAGCGCAAAGACAAGGACAGGCATCCGAGGCCCAAACCTGACGACGAGGCCTCTTCTAGGCCGGTCGCCGGTTCTCCGGTTTTCAGCGAGGTGCCTTCGCAGCCCCTGACGACCGCTTCTGCAGAACCACAGGCTGCCTCAGACTCCCACGTGGAGATGGCTGGGCTTTCGGATGCACAACTTTTTCAGCCTACCGAAACTAACCCTTCAGAGGGATCCGGAGTAGCTGAGCAACCCGCAGCTTCTGAGGGTGTTTTCAGACCTACTCAGTTAAACATTAAACCCTCTGCTAAGTCCAAGTCTCCTTTAAAAACAAAGAAAGAAATACAGCATTCTCCAGGGCAGGCCTCCATGCCTAAGAAACAAATGCTCAAAATGGCCGAAGACCTAATCACTCTGATCAGGGGGTCCCATCCCCCTCCTGATAAAAGACCCAGACAGGATGCAGACTATGACTCATCTGACCCAGGTGTCCATTTCTTCAGATTCATCCTCAGACCTAGGGTATTCTTTACCCCCTTATGAGGATTCGGATGCTGAGGAATCAATTCCATCAGCCTCTCCGCCTGAGGACTACTCCTTTGGGGGAAACCTTGCATACCATGAGGGAGCATTTCCATTGGGAAGGCCAGGATTTCTCAGAATCCAAGAAAAGGCTCCGAGACTTCCTTTTATTACCTCAACACAGACCCCTTGCTATTCCGCCGGTGTTGGATATTGTGGATGATGTGTATACTGAATCCAGCTTAAATCCTGATTCCTTACCTCCAGCCCCAGTTAAACCTGACAGATACTACAGAGTCCCTGACTCTCATAAATGTCTGTATAAAAGCCCTGTTGCTGACCCTGAAACTATTTCTCAGGGACCAAAAGGGATAAAGGCCTCATCTGCAAAGAATCCAGTTCCCTCTGAGAGATTCCGGAGCATTAGAAAGATGGGGAAAGAAAGTATATACGTCTGCAACTTTAGCAATGAGAGCCTTAAATTGCCAGTTTCACATGCTAAAATATCAGCAATTTTTGATGTCTCAGTTGAAACAAAAAATGCTTCCAGATTCAGATCATCCTAATTTTAAAGAAATGCAGGATTTATTGCATGCAACTGAACAAGTGGGAAAACATACTTTGCAATGTGGTTTTGATTCTTTAGAGGCCTCCTGTAGAGCAGCAGTTACAGGCTCTGTCATTAAAAGACATGCTTGGTTAAAAGAACATACGTTACCAGATCATGTTAAAGCAAAATGATTGGATGCACCTTTGCAGCAGGATGTGTTGTTTGGAGTTAAGGCAGAAGAGGTATTAAAGAAAATGGAGGATAAGGCAAAATCTATGCAAACGGTGAAGGATTTCTTACAGGTTCAGCCTCCTCGATTTAGCAGAAATTGGCCAACAAAGAATTGGTCCTTTCCAGTTACAGACAGACCTCAAAGGGGCAGATACAGGCGTCCAAGAGGTAGAGGTCAACCACAAAGTCCTTACAGGCCTCGACAATTGGGTGCACCAGGCCAGAAAGAAGGGGAAGACAGGCCCCAACCATATAAAAAACAGCCTCAATGACTTCCCACTACAGCTGCCAAACAGCTCTCTCTCTCTTGGCAGCCCCCTTGAGAGGAAAACTGGCACTTTTCTATCACAATTGGCATTGGATCACCAAAGACAAGTGGGTTCTCAACATTCTATCTCAAGGTTACAGGTTCCACTTTCACACTCTGCCAAGGTTAAAAGGCATGCCAAATCTGCCACCAAATCAATGGGCAGAGGCTCAAAAACAAATTACAGCACTCATGGACATGAGAGCTATTCAAAAGGTACCACCACAGGAGCAAGGACAAGGATTTTACTCGAGACTCTTTCTGGTTCCCAGAAAGGACAAAGCCTGGAGGCCCATTCTGGATCTTTCTTCTCTAAACACTTACCTGGATGTTCCGAAATCGAAATTCAAAATGTTGACACTACAGCAGCTTCTTCCCATGCTGGGCAAGAAAGCTTGGCTTGTGACCTTGGACCTCAGAGGCATACCTGTATGTCCCTGTCAGACAAAACTGCAGAAGATACCTCAGATTCATAGCTGGTTCAATGCACTGTCAATTCTCTGCACTGCCCTTTGGCTTATCTACTGCGCCCAGGGTCTTCACAAAGTGCCTGGCACCAGTAATTGCATTTTGCAGACAGAAAGGAATTCAAATTTATCCATACCTGGACGAATGCCTGATTCAAGCAGTGAGCAAGGACATTCTTCTAAAGCATCTGGCGTTTGTAAAAAAGTTAAGTTGCCTGGGGTACACAGTAAACGAAAAGAAATCAAAACTAGTGCCCTCACAAGAGATAATATTCCTGGGTGCCAGCTTGAACACAACGGCCCAGATGGCTTATCTCACGCCAGACAAGCAAGGACAACTGACTCAGTACTTTCAATTGATGGCAACAAAGACTCAACTCCCTGCAAGAAAAATTCTGCAGGCCTTAGGTTACATGGCATCTTGCATACTACTAATTCCATATGCCAGACTGCATATGAGGAAACTACAATGGTACCTAAAGAGTGTATGGTCTCAACACTGTCAAAGTTTGTTATACCACTAATTCCTTGCCTTCAACAGGAGTTTCGATGGTGGGCTCAAGCTTGTCGCTTCTACAAGGGACAGCCTTTTACTCAACCCACAGCCAGGCAAACACTGACAAACAGATGCATCGGATTACACCTGGGGAGCACACATGGCAGGAAAATGTGTTCAGGGCAAGTGGCCCGCAGAACAAAGGCATCTTCACATCAATCAAAAAGAGATGCTAGCTGTACAAAATGCCCTTATAGCTTTCAAGGATCTGCTGCATCCAGGACAACTATTACTAAAGACAAACAACACCACAGTTATGTGGTACATAAACAAGCAAGGGGGCACTCACTCCTACCCCTTCTGCAGACAAGCCATGACCTTGTGGAACACAGCTCTAAACTACCAAGTTCATCTGCAAGCACAATTCCTGCCAGGAGAGAAAAACACACTGGCAGACGACTTAAGCAGAAACATCATGGATCCCCACGAATGGGAACTGAATCCACAGATATTCAGAATGATAACACAGAAATGGTGGAGCCCGGACATAGATCTGTTTGCATCCCCAATGAACTGACAGCTACAGAAATTCTGCACAAGGAGTTATCATCCACAAGCATGGAAAGTGGATGCCCTCTCATTTAGCTGGAGAAACCTACAAGTATACGCTTTCCCACCACTACCTCTCCTTCCAAAGGTACTCATAAAAGCCAGGCAAGAAGAGCAAAAGATGATCCTGATTGCACCAGACTGGCCACGCCAGCACTGGTACCCAATCTTAAAGAACCTAGCACAAGAACCACCCTGGATTTTGCCTCAAATCCCACATCTGCTGACTCAGCACAACAATCAGATACTTCACAGCCAGCTAAAGACCTTAAACCTAGCTGCATGGAAAATTCTTTAGTCAAGCAAGCAATGTCTCTCTCCAAAGCTGTTATGGATGTCATTCTGGAGGCCAGAAGGCCTAGTACCAGGAAAGCCTATTCGGATAAATGGAAGAGATTCTGTGCCTGGAACCAGGCTCACAGCCTTGACCCTCTTGTCCCAAACATTCCTTAGATACTACAATATTTAACTGAGATGCTGGACAAAGGCCTCTCCTTTTCATCCGTCAAGATCCACGCCTCTGCCATCTCTGCTCATTACAACACTGATCCATCAATTTTCTCTAATCCTTTGCTAAAACAGTACCTCAGAGGGGCTAAAAACATAAGACCGCCCCATAGAGCACCTACTGCAACTTGGAACCTCAACTTTGTTTTGGAAAAATTAACTTTACCTCCTTTTGAGCCAGCTAACACAGCAGAATTAAAATATGTCTCTTGGAAAACTGCTCTGCTCCTGGCAATAACATCAGCACGAAGAGTTTCATTATTACAGGCACTAATGGCAGTGGAACCTTTCCTCATTTTCCACCAGGACAGGGTGTCTTTAAGAACTAACCCTACGTTTATGCTAAAGGTGGTATCTAGTGTGGCTCTAAACCAAACTATTCATTTGCCAACTTTTTATCCAAAACAACAGAATAAAGGGGTGAGACTACTGCATTATTTGGATATTCACAGGCAGTTACGCTTCTACTTGGACAAAACCAAAGCTTTCAGAAAATCTGAGCAATTATTGGTAGCATATGCTGCAGGAGCACAGGGAAAAGCCATTTCAAAACAGACTATTTCAAAATGGATAGGACATTGTATACGTTTCTGCTATACACACCATGGGAAACCTGTACCTAGCAACACTAGATCTCACTCCACCAGGGCAACAGCCACTTCAACTGCCTACCTCAGAGGAGTACCTACCAAGGATATTTTGGAAGCAGCAACATGGAGTTCTGTGCATACCTTCACCAAGCATTACCATCTGCCTTTATACTCTAAATCCAGAGCTGGCTTTGCCACTGCTGTGCTGCAGGGCCTTATAGCCACCCCTAATGCCTTATAGACCCAGCCACCTTACCTCAGCTTTGGGATTCTACCCAAGTGTAATGACTGCAGCAGTGTAACACGATGAACATAGTACAGTTTTGTACCTACCATAAATGTAGATGTTCGAGTGTATACACTGCTGCAGTCCAGGTTACCCTCCCTCCTTCCCCCCCTTACTTGCTGGTATGTACCTATGTCTTCTACACTTTACTACCTATGGGGGAGTATTTGCTGGTAACTGAAAGTTGTTGTTTGCTTTTCTTATGTATGTTTTATTAGCAATTTGAATTGCCTTCCTATTGGGGGGCTCCTGACATCTGGGGCAAGAAAAACTGAAGAAAATGGCATCAGCTGCATCTTATATACCCCTGTCGCACTGACGTCAGGGAGGAGGTGACAGCAGCCGACGCCGGACCAAGACTTTGGAACTCAGGCCGACTGGGGAACCGCCTGACGGCAGGATAACCCAAGTGTAATGACTGCAGCAGTGTATACACTCTAACATCTACATTTATGGTAGGTACAAAACTGTACGTTATCTCACCATGTGGATCTTCTCACACAAGGCAAGGGATCTCTTACCCATCCTCACTTATCTACTCTTTAACTGACACTGTGGGTGATAGGATTTTGCTCCCTTTCAAGCACTTCTTTCTGAAGATGTGCTTCGGGTTCTGCAGGAGACTTGGAATCCCACTACCAGGAAATCATGCTTGTCCAAATGGAAGTGATTTTTCTGTCTAGTGCCACTCTCACCATCAGAGTTCTCTCTTTCTAAGGAGGTTCCTCTGGCTCTGTCTTATTTGTGTGGTCTGCTTCGTGCTTGGCTGGCATATTCTTCATTTAAAGTTCAGGTGTTAGTCTCTGTTTACCTGCCCTTGACTGCTCCTCTGATCTCTAGATTTGAGGTCAAGTAATTTCTTAAAGGTGTTCTTCATATCATTCCTTGCAGGAAGCCTTTTCCACTTTCCTGGGACCTCAGTTTAATACGTGAGAAAAATCGACTCTGGCTTATTTTGAGCCTGCTTCTGTAGCTTCCTTACAAGATTGCACCTGGAAGACTGTTCTTCTTTTTGCAGTCACGTCAGTCAAGACGGTATCTGAAGTTCAGGCTCTCATGGCTATTCCTCCTTTCTTAGTTTTTCAGAGGGGCATGGTGTCTCTTCATACTAATCTTTTTTATGCCCATGGTGGTCAATGACTTGCCCCTTAATCTGTCTATTCAACTTCCTTCCTTTTTTCCTTCTCTACAGACTGCCAGTGAGCAGGTTCTTCACACCTTAGAATTCCATAGACAGCTTGGATATTTTGGATAAAACTAAAGTTATTTGCAAATCTGAGCAGTTTTTTGTTTCCTTTCATTCTAGGACTTTGGCCATTTCTAAGCAAACCATCTCCATCTGGTTTTCTAAGATCATTTCTTTTTGTTGTTCACGTCTTCCTTGCCAGTAAAGGTGCCATTCTACTAGGGCAGTTCCCTTCTCTGATGCCTTTTTCAAGTGTCTGGATACCAATTCCATCCTTGAGGCTGGTACTTGGTCCTTTGTTCATGCTTTGACTAAGCATTACAAATTGGATGTTATTTTCAGGGTCAGTGCAGGTTTTGCTAGGTCTATCCCGCATGGTTTTGTAGAGGGCTGTTCTGTGCTTTCCTCCTCCCAGGCTTCCTCCTGAGCTTTTGTACTCTGTGTTATGTAAAGAATACTGCAACAGTGATATGAAAATAGATAGTACAAGTGTGTAAAATTTTACCGTAACACTAGACGTTCTTCTGTTCAGTGTTGCAGTATTTGCTCCCTTCCTTTTACCCCCCTGCCCTGTGCTTTTGTTGCCCTCCTGGCTGAGGGAGTCTTCGTTTTCTTCCCTTTTCTCCTTCTGGATGCTCATGTTCTACTTGTACTCAAGGCCATTCTGCTCCTCCTGGGGCTTTTTCAGTTCTGAGTGAGTGTCTGTACTTTTATGCCCTACGCCTTGCTCACAGAGCATTCTTGTGACGTACGTTGCCTCTTAGAATTAAAGACTTTGGTATACTGGCTAGACATTGGGCTATCCTAGGTGAGAGATCCCTTAGGTAAAGAGTACAGTAACAGTGAAGCGAAGGACATCTAGTGTTATGGTAAAATTTTACACAACTGTACTTTCTCCTCTATAAAGCTTTTCCCTGCCTCACCTTGCAGTGTAGAAAGACCGCTGCCCTCTCGCATTATTGTCAGCTATTTCTTCTACCTCTCCATTACTAGCAGATGTCAACTCCTCATTTTTAATAAAACTTGAACTACGTTATAATAAAATTGCAAAATTTGCAACCCACCTTCTAAGTAAAATCCGTCATTGCCTAGCACTCAGTAATCTAAACTTGCTGGAATTCCCCAAATATCAAAATTTCACTCAACGTAAACTAGCCCAAAGTATATGTCGTCATCCAAGCAAATGTCTGGCACTGAAGGTAGTAATGCAGTGGTTCTCCCCATCCATATGTCATAAGTCTAATGGCACACGTCTTACCCAAGTCCATAGTGCAAACAGTAAACATGATGAAACAATGTGTTCCCAGATGTTGGAATACTGTCCCATAAGACTTGAGACCAGTCATAATTCCAAAATACTTAAAAGCTTAATTTAATTTGGAATCCAAGAGGTGACTCCTGTGTTCCTGCCACATTTTCCCTGGCTAAATCTTGCTACAGCTTCTGTCCTCTATCTTTAGTGACCTTTTGGTGTTCCTGAGTAATCTAAGCTTCTGGGCTTTCATTTGAAAACCCAGTAGCTTAGCATTGCTGCAGTAAAATTGAAATGTAACTTTGTGGAGTATGATTTCCAGGATCTATGTCTTCTATATATTTATGTAGACATTTTAATTTTTGTATTTTGTATGTTATAGTTATAGTTAACATTTGTTGTTTAGTCTTGTATGACATTTTGTAAGTTTTGTCAACTTTGGAACTTTTCTCCTTGGGTCTCCACTGAAAAGGGGACTGCCATGGTCCAGTCTAACTTTCAGTGTGAATAAATATTAAATATTGATTAATAAGTGCATAAATAGTGACTTCCAACTGCTCTACATTTTTCTGTATTTCCTTAGGTGGTTGATTTAATTGAAAAGTCTAGGCTTTTCAAAGCCAGTGTTATCCTCTTAGCTTCTTTCTGGACTCTGCAGACATGGTTGCCCTTTCCTGGTCTTCCCTTCTGGAGAAGATATTGCTTCCACTTACCTGCGAAAATCTGTACAATGGGGAGGTATAGTCTGCAACATAGCTGTCCACCTCAGAGCAAGAAATCTGGGCAAAGACGTAAGTAATGGGGGACAAAGATCCAAAAACAGAGAGCATTTTGAAATATTGCTCTTACAAACCTATGAAGTTGATAGAATAACAGGTTTTGCATTAGGGTGAATTTTCTGGAGGACATGGAAGTCTGACTCTCAAATGTCTGTCTTCAAAGATTTGGCAGTGATTTGCCAGAACAACACAATTTTGAGTAAAAGTTAATATGAAACAAAAATCTAGACTTTCTGCAAAAATCTGTGCAGCTAACAGGAATAGTCCAGAACCAAACTGCACCCATTTGTCAGATCCGAAGACTCAAGATGTGACCAAAAGTAACAGGAAGAAGAAAACACATGAAGGGAACCAATAGATCCAGAAGTAGTGAACTCCAATAGAGCCAGCAAAGCGATAGTATTAGTCCAAACTTCGACTCGCGCAACTCAAAAGATGGAGCGCATGCAGCCAGACCCAGGCTCATATTTGAAGAGAAGGTAATACCGGCTAGAACAACAATGTCCAGGAACCTGCTGGAATAGCAGGATCCATGTTAGCATGAATTTACTGAAGGATATGAAGTCTGAACCCAAAGATATGCAACTAGTCTGAGAGTTCATTCCTGCATGCATACCTCTCAACCTCTTAGAACTGGACAATGACGTAAATAATGGGGGGACGATGACGACAAAGGCCTAAAATAGGGACATTTTTTAAATATTGCCCTTGCAAACTTAAACTTGACAGAATAACAGGTTTTGCATTAGCATAAATTTGCTGAAGGGTATGAAGTCTGAAACTCCAATGTCTGTCATTATTTTCTGACTTAAATTCTGAATGATTTGCCAACAAATTGCAAAAAAAAAAAAAAAAGAAAAACACACACAAGTTTGATAAAACAGACCAAAAATATGAGGGAAAAAATGTACGTTCTGCAAAAATCTGTATAATTTAGAGGTATGCCTCCGTGATCTACTAAAAAAAAAAAAAAAACTTAACATACTTCTCAACCTGATGCTTCACCACAAAAGTGAATCCAATCCAGTAGAAAAACACGGATTTATTCTTAAAAATACACACAAGTAGCTTAAAATTTGTGATATATATCCACGTGTGGTACAACAGCAGATAAATTCTTTAGCGCCTCGGCACACTTGCCTTTAACAGAGTAAAACCTTTCCATATGCATTTTCATCACCTTTATACTAACATAAAACACACCCTCTTAATACATTAATTAACAAATAAAGAAACAACACTACAATACTCACAGTAATACATACTATTCATATACGCACTTATAACAAACTTTTCCAAGAACAATCATAGTTTAACCCTCTAGGATTTAGGGTATTAAATTTTAAAATTAAACATAACTCTTTCTTTCTTAATATATGTTTAGTTTGTTGCTCACTTAAATATATATTACCTTTTACACTATCTAAAACCGTTACAACTAATCCCTCTGGATTACCATTATGGAATTTATTAAAGTGCAATGCTATGGGGCTAGTTTGTTTAAAATGTTTTATGTCTCTGACATGTTCTTTTATTCTACATGCAAGAGACCTCTTAGTTTCTCCCACATAAAATTTATTGCACGTACATCTCATACCATATACAACTCTCTCCGTATTGCAATTAAAGATGCCATTTGTAACAAAAGAAACCCCATTAATAATATTAAATTCCTTAACTACAAACTTGCAAATACTACATTTGCCACAAGCTGTAGTACCCAACTGTTCTACTTGCTTTCCCATTTTAATATTAGGCATACTAAACCAACTGTGAACAATAAAATCTTTAATACTTCTACCTTTTCTGTATGAAAAACCCATTCTTTTATTACTCAAAAAATCTACCTCACTTTTGACCAAATTCCAACTACATTTAACTTGTTCCATAATCTGATCAGACAATACAGAAAAAGTTGAAACAAAATAAATACAGTCACTAATCTTCCTATTCGACCTAATATTTTTAATAATACCTTGTTTCTCATTTTTCCTTACCTTTTTCAAGCTCTCATTTACATCCCTTTAATTATACCCTCTTAATATAAATTTATTAAAACTTTGAATAAATTAATTCTCCATAATTACTGGATCGCTACATAATCTCTTAATCCTATTAAATTCTGTATATGGTATAGCTTTTATTGTATGTGATGGATGAAAACTTTTTCCATGTAAAGTAGATCCAGCACCATGAAATTTCCTATATATACTATAATCTATATTTTTACCCACACTTCCTTTCAATAAAACATCTAAATACTTCACTTCATTACCTATTTGTAAACCATCAAATTTAATGCCCATGTTATTGTCTTGTATTTGATCTAAAAACAAGGGAACTTGTTCCTGCCCTCCCTTACAAATAAATATAAGATCGTCAATAAAGTGACAATATTTACACACATACTTCCGAAAAAAATTGATTAACATATATGCAGTTATTTTCAAAATATCCCATAAAAACATAAGCATAACTAGGGGCAAAAGCTGCCCCCATTGCTCTGCCTTGTTTTTGTCTATATACAGTACCATTAAATTCAAACATATTGTTCTTTAAACACATACTAATCAATACCATTATAAATTCCACAACCGGGCTTTGTGGTTATATATACTTCTCAACCTGTTAGCCCAAGAAACGTGAAAGTCTCTAGAACAACAGACCAATACTGGAGACTAAAAACTGGACTGAACAGCCGAGCTATAGGCTACAGAAACAACTACATCCATTCTTTGGATCTAAAGGAAAAGGATGTGACCAGAAATATCAGACTTGCCTGACATGCATGGATCTGGCAAAAAAACTGTATCGGATCCAAAGAGGGCCAGGCCAATGCAGCCCTCAGATCTGACACCATAAACCTCAGTCTGTCATGGCAAAAAAGGAATAATTTTAAAGTTAAAAACAGTCTTCCCAACACAGAAGGTTAATGGAGTAACAGATTTGTGTTGGTATGAAACCTCTGAAGGATATGGAGTCTTAACATGAAATACCTGCTACCACTTCCTGACTGTAATACTCAACAATCTGCCAGTGATTGGGCAGAAACCACAAAAATCATGAGAAACGAACCAACAATTTGAATCGAAAATCTGGACATCTCTATCAACATACCACTTTGACAGCAGGGAGGCATGATACAAGAGAGATCTGATCCTCTGATATGACAAGATGGAAAAAACGATCAGTAACCTTCATTTCATGGAAGAACTCACTAGTAATGCCTAAAGTAAAAGATACCTATGTTGATAAAAGTGGTATGTTTAACTTTGTTATAATTGAGTGAAACAGAACACTATATACATTGGTGAACTCTTACTGGATCCCAGAGGCTGGAGCTAAAGATGAAAAAAAAAATACTTGGATACTGTAGCCTATTACATGAAAGGTGAGGTCATATTGGCTGGTGATTTTAATTTTATTTTATCAGACAAAGATACCAATGCAGATAGGTGAGAATCACGTCTTCAGCTAAACACTTCGCGAATTTTCTAAATCTGATGAATTTGAAAGATAAGAAAAACAAACTCACTTTAGTTTACCCATTGTTCATATAGTTATGAAACACAAATATTAATAACAGATTAAGACAAAAATTTATCACATATCAGAGAAGTTTCACTAGTTTCATGTCCATTATCAGACCATAATGCTGTCATATTTAATATTATTTAAAAAGTCTGACAGTCTAATACACCACAAGAGATTACCAGTATACATTATTAAAATAATAGGCTTCAAGGATTGGTATGTTAGAGATCAACACTTTCCTAGAAATAAACGGTGAATGTTGAAGTTACTGACATTGTCCTGTAGGCTTCACTAAAGGCTTAATTAAATTGAAGAGTTACAAGTTGGTATATTAGTAAAACAAAAGAATGGGACAAATAATTGAATAAACTTCAGGCCAAAATAGACTCTAAAGTTAAATCAAATGATATTGAAATCAAGTGACATTATCAGTCAGTCTGAACTTAAAATACAAAATATGTTGAAATTCTAAATCATATAGTTTCAGTAAACGTGGAAGAACTTAAAACTTCAGGCATACTCAGTAAACACTAAGCTTGCATAAACCTACTCTTAGATCAAAGAAAATGAATAAACTAAACCATATCAAAGAAATTATAACATATATAAATAATAAAAAAGAAAGTAGAACAGATATTAAAGGTATTCTTGTGAGCGTTAAAATATTTTATGGAAGTATAAATTATAATGCAAATAACTTAGATAACAATGATATAGTTTAAACTATTCTAAGGAAAAATATAAATAATAAATTAACAAGGGAACAAATAAAAGATAGACCATTTACTTTAACAGAAATAAAAGATCAAATAAAAAAGTTAAAAAAAATAATAAGGTGCCAGGCTTAGATGGTCTTGTACCAGAACTATATAAAATACAACCTGATGATGTAGTTAAAATATTAGATAAGGTCTATAGAGAAATTAAAAAAAACTGCTGAAGTCCCCCATCATGGAAATATTCCCTTCTGTCACCTATTTTAAAACAAGATAAGGATCCTACAAAAGTGTTCATCATACAGATCAATTTCACTTTTAAATGTGGACTATAAGATGCTCATTCCCCTTTTTAAGATGCTCATTCCCCTTTTTAAGCTAACAGAATTAATCTATTTATACCCAAACTAATTAACAGTGATCAAACTGGGTTTATTTTAAGTAGTCAAGCAGAGGCTAATATAAGAACACATACAATTAACATGAAACAAAAAGTAGTACAGCAACCCAAAAATACCAGTCGACAGCGTAGAAAATAATGAAAAGTCCAATTACCATGTAGTGCTGTCGCTGGTGGCTACACCTCGTAAACACTGTTCAAACAAAACTCAGCGTGTCTTCACAGCTCAGAAAAGGAAATTCCTTCTGAACGTCTTCAAAACTACTCCTGGAGGGAAATCGTAGTCATCATAGGCACAATGAAGCAAAAACGTCAACGTTGCTTCCAAGCAGATAATGATGGTCAATACTCCAAGTATAATAAAACACAGCTTTATTCACAAGGTGCACAAAAAGTTAGCGCTTTCGCCGTTAGGCTTCATCAGACTATAAAAAATACATTCAGCAGCAGTTGTTTAAAAAGTCCGCCCTACTCAGTGATAGGTTACATTCAATTAATTGAAATTTAAAGCGCCCTGACAAACATATAGATAAAACTCATACACATATTTGAGTACATAAAGCAGTAACACTAAATAAAAAACTATATTAATGCATAACTTTTTTAAAACCTCACATATGCATAAAAACATATACGGCAAGTTATTCATAGACAACTATCTCACCAGAATTATTAATAAAAAATCCATATGTAAAAAATACTATATCCTATTAACAAACATCATGGTCTAGGGATTTTTCTACCTTTCAACACAGGTTTAATATGAATTTTATCATTAAGGCCCGGTGGGTCATCAGCTCTAAGTCTGATGATCCACCTTAGCTCACATTCTAAAGTACGATTTATTAAATCACCCCCCCTATAATAGGGTGTTAAATGTTGTATAACGCTGAATCTAAAACTATGACCAGGACCTGTCATTTTATTATGTCTGGCCAATGCATTAAAATCTGACCCTTTCCTAATGTGGTAATTGTGTTCCCTAATACGGTCCTTAAAAGGCCTGTTGGTTTTCCCTACATAAAATGAGGGGCATACTTCACATCTAGCCAAATATACCACATTTCTGCTGTTACAATCAGTATTAGTACTAAAATGGAATGTATGTCCCGTAACAGGATGCAAGAAAATCAGTTCTTCATTTATGTATTCACAATGGTTACACATACCACATGATACCGTATTTCTGTTCATATTTACAAAAGTCTGCTTGTAGCCAGTATTTTTTGGTCTACATAATAACCTTTTTAAATTAGGCTTATTTCTGTATGTAATCCTGGGATGGGGTCCCACTATACTAGCAACATCACTATCTGATAACAAGATATCCCAATTTTTATAAAACATATCTCTAATTTCCCTCATATCTCTAGTGAAGGAAATAATAGGTCTAACCTCCGTAATGGGTGATGGGAGGCCCTCTCCATGATGTCCAGTTTGGTCAGAAAAATAGGGGTAAGCCCTAGTAGACCGTAGATTGTGTACTTCTAAGATAACATTATCAACTAATTCAGGGTCATAGTTCCTATCAATGAATCTCATTCTCATTTCTTTTATTTCCTTCAAATAACAATCATCTGCAGGATTGTACCTGGATGCTCTCATAAATTGACCTTTTAGTATATTATAAAATATATGCTTGGGATGCATACTGTCTCTGCAAAGTAGTGTGTTCCGATGACATAATTTACGATGTATAGAAGTATTCAGAAGTCCACTGTCCAATCTGAACACTTCCACATCCAAGTATGAAATCCTACTATCAGAGTAACTCAAAGTGAACCTTAGAAAATCTGTGGAAGAGTTCATGGAGTTCACAAAACTCTGAAGTGTATCTACTTCCCCAAACCAGAGAAAAAAGAGGTCATCCACAAATCTACGGTATAAACCCCCAAACTCCTTAAATAAAGGTGAATCATGCAGGAACCTGTCTTCCCATGCAGCCATTACAAGGTTGGCGTAGCTATTGGCACAGGAAGTGCCCATAGCTACGCCATCCCTCTGGAGGTAAAAATCTTCACCAAAAATTAATAAGTTGTTGGATAGTACCATCTCCAAGTAGAGTGTAATCAAATCTATTCTGTCAGCAGAGAAGTCAGAATGGAGTCGTAAATAATCTTGTATATAATTAATTCCTATTTCATTAGGTATCACTGTGAAAAGACTCACAACATCTAATGTCACTAATATATACTGTCTCCCCTCATCTAAGCTCTTAACATATGTGTATAAATCTAACAAGAATTGTTTACTGTCTTTCAATATATATATGTTCTTATCAACCAGGGGTCTAAGGACTGTCTCTACATAGATCGATAATGGTTCAGTTACCCATCCCTGGCCAGCCACAATAGGCCTCATGGGAGGATCAATACGGGATTTGTGTACCTTAGGTAATCCCTGTATGACCGGTACAACTGGATGCTCAACTTTAAAGTACTGATACAGTTCTTCAGTAATACTTGATGACATGAGAAGGTCATCCAAAGTATAATAAACATCGAAAACTTTCTGTCCAACTGCTGCTTGATCAATCTTATCATAAAAATTCCTGTCACTCAAAAGTTGGATCATTCTATCATTGTAATCTGATGTATCCATTAGTACAATGGGACCACCCTTGTCTGCTGGTCTAATTACAAGCTTATCATCATTTCTCAAACCCTTCAATGCTTGTCTCTGTTTATAATTTAAGTTTTGACCATGCTTCATGTACTTATGTGTTTGAAAGTATGTATGTATATTATTCTCAACTACTCTCCCAAACACATCTACCACCGGATGTAATTGGGGGACATATGTACTATTCGGGCGAAAACGAAAAGCCTGTTGGTCATTGTTAACTGAGCCATAATCTAATCTTAACTGAACATTTCTAGTAAACATTTTGGTATCTATAACCAAATCTACTACATTGTCTCCACAAGTGGGTATAAAATTCAAGCCCTTATTCAAAACTTGTACCTCATTTTCATTCAAATTTCTACTAGAGAGGTTCACTATTAGTGAGGAGTCCTCTCCCACATTTTTTTGAGTGTGGGTCCATTGTAATCCTCCATCGACCCCTTTCTTTTGTGTCTGCCTCTGCTTCCTGAATGTTTGCTTTCGTAATACTGTCCTTGTGCTATCGGGAAAGGGACATTACCCTTCTGTATTAATGCATCTCCAGTCCTCCCCCCTGATGTTACTTTTGGTCTAACTACAGCCTCCTTAGGGTTATGTGTATTACTGACACTTAATAAATTATCTGTGTCCTCTACTCTCTTGTTGTATATCTAATTGTACTTCAGGATTTTGTGTATTACTTAATGTAGGCATGTTTTCTTCTACCTCTGAGAGGTTCTCTCTCCTCTCTACTAACTGCACTGGTGTCACTATTGTTGCTTCTGTAGTACCACCCCCAGCAGTTACTTGGGAGATATCTGTGGTAACCGTATCTAAGACAGGATTATGTACAAACTGCTCTGAGGGCGCCTGTCTAGATGTCCTAGAAACATGTGAAGCATAAGTACCACGTTGGCCAGACGTAACACTGAAATTATTCCTATTCTGTTCCCTAGGCCATGTGAAAACTTGATTGCTGTTGAAATCCCTAACATCTCTGCTAATCTTCACTTTCTTTTGTTCAATTAAACGTTTTTCAAACAGACAAACGTCATCTATTACTCGTTCTACTTGATTATGCATATATATATTATTACATTTCTTATTCACGTTATGAAAACATTCATTAACAAAGTTTTTCAACATTACTTCTTCAGGTGTATGATATTCAATTAGCAATTTCATATAACTATAACTTAATTCAATGTTAAGTTGTTGCCATTTAAAAAGAAGGTCAGGGAATCTATTCCCTGACGTGGGCATTTTTAAAATTCGGAGCCCACGAGGTACAATTTTCTTATTTAAACAAGCTTCAAAGTATTGCCTTTGTACCTGTAACTTTTTTAACTTCATAAAGGCAACTTCAAGCTCCTGTAAGTCCTTCGAGATGTTTAATGAATTATTAGAAGCCTCTTCGTTGTTAACGGACTCAACATTAGGCTGAAAATCCAAAAGTACATTAGCATTGCCGGTCAGGCAAACTTGAAAACGGGATACACCCTTAGCCATCATCCTGGGTTGCCGTGCACAGTAAAATAAGATATAAAATGAAACAAAAAGTAGTACAGCAACCCAAACAAAAATACCAGTCGACAGTGTAGAAAATAATGAAAAGTCCAATTACCATGTAGTGCTGTCGCTGGTGGCTACACCTCGTAAACACTGTTCAAACAAAACTCAGCGTGTCTTCACAGCTCAGAAAAGAAGGAAATTCCTTCTGAACGTCTTCAAAACTACTCCTGGAGGGAAATCGTAGTCATCATAGGCACAATGAAGCAAAAACGTCAACGTTGCTTCCAAGCAGATAATGATGGTCAATACTCCAAGTATTGAAGCAGTTTGTAGGCTGCAAGGTTCAGTGTTAGACGCTGAGGGTGCAGAATCTGGTTCTCCTGCTGAGACAGCAGAGCAGTTTGTACATAATCCTGTCTTAGATACGGTTACCACAGATATCTCCCAAGTAACTGCTGGGGGTGGTACTACAGAAGCAACAATAGTGACACCAGTGCAGTTAGTAGAGAGGAGAGAGAACCTCTCAGAGGTAGAAGAAAACATGCCTACATTAAGTAATACACAAAATCCTGAAGTACAATTAGATATACAACAAGAGAGTAGAGGACACAGATAATTTATTAAGTGTCAGTAATACACAGAACCCTAAGGAGGCTGTAGTTAGACCAAAAGTAACATCAGGGGGGAGGACTGGAGATGCATTAATACAGAAGGGTAATGTCCCTTTCCCGATAGCACAAGGACAGTATTACGAAAGCAAACGTTCAGTAAGCAGAGGCAGACACAAAAGAAAGGGGTCGATGGAGGATTACAATGGACCCACACTCAAAAAAATGTGGGAGAGGACTCCTCACTAATAGTGAACCTCTCTAGTAGAAATTTGAATGAAAATGAGGTACAAGTTTTGAATAAGGGCTTGAATTTTATACCCACTTGTGGAGACAATGTAGTAGATTTGGTTATAGATACCAAAATGTTTACTAGAAATGTTCAGTTAAGATTAGATTATGGCTCAGTTAACAATGACCAACAGGCTTTTCGTTTTCGCCCGAATAGTACATATGTCCCCCAATTACATCCGGTGGTAGATGTGTTTGGGAGAGTAGTTGAGAATAATATACATACATACTTTCAAACACATAAGTACATGAAGCATGGTCAAAACTTAAATTATAAACAGAGACAAGCATTGAAGGGTTTGAGAAATGATGATAAGCTTGTAATTAGACCAGCAGACAAGGGTGGTCCCATTGTACTAATGGATACATCAGATTACAATGATAGAATGATCCAACTTTTGAGTGACAGGAATTTTTATGATAAGATTGATCAAGCAACAGTTGGACAGAAAGTTTTCGATGTTTATTATACTTTGGATGACCTTCTCATGTCATCAAGTATTACTGAAGAACTGTATCAGTACTTTAAAGTTGAACATCCAGTTGTACTGGTCATACAGGGATTACCTAAGGTACACAAATCCCGTATTGATCCTCCCATGAGGCCTATTGTGGCTGGCCAGGGATGGGTAACTGAACCATTATCGATCTATGTAGAGACAGTCCTTAGACCCCTGGTTGATAAGAACATATATATATTGAAAGACAGTAAACAATTCTTGTTAGATTTATACACATATGTTAAGAGCTTAGATGAGGGGAGACAGTATATATTAGTGACATTAGATGTTGTGAGTCTTTTCACAGTGATACCTAATGAAATAGGAATTAATTATATACAAGATTATTTACGACTCCATTCTGACTTCTCTGCTGACAGAATAGATTTGATTACACTCTACTTGGAGATGGTACTATCCAACAACTTATTAATTTTTGGTGAAGATTTTTACCTCCAGAGGGATGGCGTAGCTATGGGCACTTCCTGTGCCAATAGCTACGCCAACCTTGTAATGGCTGCATGGGAAGACAGGTTCCTGCATGATTCACCTTTATTTAAGGAGTTTGGGGGTTTATACCGTAGATTTGTGGATGACCTCTTTTTTCTCTGGTTTGGGGAAGTAGATACACTTCAGAGTTTTGTGAACTCCATGAACTCTTCCACAGATTTTCTAAGGTTCACTTTGAGTTACTCTGATAGTAGGATTTCATACTTGGATGTGGAAGTGTTCAGATTGGACAGTGGACTTCTGAATACTTCTATACATCGTAAATTATGTCATCGGAACACACTACTTTGCAGAGACAGTATGCATCCCAAGCATATATTTTATAATATACTAAAAGGTCAATTTATGAGAGCATCCAGGTACAATCCTGCAGATGATTGTTATTTGAAGGAAATAAAAGAAATGAGAATGAGATTCATTGATAGGAACTATGACCCTGAATTAGTTGATAAGGTTATCTTAGAAGTACACAATCTACGGTCTACTAGGGCTTACCCCTATTTTTCTGACCAAACTGGACATCATGGAGAGGGCCTCCCATCACCCATTACGGAGGTTAGACCTATTATTTCCTTCACTAGAGATATGAGGGAAATTAGAGATATGTTTTATAAAAATTGGGATATCTTGTTATCAGATAGTGATGTTGCTAGTATAGTGGGACCCCATCCCAGGATTACATATAGAAATAAGCCTAATTTAAAAAAGTTATTATGTAGACCAAAAAATACTGGCTACAAGCAGACTTTTGTAAATATGAACAGAAATACGGTATCATGTGGTATGTGTAACCATTGTGAATACATAAATGAAGAACTGATTTTCTTGCATCCTGTTACGGGACATACATTCCATTTTAGTACTAATACTGATTGTAACAGCAGAAATGTGGTATATTTGGCTAGATGTGAAGTATGCCCCTCATTTTATGTAGGGAAAACCAACAGGCCTTTTAAGGACCGTATTAGGGAACACAATTACCACATTAGGAAAGGGTCAGATTTTAATGCATTGGCCAGACATAATAAAATGACAGGTCCTGGTCATAGTTTTAGATTCAGCGTTATACAACATTTAACACCCTATTATAGGGGGGGTGATTTAATAAATCGTACTTTAGAATGTGAGCTAAGGTGGATCATCAGACTTAGAGCTGATGACCCACCGGGCCTTAATGATAAAATTCATATTAAACCTGTGTTGAAAGGTAGAAAAATCCCTAGACCATGATGTTTGTTAATAGGATATAGTATTTTTTACATATGGATTTTTTATTAATAATTCTGGTGAGATAGTTGTCTATGAATAACTTGCCGTATATGTTTTTATGCATATGTGAGGTTTTAAAAAAGTTATGCATTAATATAGTTTTTTATTTAGTGTTACTGCTTTATGTACTCAAATATGTGTATGAGTTTTATCTATATGTTTGTCAGGGCGCTTTAAATTTCAATTAATTGAATGTAACCTATCACTGAGTAGGGCGGACTTTTTAAACAACTGCTGCTGAATGTATTTTTTATAGTCTGATGAAGCCTAACGGCGAAAGCGCTAACTTTTTGTGCACCTTGTGAATAAAGCTGTGTTTTATTATACTTGGAGTATTGACCATCATTATCTGCTTGGAAGCAACGTTGACGTTTTTGCTTCATTGTGCCTATGATGACTACGATTTCCCTCCAGGAGTAGTTTTGAAGAC
This sequence comes from Protopterus annectens, assembly GCF_019279795.1. Lineage (NCBI taxonomy): Eukaryota > Metazoa > Chordata > Ceratodontiformes > Protopteridae > Protopterus > Protopterus annectens. Next base: position 854,484,414 of record NC_056737.1, on the reverse strand, counting down.
GTTCAGAAGGAATTTCCTTCTTTTCTGAGCTGTGAAGACACGCTGAGTTTTGTTTGAACAGTGTTTACGAGGTGTAGCCACCAGCGACAGCACTACATGGTAATTGGACATACAATTAACAGACTATGCAAATAAAAATAATAAAGAACTTTCCATAATTTGTCTCGATTTAGATGAGGCTTATGACTCAGTTTATTGGTCGTACCTGTTTAAAGCACTTCATGTGTAATTTCTCACTTGAGCTAATTACATTAATTTCTAAGTTATACAGTAACTCTTGTGCTTATGTTAAAATAGGTTGGTTCTTTGCAATTCCTTTAAATTAAACAAGGCTGTTCATTATCACCTTTATTTTTTTCATTTGTTATAGAACTCTTTGGTAATAGTATTAGATCCAATAAGAGCATTAATGTTATCAAAATAAAAGAAGATTTCAAACTAAAGATTTAACGTTTTGCTGTTATATTTTATTAATAGGAAATATAGAAAATTTATTAGAACATATTAGTTCTATGAGTCAGTTTGAAGAAATCTCAAAATTAACATTTAGTCATGATAAAACAAGTACATTATTAATAAAAATTAAAAAAATCATACAGAAATATTCTAACTTCAATTGGAATAGCAATCAAATGAAATACCTTGGTATAACCGTTATGTCTGATATTTAAGAAATGATGCAAACCAACTTTCAACAGGTTGTTGATAAAATTTTAACTTTATTCGCAAATTGGAATACATTTTCTTTACCATGGAGGAATGATTAATGCTTAAGATGATAATTCTCCCTTCAATATTGTTTGTCTTACAATCTTTAGTTCTATATGCACCAAAAAAAAAAATGGTGAAGAAGATAAATAATATTCTGCTTAATTGTTTGGCATCCTGATAAACCAAGAGTTTCCTTTGATTGGCACAGAAAAAGTTGAGATAATGGTGGAATAGGATTCCCCGCTATTCAATTGTGTGCTACTTTAACAATTGTAAAAGTTAGTGTTGTGAATAAATTCATCTTATGATTTAAAATAGAAAGAAATATGTCAATAAATATTATTAGTAAATAATAAATACATCATAACCGGTCATAAATAGTACAGAATAGTTTTATCTGGTTATTAAACTATTTTTGAGTAAGTTGTATTACACCTTCTTCTCAAATTCCCTATTTAACTAACATCATTTCCTCTTTCCAAACATTCACATATTCTAATCGTATTAAAGATCTAATATTTTCTATGTCTGACTGCTTAGAAACTCATAACTTCAACTAAATGTTAGTATTGAAACAACAGAGTAATTTAATTTATTGGCATAAATTCTTAAATAGTCTTAATGTTTACAGGGTTGAACATTTTAAGGTCCAAATACAGTCAGGATTCTGAAAATTGGTTAATTTTACAAATATTTAGAGACTTTGTGAACACAGAGGTAAGATATTTAATCTAGATAAGAAATTGTTCCCCAAATTATTGGAATTCTTAATAAATATCAGTAGTAATGCATTGAAAATGGATCATATTTGTCAGAAATTTATAAAATTCTTAAGTTAGATTTCACATATTTAGACCATTCCTGTTGGAACTAATCCTGAAAAATTAATAATGAACACTTCCATGAATAATACAAGAAATTAATATTAAAATCTATAGATAAAACTACATCTTCATTATATTAGAAAACTCTGCAGACTAGTCGTGGGATTGTGGAACACAGCCTTGAGCTACCAAGTGCACCTACAAGCTCAGTTCCTGCCAGGAAAATTAAATACACTGGCAGACGGACTAAGCAGAAACCTTATGGACCCACACGAGTGGAAACTGGAACCAAGGATTTTCAACATGTTGACAAGCAGATGGGGGAGCCCAGATATAGACCTGTTTGCCTCTCCCCAGAACTACCAATTGGACAAATTTTGCACAAGGACTCTCCACAAACAAGCCTGGAAAGTGGATGCTCTGTCCTTCACCTATTAGTCTATGCCTTCCCCCTCTGCCTCTGCTCTCCAAAGTACTACTAAAAATCAAACAGGGCAAACCGAGGATGATTTTGATTGCTCCAGACTGGCTGCGCCAACACTGGTACCCCCTCCTGCGCAGTGTGTCACGGTTATCTCCATGGCACCTGCCTCAGACTCCTTCCATGCTGTCTCAGCAGGAGAACCAGATTCTGCACCCTCAGCGTCTAACACTGAACCTTGCAGCCTGGCTAATTACTTAATCTCTCCTTTACCATCCCCCAGCAAATATGTGATGGATATCATTTTAGAGGCAAGGAGGCCTAGTACTAGACAATCTTATGCTGACAAATGGAAAAGATTCTGTGCCTGGAACCAACCTCAAGGGATGAGCACAGCAGCGCCCAATTTACCTCAGATTTTACAATACTTAACTGAGATGCTTCACAAGGACCGGTTATTTTTTCTGCCATTAAAATCCACGCCTCAGCCATTTCAGCTCATTATAACACAGAACCTCCCCTCTTCTCTCATCCACTGCTCAAGCAGTTCTACAGAGGGGCCACAAATTTGAGACCACCCAGGAGAGCTCCAACCCCAACCTGGGACCTTAACTTTGTCTTGGAGAAACTCACTCTACCTCCTTTCGAGCCAGCTGCTACTGCAGACTTAAAATTTCTTTCTTGGAAAACAGCTTTCCTTTTAGCAATCACTTCAGCTAGAAGGGTATCTGAATTACAGGCCCTTATGGCAGTGGAGCCTTTCGTCATCTCTCATGTGGACAGGGTGTCCCTCAGAACCAATCTATCCTTCATGGCCAAGGTGGTATCCAATGTGGCTCTTAATCAGTCCATTCATTTGCCAACCTTCTTTCCCAATCCACAGAATAAAGGGGAATGGATACTGCATTACTTAGATGTGCACAGACAACTTAGATTCTACTTGGACAGGACTAAACCTCAAAGGAAATATGAACAACTGCTGGTGGCATTTGCTGCAGGGGCAGAGGGGAAGGCTATTTCAAAGCAAACCTAAATGGATAAGCCATTGCATTAATTTCTGCAATAAGCACCATGGAAAACCTATCCCCCAGGGGATCAGACCTCACTCCATCAGGGCTGCATCTACCTCTACAGCCTTTCTCAGAGGTGACCCTACCAGGGACATCCTAGAAGGTGCTACCTGGAGTTCTGTACATACTTTCACCAAGCATTATCATTTGCCAATTTTCTCTAAATCTAGAGCTGGCTTTGCCACTGCAGTCTTGCAGGGCCTTTATAGCTGGCCCTAATGCTATCTAAATTCCTCCTCCCAACCATAGCTTTGGGAATCTACCCAAATGTAATGACTGCAACAGTGAAACACGAAGAACATAGTACAATTGTGTACACTACCATAAATGTAGATGTTCGAGTGTATTCACTGTTGCAGTCCTGGTTACCCTCCCTCCAGCCCCCTAACTTCTTTTGGCTATACCTCTTCTTTCTTTTACTATGCTTAAAAGCCTTTTTGGTTTATTTGCTTTTTTGTTGGAGGTATGTCTTTGTACCTTTATATTTAATTGCTTCCCATTAGGGGGGCACCTGACATCTGGGTCAAGAAAACTGATGTAATGGCGTCGGCAGCATGTTTTATACCCCTGATGACCTGACATCATGGAAGAAAGGACAGCAACTGACGCATGACCCAAGACTTTGTTAATCAGGCTGACTGAGGGCTACCTGCAAGAAGATAACCCAAATGTAATGACTGCAACAGTGAATACACTCAGACATCTACATTTATGGTAAGTGTACACAACTGTACTTTCTGACACTGATTTTTTTGAGAGACGTAGGTGTCATTTAAACTGTTTTATGCAAGAGGGTACTTCTTAGACAAACAAATTGTTTTTGAAGTTGTCCAAGCCAGGAACAGTACATTTCCTGCTGGCACGCCCAAAAATAAGAAACCAAGAGGCTAAAGCTCCATTGTAACATCTTCAGCATGACTCCTTTGTCTCAGGATATGTATGGCTCAAATTCTGATATTTGCACAAACATTTCCAAATGAAGAATTTAAATTGCCTATATTTGGTTTTATGTTTCACAACCAAATAAACTGTTAATATATTCAAATGAGTTTCCTATTTCCAAACTATGTTTGGAACCAAAACTGACTTAGTTGGATTAAGGTGTTTTATAGAGCCTGCTCACTAGCCCCCCCCTCCCAAACAGGTCTTGTCCCATGCCTATGATCTATTAAAATTGCTGAGAAGGGCCCACAGTTTTATAGTTGTACCTGTTCTCCTGTGTCTGCTTATAAAGTAGCTGTAGGTCCTCTATGAATTAGAAAGTCTCCTTCCTCTGTGACAAACATGGCCCAAAATTGAGACCAGGTTAAAAAGAAAAAGTCACCGGTTTCTTTTGATTGATCCTCAAACACAAGTCTTATTTTCTGTTAACCCACTTTCTCAAACCTCTGTGGACTGCCTTTCTGTGTAACAGCAGTCTAATAGGTTCCATCATTTTCATTACCCCATATTACTATAAATGTTCCGTAGACTATCTTAAAATATTGTCTACTGCTTCCAACATACTTGGGGAGATATTCCTTAATGTAATTTTCTGCCATAATCTGGATGTGACCATAAGAAAAAAAATGTATAGCTGAGCTGTCCCTCCAGTGAACCCAGTTACCACCCTCCTGGTAGTCTACAGTTTCTTTCGACAAACTAATCTTAAGCTTTGTAGTAGTAAATGCTTTTTAATGGTCTTAGGAGGCACAGACATAGAGTCATTACAGACTGTATACAGGATGCTTATTTAAAAGGCAACTTCAGTTTGAAGTGACCCCGGGTCTCCTTTACACACTCCCCACCCCTGTTTTCATCTTATTTCCTAAGTTCATGGAGAAGGCCAGATTGCTTAAGTGATCCTCATAGCCCCTTTTTCGGCAATGACAAATGTTTTTTCCCAATGATCTGGCCTCAGCACTTGGATAAGCCTGTCCAGCTGAAGTCTTTCAAGAATCTTGTGTGTTACCCATCTGAGAAGCCTCACCTGAACTCTCATTCCCTTAAACTAAACACTTAAGTTTCCTGGTCGTTATGGGAATGGAGAAACTTTGGATCCGAAGAGAGAGGTCCATTGTTTTACTTTTAAGTTACAGATGTTATACAAGGATGACTTTTCACAGCAGTTGGATTTTTCTCTCCAAATGGGGCACTATCAGGGGATTGGATCCCTTTATGAAACTTGCCTCTAGTTCCTCGGAGTATTTATCTCGTTTTTTTTTTTTGTCTGGGTTTAGTCGTTCTTGTGTTAATATTCACCTGGTATCCATCCCATATTTTCACCAGAATGCCAGTTCTGTGTCTAGTTTTGTTCAGAATTTGGAAAACCCTTTTTGGGAGGCACCTTCTTACTTCAGCCCTCTCTGAACTCTCTAATCCCACCTTCGGATCTATATTTCATCTTTGCGAAGCTTAGTGCATCTCTATTTGAGCCTGCTTCATCTGTTGACTTGTAATGTCTGACATGAAAAATTCTTTCTAGTACTATTACCTCAGCCAATAGGATTTTTAAGTTTTGTGTAGTGTGTGCCAACCTTCCATGTTTCATTTTTCACAGAGAGACCATGAAGACAAATCCTTCCTTTTATACCAAAAGTGGCCATAGAAGGTAGTATTAATCAAAACTGATATTCTAGTCTTTTTCTTTGATTTTGCTAACCATGGGGAATGCCTACTTCATTGCATGAATGTTTGTAGGTGACATAGATTTTGTTTGGCCGGAACCAGATCCATGAAGAAGAATCCGTTTTTAATATTATTTTCTTCCTAAAAAAATGGGTTTGACATTTTTTTTTAAATTTGGGTTCCAATTTATCTAAGGCAACTCTCTCTCTCAAGTTTTTACATTGCATGAATGTTTGTTATTAGATATATGGTATATCTTTACCAAAATTCACAAATAGGTTCATAGGTGCTTTCGCCACCCAAGAAAATTATTTTCCATTTTCCTGTGCCCCTGTCGAGCAGAGTCACAGAGGTGATCCACGGGGTGAATTTCCTATTTCCCATCCAATCATCAAGATTTTTCTTGAAGAGTGCTAATGAGGAGCTTTGTTTGATATAGATAGGTAGTTTGTTCCAGAGTATGGAAAGTCTCTGGGACAGGAGTTTATCCCTCCAGCATGTTCTGTTTATTGTAGTGACGAGGTATAGGTCCCTAGAGCGTGTAGCTCGGAGGGATTGGGATTTCTTTGTGGAGCATGTCCAGCAGCTCTGGATTTGACATAGCTTTGTATGTTAGGCAGAGATTGCCTCTGAGTAGGCGATATGCGACGGAGTAAAGCTGGAGTTTCTTGAGGCGGTCTGCGTAGGGCATTTGTTTGAGGCTGGTAATCCTCTTTGTGAGGTATTTCTGTAGCCTTTCCAATTGTTGTAGATGTCTTGTGAGGTACATACCAAAAGGGGCATTGTACTCTATAATGGGTCTGATTGACGAGTAGAGGGGAACAATGACCTCTTTTTTCCTGGATGAGAAACCTTTTGTGATGGTGTGCCACGTAGAAGGATTTCCTGACTACTGCGGCAATGTGAATTTCAAAGGAGAGACTACTGTTCACCTGTGCCCCAAGTCTCCCATGTTGGTAATGACCAGGTTTAGGATATTGCTGCCCCTGGTGGGGATGTGGATAAGTTGATCCAAGGAGTTGGAATTTATGAATTACAGAAAACATTGAGCAAAAGAGTTGGTATGTGAGTAGTTTTCAGTTTACATCGCCCATTATAAGGGTGTTGGGTTGTACCCTAATATTTTCCAGTGTATCAAGAAATGAGGAGTGGGAATCCTGGGGCATGGTGGAGGATCTGTAGCAAATTACAATTTGGATTGCGGTCTTGCCCAGAGTTAGTTGTACTTGGATAATCTCGGATGCATTATGCTGAGCAACTAGTCTGGAGGTGTGGATATCCTTAATGAATATGGACACGCCTCCGCCTTTAGTGTTTTGGTCCAGGTTAGGTGGCCAAAAGGTGTGGTATGAATTATAGCCTGGTAATGCAGGGGTGCTGTCTGGACCCTTGAACCAGGTGTCTGTCACTGCACAGATGTCGATGTTCTCCATTTTAAGGAGTGCCTCGAGTGAGTGTATTTTGAGGTTTAGACTTCTAGCATTGAGTGGCATTACCCTCAGATTTTGCTTGCTTGTACCTGTTATGGTGATGAATTTGTCATTTGAACCTTGCCTAAAAAAGGCACTATAGGGGTGGCGAGAGCCTTAGCCAGTATCTGGAATCCCAGGGGCGACAGGTGCAGCCCATCTCTGGCAAAGCATAGTGGTCTGTTGATCATGTCATCCCAGGCAGACAGATACTGGATCCCCTTAGAATGACACCAGAAGCTTAGCCAGTTGTTGAAGTCAATCATTTTGTCCTTGTACTGTGGTGTCATTCTGGATGATGGCAAGATGCTACTCGGGGCTAGGGTCATACCTGCCTGGACTACAAGATCGGAGAGCTCCTCCATGTCTCTCTTCATGTAGTCCAGGGAGGTACGTCTCAGGTCATTCACACCAACATGGACAATGATAGTGTCATATTTGCACTTGTTGTGGAGTGACCTGAGTGTGTGCATTATGTGGCGGATCCTGGCACCAGACAGGCAGCTGACAGTAACTTTCTCCTTGTTTAGTCTGGTGAGTGGAACATCAGTGTGCCTGACTATAGAGACCTCTGACTATAGAGACCTATGACTAGAGGATTGGGGATGTTGTTCTGCCTTATACCTTTGAGTGGCACACTGAGTTTGTGGGCTATGTTTCATTTGGGTTGTGTTGGGGGTGGAGGTTGTTTGCTTTTCTGCTTTGGAGGTCTCTGTTGTTTGAGCAGATTTGTATTGAGAGCCACCGCGAATGTAGGTGTGTGTTTTGTGTTGCTGTGTGTGTGTGTTTTGGTAGTGTAGGTTTTGAGGGACTATGTGATGAGTGTTGTGTGGTGCAAGTGTTTACCTTCTCCTCTTGACTGTCTAGTCGAGTCTGGTGAAGAGAGCTTTGCTTCCAGTTTGGCTATATAAGTGCATCTCTCACAGGTTGTAGTGTTGGGTGGTAGGAGGAGAGGGTTATCTGTGTACATGAGGCAATTGCTGCATTGCCCCAGGATGCCCAGATTCATCAAATAGACAGGCGAAAACACCGAGAGCTGACCCTTAGACATACCTGGATAGGTGCTTATTTATTAAGTGCTAAAAACTGTTTTCCTCTAGACAAGTGAGGAAAGTTGAGTGCTGTAGTAATTTGTAGCTTATTTAGTGCTTATAACGTGTTCTGAACAAGTGCTGAGCTCAAAGAAACATATTTGAGTGCTAAAACTAAACAAACTGGCTAGTTCTAAAGGAAAATTTGAAGAGCAGACTTTATGGCGCCGGGAATAGTTTAACCCTAGCTAAGCAGCGATGCATAAAGTGTATTTTTTTAATATAACAGTAGCAAATGAGCAAACTGATTTAAACAAATTAACCAATTAACTAATAAAAAGTTAAAAACTGAGCCTCGTTCCAGCAGTCTTCGATCAGACAAGTTCTAACTGCACACTCCTGCCACTAGGGTCAAGGGGAACCTTCTCCAAAAAAAGATGGTTTGGATTAGTGCTCAAGTTATACAAACAAAGCTAGATTCAGCAGGTCTGCATTTAGTCTATGCTACAGCAAACAAGGTTGTACCAATTTCAGAAAAGTTCAAATAAGCAGGCATATTAAGCTTTAACCAGAATCTCCAAGCTCAGAAGTGCAGCATCTTACCCTGTCCTCCCACAAGAGTGCAGACCCCCACCTTCTTAATGTAAAATAACTGACCCGAAGCCCAAGTGCTTAAACCAGAACTAATACACTTTTAGAATAACGGACACTAAGCCTTCAATCAGCAGCTCCCAACTTAGAAGGATGTAAGCTACCTGTCCTGTCATAACAGTGCAGACCACAAACCTTCTTAATGTAAAACAAATGGTCTGAAGCCCAAGTGCTTCAACCAAAGACTTAGAATAACAGTTACAATTTAATCAGGCTACTAACAAGCAGTAATAAATGCAGCAGAATGAATGCAATAAAGGAGGAAGAAACACAAATACAGTAAAAGCAGATGAATAAAGTGCATTTTTTATATATAACAATAGAAAACAAGCAAACTGATTTAAACAAATTACCCAATTAACCAGAAAAAAACTCAAAACTGAGCCCTGTTCCAGCAGTCTTCAACCAGACAAGTTCTAACTGCACACTCCTGCCACTTGGGTGCAGGGGAATCTTCTCCAAAAAAGATGGCCGGGACTAGTGCTCAAGTTATACAAACAAAGCTAAATTCAGCATGCCTGAATCTAATCTATGCTACAGCAAACAAGGCACACCAATTTCAGAAAGAAAATGTTCAAATAAGCAAGCACAATAATCCATCTGAAGTAGTTAACTTCATTTGATCAGCAACCTGTGGGTATCGGATCCGATTTGGATCCGAGCTGGCAGCTTTCCTAGCTAAAAGATCCGAGCTCCAAGCTCCTCCCCTACCCATAATGCCCTGCCACCTCCCTCTAACTCTCAGATCTCTTTTGCCACGGCTTCTGTAAGCTTCTTAGAACAAGCTCCAAGCGTGGCATTGTGAGTTAAGACTTTTATATATATATTTTTTCTGTCAGAATTTCTATATCTTTGTGTGATTCCCTTCTTAACTCCCTTTGTATTTTTGAGGGTAGTTTTAAAAACTTCTTAGTTAGTTAAAGTTTATTCCCCTCCCCCCTCTGTGTGTGTGAAGGGGCCTGTACTCTTTTTCTTTCTCTAATATGTCTGAAGGCCCAAAAGCTGTGTTTTCTAATTGCTCCGAGTGCAGCCATAAGCTGCCCCCAGCGGATGGCCACACTCGGTGCGTTATTTGCCTGGGTGTTGATCACCTATTTTGGGCTGCACTATTTGTGCAGCCTTCAACCCCAGGGCTTTGAAGGATAGGAGGACAAAGCTAATCCTTGCGGGCCTTTTGCCCCATGATTCCACTTCGTCCTCTTCCTCCTTTGTGGCACCAGCCACGGCTACGGCTGCTCCACCTACCGCCTCCGATCCCCTGGCCGGGACTCAACCTCCCTCTTTGGCCCAGGAGGAAAGGGACGGCAAAAAGAAAGACAAGAAGGACAGGGAGTGGGAAAAAGATAGACACCGTAGCCACAAGAGGCGGTCCGAGTCAGCTCCATCGGCCTCGCCGTCTAAGCAGCTTGCCTCTCCTCTTAAGGTCTCCGGGCCTTCCCCCTCCAGGCTTCGTTCTCCACGTTTCTCCCCGGAGCCGGAGGAGGAGACCTGGTCACCTTCAAGGTCATCTAGGCGGCGGCCTCATCCAGATCAACGAGGAGTTTATCTGATGCAGACATGGACCGGATGATGCGTCGATTTCTTCAGGCCCAGCTGCAGATGGGAGTGCTCTTGCCTCACCCCCCCCCCCCCTGGGGGGGAGCTCGACCCCCTTTTTTGCCCCAGTTGCTCCTTCTCCGACCTGCTAGCGGGGCTCGGAGCTGTCTGATCCGACAAGCTTCGGAGCAGGGGTGGTGTCGGCGCTGGCAGTGTTTCCTACTTCGGCGCCGACTGTACCCTCGAGTCTGTTGGATCCGTTTTTGGATCTGAGCTCTCGGGGCCGTGAGTTGAGCATCTGATCCGGGGGGGTTAGTGGGCCTTAGACTCCGTTGAGGTCGGAGCACACTACTCTTTCAGATCCGATCGGGTCACCTTCAGTGCCGATCCGCAGGTCGGATCCGAGGGGACTGCTTTCGGATCCTAGGGAAAGCAGTTCACCCTCAGCATTCGATGTCGTGGAGAGGGTCCTTTAGGGATTCGAGGCCCCAAGCTCTTGCTACGGATCCACCCGCCATTCCCTCTAAGATGGGCCTGTCTTCCATCATCCGGCCCCAGGGACAGCCTGCGCCTTCGTCCCAGATGGTTCCCGTAGAGGAACAGGACATTGTTGGTGAGGCCTCTTCGGACAGCCCCCGCGAGGAGGTCCCTCACAAACGAAAGTGCAGGAGGAGGCACTTGGACTCACCTGAGTCCCTCACAGAAGACACGGACTTAGAGGAAGGGGAAGGTTCCCCAAGGTCACCCCCCCCTGAAGACGTCTCCTTTGGAGACAATATGGAAATGTTGCACATTAGAGGGGGGTGGTCTGCCCAAAAACCTTCCTCGGATGAGTCTGTGTTTTTGGAGGCGTTTGACGCAGGCCCATCTACCTCTTGGGTGTCCCCTCCCGCTGACCCCCTGGTGGACCTCATAACTACCAGGGCATGGAAGGAGCCGGACACTGTCGAGCCAATACCCAAGAGACCGGACAGGATACTCAGCCCTCCCAAGGACAAGACAGTTTGGAGCAAGGGTGCCCCAGTGGAAGCCATGGTGGTGGCGGCTGCCACTAAAAGGAATTAGCACAGGAGAGTTCCTTGGTACATCCTCCAGACAAGGAGTCTCTGATGACGGACCGCCTCGGAAAGCAGATGCTCTCTTCAGCGACCTTCTCTGTAAGGTCACTGAACTATATGGCACGTGTAATTCGGCTCCAGCAGCACCTGATCAAAGAGTACGCTGGGTCACCCCCAGAGTCCATGTCGGCCGAGGACAAACGTACCTTCTCTGCTCGAATGGCCACTCTCAAGTCGATTACTAACACATCTATGCGGCTTCTCTCCCATGCCACGTAGGGAGCGGCTAGAGCCAGCAGAACAGGCATTGTCTTACGTAGACAGGTCTGGCTCCGTCTCTGCGATTTTGCGGAACCCTTCAAGGCGTCCTTCGGGAATGCCCCTTTTTGACAGTTCTGCGCTTTTCAGCAGAACCGTCCGCGATACGCTTCTCCTGTGCGAGGAAGAGACGTCTGCCGTTGTGTCCTCTTCTTGGCTCCTCAGAGGTCCTACTCCAGGAACCAAAGAGGACAAAAGAAGATGTGGTTCTGGAAAGCTCAACAATCCTGTTTCGCTCCGGATCCTTTGTCCTTCAGAGGCAGAGGAGGACAGGGTGGACGCCGTCCCAGAGGCAGAGGGGGGCCGAAGAATTTCGGGTCAAGGGAACCTTTTTCTGATCGACCCACGCAGCAACCCTGAGAGGTTGCCCGACTGCTCCTCTCTGGAGGCAGTCGGGGGGGGGGGCACGCTTCTCGGAGCACCGAGCAAATTGGGAGTCCATTACAACAGATCGCTGGGTGCTCAGAATTATATCCAGAGGCTATTCTATCCCATTCCTAACGTATCCTCCCCGATGTTCCACCCAATCAGAGGGAGGTAGCAGCCTTCGAAATACGAGAGCTGCTAAGAAAAAGAGCCATCCAGCACATCCTCCTCGGGCAGTCCGAATCAGGCTTTTACTCCAGGTTCTTTTTGGTGCCAAAAAAGACGGGGGACTTGCGACCAATTCTCGACCTGTCCACACTGAACCTCTCAGTCACCAAAGAAAAGTTCTGGATGGTCACTATTCAGTCAATTCTCCTACTTTTACAGGAGAATGACTGGATGTGCTCGGCAGACCTCAAGGATGCATACTACCACATTCTAATGGACAGGCGATCCAGGAAGTTTCTCCGCTTTTGGCTGGGAGCCAGCCATTATCAGTTCAGGGTCCTACCCTTCAGTCTCACCATAGCCCCCAGGGAGTTCACCAAGGTCATGGCAGTTGTAGGGGCCCACCTGAGGCTTCAGGGAATGCAGGTCTTTCCTTACCTGGACGACTGGCTCCTAACCGCCCCGACCATGCATCTACTATGTTCAGGCAGGGACTACTTCTTACATCTAGCCCGCCATCTAGGGATCACGATCAACCACAAGAAATCCTCCCTTCAACCTACTCAGATCTTGGATTTCATAGGGGCCAGGATAGACACGGTACATTCCAGAGTCTTTCTGACGGCGGACAGACCTCACAATCTAAACCTTCACATTTTGGCTCTTCTACAATCATCATCCCCCCCGGAGGAACTAGACCTGAGGGCCCTGGGGTCCATGGCAGTAGCCATCAATCTGTCACCTATTGCATGTCTGAAGATGAGAATCCTTCAATGGACCTTACAGGTTCAGTGGTCCATCCTACGTCACCCCCTGTGTACACCTATTCCCCTCGGCAGGATTTGCAGGGAGTTGCTACTTTGGTGGCTCCGTTCCAGAGACCACCGGGAAGGGCGCCCCTTCTCTATATCCCCAACCCAAGTCACGGTGACCACGGACACATCTCTCCTCGGGTGGGGGGGCATTGCATGTTCAGATCGTCCAAGGCACATGGACTCACACAGAGACCTCATTGCATATCAGTGTCCTGGAGATGAAGGTGGTGCTTCTAGCGTTGCAGGCTCTCCAGGGACTATTGCAATTCAAACAGACAACATGTCGGTAGTCTGGTACATCAACAAACAGGGGGGAACCAGATCTTACCCACTTTGCAGAGAGGCCATGAGAGTGTGGGAATGGGCGATATCCACCAACCGCTTTCTCATAGCAATGCACATTCCGGGTCGGTCAAACATTCTAGCGGACAGGTTGAGTCTAACGATCCTCTCACCGTACGAGTGGTCTCTAAACCCAGTAGTAGCGGAGCAAATCTTCCTCAGATGGGGTCAACCTTGCTGCGATTTGTTCGCCTCACCTTCGAACACAAAGTGCAGCGAGTTCTTCGCTCTAATTCCCCCACCAGGGAAGTCCCCAGAGACGCTCTGGTTCATGCTTGGCCATCCGGTCTTCTGTATGCTTCTCCTCCTCTTCCATTGATGACAAAGTTCTTGCAGAAAGGTCGTCGGTTGGGGAGCAGAGTTATCCTCATAGCCCCATTCTGGCCTCGCCAAACCTGGTTCCCATGCCTACGGTCTCATCTAGTACATCCTCCCTGTATCTTAGATCCCATTCCGGATCTGATCTCTCATCCTTTAGGATTGAAGACCCCCCGACCTGGCCTACCTCAAGCTCTCAGCTTGGTTGATCCAGTTCCATTAATGGCTAGGACTCCCGGTATATCTTCCTCAGTTAAGGCCATCCTGGTGGCCACTCATAAACAGTCTACCAGGAAAATCTACAAGAGTAAATGGAAGCGTTTCTCTATCTGGGGGGAGCATAGGAATTTGGATCCCTTCACGGCTCCTATCCCAGCAGTTCTCGACTTTCTATCCCATATTTTTCATCAAGGGGCTAGTTCTTCTACTATTAAAGTTCAATTGGCAGGTATTTCCCACTTCTACGTTGGAAACAGTTTAGGCCCCCTAGCTATCTCCAAGATTTGTAAAACATTCCTGAAAGGAACCTTCCTGTTAAGACCCCCTATTAAAGATGCAGTTCCTCCATGAGATCTAACCCTAGTTCTTCAGGCTCTGACTGGTCCGCATTTTGAGCCCGCAGCTTCAGTCGACTTAAAATATGTATCTTGGAAAACTGCCTTCCTGATTGCCATTACCTCAGCTAGGAGGATATCGAAGCCTCATGCTCTTTGCAGTAAACCTCCATACATCATCTTTCATAAAGACAAGGTTTCCCTCAGGACTAATCCATCCTTTCTGCCTAAAGTGGCTTCAGAAGCCAATATCAACCAGTCCATCAATCTACCTGTCTTCTTTCCTAATTATCAAAACAAAGGAGAGTATAGACTTCATTGTCTGGATGTTCCTAGACAATTACGATTTTACTTAAACAGAACAGCCGATCTTCGAAAATCAGATAAAATTTTTGTGTCATTTGCTAAATCCTGTCTGGGTAAACCAGTGACTAAAGTAACCTTAGCTAGATGGATTTCCCAATGCATCCTTCTCGGATACAAAAGCTCTGGTCGACCTGAGCCCCTGAGGGTGCTAGCCCATTCTACCCGATCTATGGCTACTTCTGCTGCTTTCTGGTCAAGGATTTCTTTGGATGACATTTGCTCAGCAGCTACTTGGGCTTCCTCTCATACCTTTATTACACATTATAAATTGGATCTAATATCCAGAGGACGCACATCTTTTGGCTCTGCAGTGTTCCAGAATATCCTTCCATGAGGACCTCCCAAGTTGTTGGTAGCTGGGGGACTCTGTCCCACAGGTTGCTGATCAAATGAAGTTAACTACTTCAGATAAAGAAGTTATGTACTCACATAACGTTCCATCTGAGTAGGTAACTTCATTTGTCAGCAACCAACCCTCCCTCCATCCCCCGGACCCCTAGTTTGTTTTAAAGGATCAGGATACGTCACTTCCAGATGACATCAGGTGGAATGTATAGTACTCCTTTCTTGTGTTATAGTAATTCTCTATGGCATTATGGCAAACTCGATCTGAGGGTTAGAGGGAGGTGGCAGGGCATTATGGGTAGGGGAGGAGCTTGGAGCTCAGATATTTTAGCTAGGAAAGCTGTCGGCTCGGATCCGATACCCACAGGTTGTTGACAAATGAAGTTACCTACTCAGATGGAATGTTATGGTGAGTACATAACTTCTTTTTTAACCAGAAATTCCCAGCTCAAAAGGGCAGAATCTAGCCTTTCCTCCCCCAAGAATGCAGACCATAAACCTTCTTAATGTAAAATAACAAACCGCAAACAGACACCTCTATTGATGGTCTGGAACTAAATGTCACCAATGACGAGAGAAGACCTTTGCTTACAACCTGTCCCCACTAGTTGCATAACTCTTGACTAAAATTACACCAACTACCCTTGCTGCTGACTGACTCCCAGCTGAATACTTACCAGCTGATGTCATTGCTATCCCTATCTCGATCCTAATAAATAGGACAATCACTGAAGCCACCATTCCCAGCATCTGGAAGGTGTCACATGTCATACCTCTGCATAAAGGTGGAAACGCTTTAGAGTTATCCAACTGTAGGCCCATAGCCATCCTCTCACTGTTAGCCAAACTCATGGAAAAGTGTATTCATACCCAGCTTCTGCATTACCTAATTCGGAACAAACTTCTCACAAACTCACAACATAGCTTTAGACCATATCATAACACCACAACAGCATTGCTGTAATTCACAGACACCATCTACTAGAATAAGAACAAAGGTAAAATCTCATTGGCTCTCTTTTTAGACCTTTCTGAAGCTTTCGATATGGTCAGTCATAACAAGCTAATACTCTCTGTTCGTAAACTTACCTTACATAGTCATACTATCAACTGCTGGTTTCAATATTACCTTCAAGGTAGAAATCAGGCAGTGATCTGGCAAGGTAGACCCTCCACCCTTCTACCTGTCTCATTAGGAGTTCCACAAGGCTCCATATTAGGTCCTGTACTATTCTTAATCTTTGTTAATCATCTACAGTCAGCCACCCCTGAAGCTACCTGTATACAATACGCAGACGACTCTACTTTGCTCTGCTCGGCCAACTCCCTCCCAAACTCCAGTTCCAGACCCAAAAAACAGTTGAAAGCTTGTTCTCTAGAAGACATCTACTACTAAATGCTAACAAAACCAAGTTTTTGTTGTTCTTCCAAACCCATTGCTCCCATCAGGTCACCTTCAGAATCACATCTAACAACGGTACCCTAATATCCCCTGATAGCCACACCAAACTACTTGGGGTACTAATTGACAATAGTCTGAAATTTGACCTTCATGTTAACCAAATAATTAAAAAAACAAAAAAATGGACTCACTATACAGAAACAAAGCCTTCTTAACCCCTTTGGCCAGAACCAACACAGCACGCACCCACCTACTTTCCACTCTCCTGTATGCCTCCTCCATTCTCACTAACCTCTCTAAAACCAAACAAAGTAAATTAACTGCCTACTGCAACCATATAGCTAGATTCACTACAGGGGCTACCTATCGCACACATTACTGTCAAAATGTAAAACTACTAAAATGGCTCGAGTTCCCCAGCCTACTACTCTACAATCAGCTTACAATGGCCCATAGAATACTTAGCCAACCAGAGTTCCGGGTATATAACTCTTAATTACCCCTTACGTCAGTACCAGACTACAGCTCTATTGATAATGGTAAAAACCTCAAAATCCTGCAATCATGCTGGTGACTCAGTATTCTCCAATTACATAGCAAAAATTTGGAACTCACTTCCTCCTGACTTAACCCTCGAACCCTCTCTAACAAAATTTAAGATTGCAGCAAAAAATTATTTCACCAACCACTGGATATGTTCCTGCTCTAGCCCAGGTTAATCTCCCTCCTCAGGCTACCTCTCTAGTATGCTCATTGCTTTATATTTTTTTCTTCCTCATTTCTCCTGGCATCCGTTATTATATTGCTCCCTTCATCTTACTATCCAAACTTACTCCCTAATTTTTCTTTCAGCTTATTATCTCCTGAAGTCTTTCTTTGTATTAATTATCTGAACTGTTGGTATTATATTTTTAACTGTATTTTTTAAATTATTCTTGTATTTCTGGAGCTTTTCTCCCCGGCCCTCCACTGAAAATGGATATGTATCCAGTTGGACTTTTCCCGGCTAACAAATATAAAATAAATAAACTGGCCAGAAACCCAAGACTTAAACCAGAACTAATACACTTTTAGAATAACACACTGAGCCTTCAGTCGGCAATTTCCAACTTAGAAGGATATAAGCTGCCACAACAGTGCAGACCACAAATCTTAATATAAAATAACTGGCCTGAATCCCAAGTGCTTAAACCAGAACTAATAAACTTTGAGTAACCTACACTGAGCCTTCAATCAGCAATTCTCAGCTTAGAAGGATGTAAGCTACCTGTCCTGCCACAACAGTGCAGACCACAAACCTTCTTAATGTAAAACAACTGGTCTGAAGCTCAAGTGCTTAAACCAAAAGGCGTAGAGTAACAGTTTCAATTTAATCAGGCTACTACCAAGCAGTAATAAATACAACAGAG
Organism: Protopterus annectens; assembly: GCF_019279795.1. Classification (NCBI taxonomy): domain Eukaryota; kingdom Metazoa; phylum Chordata; order Ceratodontiformes; family Protopteridae; genus Protopterus; species Protopterus annectens. Next base: position 854,466,633 of record NC_056737.1, on the reverse strand, counting down.
TAAATACAATTGAGTACTTTTAAGAAGAGGCAAAAGCAAAATAAAGTGCATTTTTTTTTTTTTAGTAAAGTGCAAGGAGAGAGGAAGGAGGAGCAGAAGAAAAATTCAAGGTTAAGAACCTAAGTGGGTTGGCCTTCTCAAATGTTGTCTCTGTATTAAGTAGAATGAACACCAGACTGGGAGGGATGTCCCTGATCAAATTTACAGTAGGGGCGGGCAACTGCAAAGCCACCAACTGTAATAACACTACAAGAATAGGGTGGGATGGAGGGGAAAAAACAGTTTCAGGACAGATAAGAAACGTAAAACAGTGCTAGAAAATATATAAAATAATTCAGTCAGGCAAAAAAATAATTCAGTTAGGCAAAATTAAGACAATGCAGAACTCTGAAAGGTTAAAATGCCAAGAAATATACATGTTCTTCGTCTTCCCTTGCTGCAGTCCTGACAATTGGGTATAGTCCGCGTCCCAGTCGGCCCGAATACCAGAGTATAAGGCTGACGTCGGTCATGGCGCCTTAGACTGACGTCAGTACGTCAGGGTACTAATGCGCATGACCGGCGCCATTTCCTCAGTCTTTTTTGCCGCATGGTCCGATGCAGAAGCAGTTTTGCGAGTGCAGGTTGGCGTTCTGAGATTTTCCGAAACCGGAGTTTCAGACCGAATACAGAGTTGGCTAAGTAACCCGTTAGAACATTTTGGTTTTCTTGCCTCAGTATTTAAGCGGATGTCAGAAAAAGTGAATAACTGTATTTCTTGTGGGAAGCAGATACCGCATAAGGATTTTCATACATTGTGTATACCTTGTTTAGGGCCTGAGCACGGCGTTGTTGGTTGCCGCTCTTGTGCTAGATTTAACAAGCGCACTATTAAGAGGAGGCTTGATTGTGCTAGGTTAGTGTTTGGGAAGCGTTGCAATTATAATATGCCGTCGGATGTTCCGGCCTGCTTCATCAAGAAGCGCAAAGATAAAACAGTGAAGCCTAGGGAGGTACCGGCAGCCCCGGATGTCGGTCCTTTGGAAGGCTCAGGGGAGCCGGAGGTTTTGCCAGGAGTTTCAATGGAGTCTCAGGCAGATACTTTACTGTTACAGGATGTGCCCTCTCAGGAGGTAGGCCAGGCTGAGGGGGCTTCTCAGGTAACTGTTCTTCCCTCTCTTCCCAAGGTAGTTAGGGCCTCTCCTTCTGTTGCCAAAGCTTCTTTTAGAGGTAGGCCAAGTTCAGTTTCTGTGGGGCTTCTCCTAGCATTTCGGGCTCTGTGCCTAAGAAACATATGCTCAAAATGGCAGAAGATTTGATTACTCTGATTAGAGGTTCTATGCCCCCACCTGATAAGAGGCCTAGGGTGGAACAGGAGTTTGATAGTTTTGAACAGTGTTCACAGGCCTCGGAGTCTTCTGTGGAAGACTTGCAAGAGTTTCCTACTTATTCTGATTCTGATGTGGATGATTCCACCCTTGACTTCTTCTCCTGAGGATTTTTCATTTTCAGAGACTCTTCACTACATGAGGGAGCACTTTAAATGGGAAGGCCAAGATTACTCTGACTCTAGAAAAAGACTTAGGGAATTCTTGTTTTTGCCTCAGCATAGGCCCATAGCTATTCCTCCTGTGTTGAATGTGGTGGAGGATGTTTTGCAGAGGCTTCTCTGAACCCTGACTCCTTGCCTCCTGCTCCTGTTAAGCCTGATAGGTATTATAGGGTGCCCGAAGCTCATAAGTATTTGTTTAAGAGTCCCAGGGCGGACCCAGAAACTGTTTCTCAGGGGCCTAAAGGTGTTAAAGCTTCTGTGGTTAAAAATCCTGTACCCTATGATAAAGAGGCAAGGGCTTTGGATAGGTGGGGTAAGAAAGTATATACTTCTTCCACTTTGGCCATGAGGGCGTTGAATTGTCAGTTTCATATGCTGAAATATCAGAATTATCTCCTTTCACAATTGAAATCTAAGGTGGATGCTTTGGCGGAAGGTATTGAGTGTAAAGAATTGCTGGATTTGGCTCGTGTCTGAACAAGTGGGTAAGCATTCTTTGCAGTGTGGTTTTGATGCTGTTCAGGCCTCCTCGAGGGTGGCTGCTACTAGTTCTGTTCTTCGCAGACATGCCTGGTTGAAGGATCAGAATTTAGCTGAGCATGTTAAAACAAGGATTTTGGATGCTCCTTTACAGTCTGATGTGTTGTTTGGACCGCCTGTGGAAGCAGTTTTAAAGAAAATGGAGGACAAAGCTAAGTCTATGCAGACTGTTAAAGATTTTTTGCAGGTACAGCCTCCGAAGTTTAGTAGAAATTGGCCTGCTAAGGGGTGGACATATCCTGCTTATGGTTCCCAGTCTAGGGGTAGGTCTAGACGTGGTAGGGGCAGGGCTCAAGGTTCGTTTAGGCCTCGATCAGACAGTTCGCCTGCTCAGACTTCTGGTGAAGGCAGGGGTCAGTCCTTTCGTAAGCAGAACCAATGACCTGCCTTTTCAGCTGCCAGTGGACTCTCGTCTGGCAGCTCCTTTGGGAGGAAGATTGTCTCTTTTCAAAGAAAATTGGGATTTAATCACTCAAGACAGATGGGTGCTGGATATCATTCATCACGGTTACAGATTTTATTTCCACACAATGCCCCCTTTCAGAGGCATGCCAGATGTTCCTCCTCCACAAAGAAAAGAGGCTCACATGCAAATTTCTCAGTTACTCCAGATAGGGGCCATTCAGCCAGTCCCTGTATCAGAAAGGGGCTTCGGAATTTATTCTCGCCTGTTCCTAGTGCCAAAGAAGGGGAACACGTGGAGACCAATTTTGGATTTATCTCTCCTCAACACTTATCTGGACATTCCCAAGTTCAAGATGTTGACGTTACAGCAACTGTTACCTCTGCTGGGCAAAGATCACTGGATGGTAACTTTGGATCTCAAGGAAGCTTACCTTCATGTGCCTTTAAGGCTAAGTTGCAGAAAGTATCTGAGGTTTCGAACTGGAGATTTTCATTATCAGTTCTCTGCATTGCCCTTTGGCTTATCTACTGCGCCCAGAGTATTCACAAAGGTTCTGGCTCCAGTGATACCTTACTTCAGGCTTCAAGGCATTCAAATCTATCCTTACTTGGACGACTGCCTGATTCTGGCTCAAGAAAAGGAACACCTTCTACAGCATCTGGAATATGTCATAGCAGTGCTAAGATGCCTAGGGTATTCTGTGAACGAAATAAAGTCCAGTCTAGTACCCTCTCAAGACATGTGCTTTCTGGGTGTGAGACTGAATACAGCAGCCCAGATGGCCTTTTTAACCCCGGACAAACAAAAGAATCTGTCACTTTACTTCCATCACCTATCTCATCAGTCCGTGCTGACTGCAAGGACAGTCCTTCAAGCATTAGGGTTCATGGCATCTTGTATTCTGGTGCTTCCCAATGCCAAACTGCATATGAGGAAGCTGCAATGGTATCTCAAAATGTATGGACACAGCACTGCCAAGATTTGGACACTGTCATTCAAATAATACCTTGCCTTCAAAAGGAATTCTTGTGGTGGGCTCAGGAATGTCACCTAAACAAGGGACTCTCTGTGACCCGGCCAGAGGCGAGTCAGATTTTAACGACAGATGCCTCGGACACTGCTTGGGGAGCTCATCTAAATGGAAAGTGGATACAAGACAAGTGGCCTGCCAGACTACAGCATCTACATATCAATATGAAGGAGATGTTAGCAGTCCAGTTTGCATTGATGGCGTTCAAGGAGTTACTTCTTCCAGGGCAGGTGTTGATTCTGACAGACAACACAACTGTCATGTGGTACATCAACAAGCAAGGGGAACACATTCTTATCCTCTATGCAGGCAAGCAATGATTTTATGGGAGACTGCGTTAAGCCTGCAACTGACTCTTCAGGCAAGGTTTCTGCCAGGAGCACAGAACTCCCTAGCAGATGTACTAAGCAGACAAATCATGGATCCCCACGAGTGGAAACTGGATCTTCATGTATTTCAGAAATTGACAGTGTCCTGGGGAACTCCAGACATAGATCTGTTCGCTTCTCCACTAAACCACCAGCTGCCAAAGTATTGCACAAAGGCTTTCATCACACAGCTTGGAAAGTGGATGCTCTGTCTTTCAGTTGGAAAAACCTTCATGTCTATGCCTTTCCACCTCTACCTCTTCTTCCAAAGGTATTACTAAAGGTCAGACAAGACAGGCCAAGGATGATTTTGATAGCTCCAGATTGGCCTCGGCAACACTGGTACCCACTTCTAAGGAGTCTTGTAAAGAAGCCTCCATGGCCTTTATCTCTGATTCCTCATCTGTTATCTCAGAAGGACGGTCATCTGCTCAATGTCAAGCTTCAATCTCTTCATCTCACAGCTTGGCATATTCTGTGTTGAAACGGTAGGTCTCAGCTTCCTCAACAAGTTTTAAATGTGATTATGGAAGCTAGAAGGCCTAGTACTAGGAGAGTGTCGAAAAATGGAAGAGATTTTTATTTTGGAGTACAGCAAAGAATTTGGAGATTTCAGAGCCTAATTTGGTGTGGCTCTTCAATATCTTACTGAATTATTGGACAAAGGTTTGTCCTTCTCTTCCATAAAGATTCATGCTGCAGCAATTTCAGCTCACTATGATTGTGACCCACCTTTGTTTTCGCATCCTTTGTTCAAGCAGTTTCTTAGAGGGGCAAAGAATATAAGACCCCCACGTAGAGCTCCTACTCCTGCTTGGGATCTCAATTTTGTGTTGGAAAAACTTACTCTACAACCTTTTGAGCCTGCAGCTACTGCTGAATTGAAATATTTGTCATGGAAGACTGTTTTTCTGTTGGCTATTACTTCTGCAAGAAGGGTGTCTGAGTTGCAGGCCCTTATGGCAGTAGAGCCCTTTTTGATTTTCCATAAGGACAGGGTATCATTACGTACTAATCCTTCCTTTATGCCTAAGGTGGTTTCTAGTGTGGCTTTAAACCAAACTATTCATTTGCCTACGTTTTGCAGATCGTCAAAATAAAGGGAAAAGATTTTGCACACTTTAGATGTACACAGGCAATTGCGTTATTATTTGAGCAGGACTAAAGATTTTAGGCAGTCTCAGCAGTTACTTGTTTCTTTTGCTTTGAGTTCACAGGGCAAGCCTGTGTCAAAACAAACTATTTCTAGGTGGATTGGCTTTTGCATTGCATTTTGTTATTCCCATCATGGCAAACAGGTTCCAGCTGGGATTAGGCCTCATTCCACTAGGGCTACTGCCACTTCAACAGCATTTCTAAGGGGGGTGGCAACTAAGGATATTCTGGAAGCAGCTACTTGGAGTTCAGTGCATACCTTCTCTAGGCATTATCACCTGCCTATCTACTCTAAGTCTAGAGCTGGTTTTGCCACAGCTGTTTTACAAGGCATGTTGTCAGCTCCTGCTACTTTATAATTTGCCAGCCTCCCTTACCTCTGCTTTGGGATTCTACCCAATTGTCAGGACTGCAGCAAGGGAAGACGAAGAACATAGTACAGTTTTGTACCTACCATAAATGTAGATGTTCGAGGATTCCCTTGCAGTCAACTACCTCCTTCCCCTCTGTGTTTCAGGGTGGTTGTGTAGGTGAGTTTACATGCTTATATTTTTTGTATATATTACTGTATATATTGTACATGTTTTTTGGTGCAGGTTGTTTTTGGGACTTGTCTTTTTGGGTCTTCTGACATCTGGGGCAAGAAAGGACTGAGGAAATGGCGCGGGTCATGCGCATTAGTACCCTGACGTACTGACGTCAGTCTAAGGCGCCATGACCGACGTCAGCCTTATACTCTGGTATTCGGGCCGACTGGGACGCGGACTATACCCAATTGTCAGGACTGCAGCAAGGGAATCCTCGAACATCTACATTTATGGTAGGTACAAAACTGTACTATATCAATCAGCGATATATTTCCAGATTGTTTGAGAATCACACTTGGGTTCATAGATTCATAGATTAGTACTAAGCTAACTGCCCATGCAAGCCATTTTAAGCTTAGCCAATTATCCCTTGGGAGACCCAAACCCTGCACCTTGTGTTTGTAAGGTAAACACCTTAACCATTAGGCCACCCTCACAACCCCTTCAGCCAGAACACCAGGAGTTTCCAACAGTGTATGTCCATTCTTTTGGACCAATGGCCACTTCACAAGCCATCTTCAGAAATGCTAACCTGGTTGATGTTTGGCTGCCATACGAGTTTCTCTGAACATTTTTGCAAGGTATTACAAGCTAGAGTCTTTTTTTGGGCCATCGTCATTCATGGCATTCTTACATGAGAACCACCGAAGGCGACCAAGCTTGACCTTTTGCTGATGGAGATGAAAATTCCAATGAAAGATATGCAAATTACCAACTATATAACTCTATATTGACAGTTTCTTCTTTGCCACTGTCCTCATTTTCCTTCCCACACCTTCATTGCAAGGGAAATCAGAATTAGAGAAAGTTGTGTTCAGTTTTGCGCTCTGCCTTGCACTGGCCCTCAAAGATCTTTAGAGGGTCCACAGATGTTGCAGCATTGTGAGAAAAGGGGAGAGGCTATGGTAACCTGGGAAGATTTTAGCTGCTAGTTGTAGTCCTGCCTATTGTTATTTCTACTGGTGACTGAAATGAAACGGTCAACACAGATCTGTCATTGCAAATACTAGACTTTTGGTTGAGGAATATGCGTCCTTCTCCACCTGTATAGTTGGTTTGCAGTCCTCCTTGCTTTGTATTTTTTACATCAAATATTTTCTTGCCAGATTTAGATGTATTTTTTTTTTTTTTTTTTTACACGAATATGTGTTCTGTACTGTACTCTACTGTCGCTTGGCATATATTGTTTGTTTGTATTTGGATGGATTTGCTGGACTGCTCACCTACTTTATGAACCCATTTGCTTTTATTTGCATTTACCAAAGCCACAAACGTATGATTGCGTAATACGCAGTTTGCATCTCTTCTTACTCAGCTGCGATATCATTAATGAAGTACCAGAAGACCAGCTCCACGTCATAGAGAAGTGAAGACCTAGTTGTCATCTAGATAAACGAGATTGGACTAGTAACATGGGTGCTAGAGGATTCCACTTACTTTTCCTGTCAGGGCTGAGGCAGTTAGACACTTGGTTTAAGTTGGATAATACAGCAAGGGTGTACAAGGGACTGAGGTGCTCATATCCACTGAGCAGTGAGTTTGTACTCTGAAGCTGAGATTAGGTGCCCCAAATTTAGGTGCCACAAATGATTGTTGATATTGCAGAAGGCATGTTATTTCAGGCGGCTGTGGGGACCTAAAGAGTTAGGGCAATTTAAAACCTTGGGATCGTTGTATTGATAATAACCTCTCTTCTGGTTAATGTCACAAGGGAAGATGAGCAGGTGATGGTTATCTGACACAAGAAGAAGAAATGTAAAAAGATGCACCTGAAGATGAAAAGTATAATTGATCTAAGTAGATATATAATTGAACTTATTATGCTATTATTTACTAATTGTTCACACTTGAACTTGCTCTCATATCCTTCGTGGACACTGTTAACTGAGCCCGTGATGTTGGTAAAATTGTATCTTCACTATTTCTTGATCTTTCTAAAGCTTTTGATACTATATCCCACTCTCTCCTTCTAACAAAAGTCTCTAACATAGGTACCTCACCTCAAACTCTAAACTGGTTCACTAATTACATCATTAACAGGCAACAATCAACTAAATGGCAGAACTCTTACTCCCCTTTCCTAAACACTACCACTGGTGTTCCTCAAGGCTCCATTTTAGGCCCAAATCTGTTTAGCATGTTTATTTCCACACCGCACTCTCTCAAAACTCAGTCATCCAGTGTGCAGATGACTCCACTGTCATCTGCACTGCAAACAACTCCTCAGAACTACACCAACTCACCCAGAATGCCCTCACTTCCACCCAAATGTGGATGTCCTAATAATCATCTTGCCCTGAACCCCAACAAAACCAAACTTGTTATCTTTGCTCCCCAAAAGTCCATACCCCTACAAAAAGAGAACTTCACCATTTAATCCCTAAATGGTACCACCATCGACATTGTACCAAGCACAAAACTCCTAGGTGTCATCATAGACGAAAACCTCACATTCGACCTGCACATCCAGTCCAATGTCAGTAAGACTCATCAAAAGCTTGGCACTCTCTACCGACACAAGCATGTACTCAATGCATCAGCCTGACTTTCCTTGCCTCTTCTTTTCTATTACCCTCTCTTTTATACGGTGCCCCCCTCCTCACCAACATTCAGTCCTCTCTAAAGTCCAAACTAGAATCCTGCTACAACAAAATTGCTAAGTTTGTAACTAATGCCTCCTACTCATCCCACCACTGCTTATCATTATGCAACCTAAAATGGCTTGAACTCCCCAACTATCTCACCTTTATTCAGCTAACTACAGCTCACAAACTCCTTCATAATCCATCCATGTGCCCTGCTCTTCTATACTTACTTTATACCATCCTAATAGACCACTCCGATCCAACAACCAACTGCTCATAAATGTAGAAAAAAACAAACTTTTGGCTGTCCATATGTTTTACTCCTTTACCATCGCAAAACTTTGGAACTTCCCTCACCCCCAACACTTAGATCCACCCACTCAGTAACCCTGTTCAAGACATTTCTGAAACAACACCTCTCCTCATCTTGGCTGTGCACATGTGCTAACACCACGTCTCGTATAACCTAACTTCAACCATCACAACTATTCTCACACTCACTCTACTATTCTGGCATCCTCCTTTCACATCCACCTGTCTTTTTACTTACTCCGCCTATCCATCCTGTCCACTTCCCTCTTCTATTAACCCTCGTTGTCCTACCATTGATCTCTTCTGTCTACTTCCTTCCCTTCCTAACCCTTATAGACCTACCATCGAATCAGGCGAGACATTCAGGTATTCTCACAGCTTACCTTAACGTCATACCACCACTTATATCTGCAACAATATCCACTGACTTAGCTGATTCCTGCAAGAGGACTCTTATAGCCTATCACTCAGCTATTACACCTCCTAAACGTGTGAAAAGTAATTACCTCTTCTCTAATTAATTCCTGTATCTGCTTTGCACCCACTGCATGAAGTGTCTTGTATAAATTTTGCTAGCTGAAAACTACTCGTATGGAATGTTCTCATGTATCTACTCTGTATTGCTTGTATAATACCTTTGATTTGAGAATGATTACTTATGTACTGTTTTTTTTTTCACCAATTGTATAAGCTGTCAATAATATGTACGAAATGTCTTTAGTAATGTAAATTCTATATTGTATGTGAAATGTCTTGTATGTGGAGCTTTTCTCCCAGGGACTTCACTGAAAATGGGCACTTCCCAGTAAACAAATGCAAATAAATAAATAAATTGTTTTCTTCATTTTCATATTATCCACTGTATACTGCGGAAAGTGTTTGTGTGGGTCCCTAATTTTGGTTACTGTGTCAAGTTTGCTTATTCTTTCCATGTCAAAAGGGTCTGAAGAGCAGTTTACTTGGGTTGACAGATAAATAATTATGTCTAATTGTGATGTATACATTTTCTGATAATATTTTTGTGAGTTCCTGTCATGGCACTGAGTGGGCAAAAGGCAGAGAAACTAATGCTGGATAGTATACCAATCCTTCACAGGATGCTCAAGCAAAATCGCATACACACACACACACACACACACACACACACACACACACACACACACTATGAAGGATTGTCAGTTCACCTACTGCATGCTTGTGGGTTGTTGGTAGAAAATGGAGTACCTGAGAAAAATCAGTACAGGCACAGTAAATTGCACACTAGCTAGGAACTTAACTTTAGAATTAAGTGCTGTGAGTTTTTGTACATCTGGAACTTGTGTAACCAGGCCTCCACTAAATGGCCTCCAGACACACAAAAGTAAACAAAAGAGGTTAGAGTAAATCCTTGGCATGTCACATGGGGAAGTTCTCTTTAGTACACAATATAAATCTGATTCTGCTGGGAATGCTTGACAGAGTCACAGCCCTAGTCCTACTCATCTAGTTTCCTATGTTCTTCCTAGATGCTGCTGTACTGCATTTGACTTTATAAAGTTGCTCACTAGACTGTTGGCCATACTTTGGCTTTGTTTGGGAGAGTGAAAGGTACTTAATAAAATCAAGTGTTTTCAACAGGTTTGTAGAATATGATAAATATCCTGTTTTCAAATGTTTTAATGGAGAGAAAATTAATGTTTCTTAGAATAAGTAAACATTTTCGTATTTGGGGTTAAAATTAATGAAACTTTCACTCCGTGGTGCTGCCTTTTGGGGATTTCTGGCAAACGCTAATCCTTTCAGGAAGCTATAAGACACATGCCTGCTGTTTCATCGTTCAAAATGCAAAGCTAAATGCATTTATTATTCTTGGCTTTATGGCTGCAGTTGTGTGGGGTAATCTTTGCATATTGGCTCATCTTTCTTTCTGGTATTTCCTGTTGCTCCTTCAAGTGAACTAGCCATAGCGTGGTTAGCTGCAAAAACAGGAAGAGTTGTTGGATCTTGGCACAAGACTTTTTTTTCATGGCACTAGTTATTCACTTTGCAGTACTGAGTGGGACTAGAATTGTAACCCATTACACTGTTTGTAAATGTTTCAAATACAGATCTGTAAAATAAGTGGCATAATTGTGCATTTGAAGTGGATTAACACAAGTTAAAAATGCTTGAGATTTTAGAATAAGGGAGTACTTACAACGCTATTAACAGATGCCTTTGACAAGTACAGCAGCTTGGACCTTCATTTACCTGGAAATTCAAACTGATGGAAAAAATTAAAAAAAAGCATCATGTTTAGGTAGATTAATTTCATTTAATAACATTAAGACGCTTACATTTCTTAATATTTTTAATTTAGCCTTCAACAGTGTTGTGGAATTGTGCACTTTGATGTTATAGTTCATGTAATGCCACACATACCTTAAACAGTAATGTTTTTTTTTTTAATATACTTATAATTTCCATGATGTCATGTAGCGCGGTTATGAACATGCCCCTAACCCATCAATTATTTTCTGCTTCTCACAGAGTTTAGATCTTGATGCAAGTCATTAAAATGCGAAAAAATATTGTGCCTGATATCTAAAAGGAAACCTCTGAAGTTTCTGTGTACCCATCAAGTAACTAAGACCTGCATCAACATTGTCTTTATGACGAACGTGCAGTAAAGTACCGTCCTGAATGCCAAGATTTCCAGTCCGCCACCTGTAGACAGCAGACAGACAGTGGATTACAAACATTAACTTAACACAATTATTGCCCTACTTATTGAAGGATAGCTGTCCTTCCTTGGATCACTAGTGCAGTATTACTAACTGAAGGGATATCCTGCCAAGTGTAGCTGTATATCGGGCTGTAGGCATACCAAAACCTGGGCTTCCACTCTCACTGTCTGTCTGAAGAATAACTCACCAATGAAAAATGTCCAGAAAGACCTGTTTAACATCTATTTGCAGTTGTCTGCTCTGGATCTGCTTAAAATGTCTGCCACAGTGTTCCTGAGGATTTGAAGAAAGATTTTGTAATGAATGGCTGTTTCCCAAGCTAGCAAAGATAGTCTTCAGAGCTAGAAAGACTTTGTGCCCCCCGCTTGTTTATGTGTCCTGTAACTTTGGTGTTGTCTGTGTAAATCCAAAGAGGACCAGAAGTCCAGAGATAATGCAGGGATTGCAGGGCTAGAATAAGAGCCATTATCTCCTTTATGTTTGTCGTCCCGTCTTTCCTTTGGTGCCCCCCCCCCCCAAACTCAGATTTCCTTGGAACAAGCTCCTTATGCCAAATCTGAAAAATCTATGAACAATTCCCGGCAAGGGGGTGGAACCGGAAGATTTCTCCCCTTCCTTCATTCTGATAGCCATCCCAGTATTCCATATCGTTCGCTGGGTTTACAGGCTCTCCAGTCTGCTCCTGTCCAATGCCCAAATTTAAGCCATGCCCAGTGAAAGTATTAGGGATGTCCTTGGGGGGGGTTGGTGCTGTCTAAAATCAATCCAAAGATTGTTTCTTTGATCTACTCTTGTTTCACCCCCCTCCACTGTGCAAGACCCATGGTGTGTCCAAGTGGTGGACTTGCAGTAGAGGTGTGCACCATATTGCCATGCCTCTGCAGCAGCAGCTGTGCCATGTCTCCACTGTCTTCCCCTTTTTGAATCACTTCTCCCATTGGGCCATCCACAGTCTGTACGAAGGATCATCGCAGGGATCACCACAGGCCCACCATCCTTTCCGGGGATAGTAGCACCCATTCCTCCCTCCCTCCTCAGCCACGTAAGCCTCTAATCTAACCCAGGTTGGCTGGGCCATAGTTAGGGCTTTATCCCTCTACTTCACAGAATAATTGATGCCATATATCCCATATCTGTGAGACTGTCTCTTGCAGCTGGGAAGAAGGTTTTGAAAATTGTCTGACAGGAAGAGAACCTTGCCCGCTGTAAGAAAAGTTGTCATTGACAGTTTGTTGATTCTGTATCCTAGGAAAATCTTATCCTGGGATTGAAATAACTTAGAAGACTTAATGAAGTCTAGATTGTTTGGAAGACCCCTTACAAGCTGCAATTTAGTGGGAAGAATGAGTTGAATAGGAGCCTGAATAAAGAGTTGTCAAGGTAAGAAAAAAATTCAAGTAGCTTGATGTTCACAGAAGGCAGTGACAGGAGCTAGGCACTTTGGTCTTTCCACTTCTCTTAGGGTATTCACAAAATGTAAAACAGAGTACTCTTGGGGCAGTGGAAAGACCAAAGTGTAAACTAGAAACCTGAAAGTGATATGAAGAGATCCAAAACCTTAAACATTTCTTGCATTGTGGATTAAGAGGGGTGTGAAGGTAGGTGTCCTTTAAATCCAATGTCAACAAAAATACTTGAGGAAGAATCGTAAGCAAGGGCTAAATAATTAACCTCTTGAAACTTGGAATTTTGAGAAAGATTCTGAGAAGAAGAAGAAAAAGATCCACAATAGATCTTTAATTGCCCTTCTTTCTGGGAACCAGAAACATTCTTGAGTAAAAAAATGTTTTTTCCTAAATGAGGAGGTACAGATTCTGTTGTCCTCTTGCTGAAGAGGTTTTGAAAGAGAGGGAGAATAAGGTGAATCTGATGGGGGGGTGAGGAAACACTGAGAGGTGAAGCGGAGCATTCCCAGTCGTTTTGTAACTTTGAGTGAAAGGCAGAGCCTATTTGTCCAATGTTATGGATTGCCAGGTTGGCAAAGATTATCATTTCTGATAAGGGAACTAGACCAAGGCCTAGGTGGGATGAGGAAGAAAGAGAGTCAGATAGTCATTAAGAAGCATCACTAGGCCTTTTCAGGAGCACAGTCAGAAGACCATGAATTTGGAAGATAGACTTTGACCAAACCCTTAAGAGGAAAATTCTTTCCAAAAATGCCCCTGTAATGCCCATAGTTATTGAGTTCTTTCTTCGTGAGTGTAGGTTTGAGCTCATTCCCATTCTTTGTTTTTGTGGTTAAGGAGTCAAGAACAAATTGGAATGCATTCCAGGTTCTTACCCTTGGCTGTGTCTCCTGTGCTCCAGGTACACCTTTCCCTCAGTTTTCTGGAGCTCATAGAAACTGATTCTACAAAGTGATCTGTGACGCTGCCTAACTGTAGATCAGATGTACTAAAAAGTGACACCGCTACTTGTATCACTCCAGTGTCTGGTGGCCTAAGTTGAGGCAGACCCCCACAGTTCAGTATATGAACGTTTAAACAAGTTTTTGAACTCCAGTGGTACTTGAATTGCAGATTTGGAAACGTAACCTTATAGAATTTGGCCTGATGTGTCAGTGTTGGGTAGTGTAAGCCGATCTTGCCCCTAATCTGTTACAGACAAGCTTGGCTCTAATTGTTTGATTCCTTTGCCCAGCCTTCAGCACGTGGCTGTTGCATGCTGTCTGCTGCATAAGACTGCAAATGGCTTGGCTTGTCCCTGGAGCTAGGAGCGGTGAAGAGCTCCATTCTGCTCAGGATTTGTGAAGAGTCTAATAACATGAAGGTCATTATGTCTGAGATTAATTAAAATAGACTGCTTCCTACCTTGCAGCTTCCTCTGTGTAGTGGGACAGTCCTTTAGAGTAGCCTTGGGCATATGAAGTCTCATGAGGACTGGTGTTTGGGCTGTATTGCTTCCACTCCCAAAAATGCCTTAATGCGTATCTGGGAAAGATGTAAAAGTTGTTCTGAGTAATTCTTGCTTTTGGAGGTGGTCATAGAGGATATACCATTCATGCAGATTGGAAGCACACAAATTCTGTATTATCTGCCCCAAAAAAGACTGACATTTTTTACAAGCCCCTGCTAAGTGGTGTAAACCTGTTATCAGGCATCCTTGGGCCATCACTGACATTATCTCTGTGGTACAGCACAGTGCCCTCTAACCACAGCATCTTGCCACCAGCTAAAGAGCCTAAAGCCTGAGTGGGGGTTGTTAAGAATGTTTACTACTTTGCCCTGTTGTGGCTTAGAGCTGTCAACTTTTTGATTTGAAGTTGTTGTCTTCATTTGATCTTCAACCTGTGGGTTCCCGGATCCGGCATGGATCTGACTTTTGATGCATATCCAGCATCTGACCTAAGCTCAAAGCTCCTCCGCTACCTATAATGCCCCCGTCTCCTTCCTCCCTTCAGATCTTATTTGCCGCTCCAATGTCCGCATTGCAGTCCGTGCTGTCTGCTGAATTTATTGGGTGAGTGACTTTATGATTTCCTTTAACTCTGTTTTTCTAATCTACTTTCCCCTTTTTTCTATGTCCCCACATGCTCTCTGCGTCAGTTTAAAAAAAAAAAAAACAAACAAAACCCCTCTTTTTCTTTCCTGTCTAACTCGTGTGTGTGGTCTCTGTGTGAGGGAGTGTGCTGGGTCGTGTGGTTGGGAGTATGTCAGAAACCCCCAAAAGCAGGCTTCCGAAAATGCATAGAGTGTGGCCACAAACTCTCTCCAGCTGATGGCCACACTTTCTGCGTTGAATGTCTTGGGCAAGCCCATTTGGATACCTCCTGTTCCATCTGTGCCAGGTTTAATCCCTGGGCACTGATGGACAGGAGAAATAAGATCATTTTGAAGGGCCTTACTCCTCCTCCTACCACCGGGACACAGGCTTTTCTGTACCGGCTTCTACTTCCGTCTCCTCCCTGGTCTGTGGGACTCAACCTCCAGATAAGAGGTCTGGGGATGGACAAAACAGCCAAGTCCAAGGACAGGGCCAGGAAGCGATCCCCGGATCGTTTGGCTTTGGTGGGCTGTCCAGTGAAAATTTAGGTCATGCCCAAGGATGGAGTCCCTGGCTCCGTTTCCTTTGGTTCTGTCCTGTGTCGGAGGAGCTTCGGACCTGGTCGCTGGTACAAGCTTCCCCTCACCGCCCCTCTAGGCCAGTGTCGGTGGCCTCCTCTTCTTGCTCCACCCACCGCCTTTCCAAAGCGGAGATGGATTGGATGGTGTGCAAGTTTATCCACACTCTGATACAGTTGGGAGTCCTGCCCTGTCCCCTTTCCCTCTGGAGCAGGGCATGCAATCCCCATTCGTCCCTGTTACTCCTTCTCTGATCTGACCTCCAGTTTCAGAGCCCTTGGATCTAAGGACACACTGCGTCAAGGGGTCGGCTCCAGTAGTATCTTGTATCTCAACGCAGCTCCAGTGGTACCTTGTACCTTAATGCCGGCCATAGCCCTCAGCAGGTCAGATCAGACTACCTCGGATCCATATGGCTCTTGGAGCTGTAGCTTCGGTGCCGGATCTGGGGGGATGGTGTCATCTCCAAGCCTTTTGGAGCAGAGTCTTCCCCTTGGTGTCTCAGTGCCTGGAAGTTCAGCTCCCTGTTGGGCCAGAAGGTTATGACTCCAGCCATTGCTCCTTCCCACGAGGTCTGTTCCCCTTCAGCTTTCGACATGGTGGAGAGGGTCTTCTCGATCCCATCAAGACCTTTGATGATCTTGTTCTCTGAGTCCATCCTGGCTCCCTCTGTTTCTGGTGTGTATCCGACCATTCTACCATCTCAGGGACAGCCTGCTGCCTCTTTGCCCCAAGGAGCTTCCTCTTGGGAGCAGTGAGACATTGGCAAGTCCTCCCCAGAGACTCCCACTGAGGAGGTTCCTCGCAAACGTACATGCAAAAGTAGCCACTTGGACTCCCCACCGGAGTCCGTCATGGAAGACGCCGATTTGGTGGAAGGGGAAGGTTCCCCCCAGTCACCCCCCCAAGGAAGTCTCCTTTGGAGACATCATGGAAATCTTATGTTAGTGTGTGTGTGTGTGTGTGTGTGTGGGGGGGGGGTGATCTGCCCAAAAACCTAACCTGGACGAATCTGTGTCCTGGAGGCATTTGGCACAGGACCCTCTACTTCCTGGGTGTCCCCTCCCACAGATTCTTTGGTGGATCTTATTACATCTTGTGTATGGAAGGAACTGGACACTGTGGAGCCCTTCCCAAATGCCCAGGCAAGGTTTTGAGTCCCCCTTCGGACAGGATCCATTGGACTAGGGGATCCCTGGTTGATGCCATGGTTGTGGCATCTGCCACTCAGAAGGAGCTCCCCCAGGAGAGCTCTATGGTCCATCCTCCTGACCAAGAGTCTAGGATGATGGACTGTTTTGGAAAGCGGGTGTACACTTCAGCGACCTTTTCTGTGTGTGCGCTGAATTATATGGCACACGTGATTAGGCTGCAGCGAGACCTGGTCATGGAAGTCGCCAAGTCTACCCCTGGGTCCATGTCGGCGGAGGACAAGAATTCTTCCAAATGGCCACCCTGACATCTATCGCTAACACCTCTATGTGTCTCCTCTCCCACGCAGCTGAGGGTGCCGCTAGAGCTGCCGGTACAGGCGTTGCCATCAGGCACCACACCTGGCTCTTGCTCTGCACCTTTTCGGAACCCTTTAAGGTGTCTTTTATGAATGTCCCATACAACGGTTCGTCGCTTTTTGGGAAGTCTGCACGTGACACCTTAGTTCAGAGTGAGAAGGACGGAAAGACTCAGTCTACCATCTGGATCCGCTTTTCGACCCCTCAACAAACCTTCTTGAGGAATTAGCAAGGGGGCCACGAAGATGTGGTTCCAAAAATCTCAGAGCTATTCCCAGGACACTCAGGACTCGCCTTCCCCCAGGGGCAGAGGGGGATTTGATAGATGCTGCCCTAGAGCAGAGGGGGTCTGAGAAATCAAGGGTCTTGATGGTCTTTCTTTGAGAGACCAGCACAGCAACCCTGAAGGGTTGTCCGGGTGCTCGTCTCTGGAGGCAGTTGGGGGTCGCCTATCGCTACACCTAACAGTTTGGGAGTCCATCACAGAAGATGATTTGGTGTTGCAAATTATATCCACAGGCTATTCAGTCCCCTTTCTCACGTCATCTCTTCCACCCAGACACCTCCCGAACATTCCACTAGCGCAAAGGGAGGATGTAGCACTGGAAATTGCAAAGCTGCTAGAAAGGAGAGTCATCCAACCTGTCCCCCCAGACCAGTCCACGTTAGACATTTATTCCAAGATTTGTTTTGGTGCTAAAGAAGACTGGGGACATAAGATCCTTTCTGGATTTCTTCCAAAATTCCTTCAGAAAGCTCATGGGCTGGGGAGCTTAGTTATCCTGATTGCCCCATTCTGGCCTCGTCAGGTCTGGTTCCCCTCTCTGTGGTCTCATCTGGTGGCTCCTCCATGGATGTTGGATCCAGTTCCGGGTATTATTTCTCATCCTTCAGGGATTTCCCATCCAGACCTGGGCAGTCTGAAGCTCACTGCTTGACTGCTCCAGTTCCTATGATAGTCAGGACTCCCAGCTCATCTTCGCCTGTCAAAAGGATCCTGGTGGCAGCTCATAAGTCTTCCACCAGAAGGTTGCAGCTCATAAGTCTTCCACCAGAAGGTTGTACTCCAGAAAATAAACATTTTTTTGATCTGGGCCTTGCAATGTGGCCTAGATCCCTTCACTGCCCTGGTTTCTGCAGTTTCGGAATTATGGTCTCATCTGGTGGCTCCTCCATGGATGTTGGATCCAGTTCCGGGTATTATTTCTCATCCTTCAGGGATTTCCCATCCAGACCTGGGCAGTCTGAAGCTCACTGCTTGACTGCTCCAGATGTTCTTCGTGTTTCACTGTTGCAGTCATAACTGTAGGGTACTCCTGCCGGCAGGCTGCCCGAGGTCGGCCAGAATATCAAAGTCTGGGTCCGGCGTCGGCTGTATCAGCAAGTACCCTGACGTCAGAACGCATGGGTATAAGGCTGACAGCCGACGCCATCTTCTCCAGTCTTTCTTGCCGTGCGGTGCAAAGCAGTTCGCTAGTTGTTGGTTGGCGTTTTCAAGACAACGTGGTGTGATTGTTGTCGGTCCGAAGTTTTCTACTTCTCTTCTCAAAGCTAAGTACCCCGTTGGGGAAACCTTTTTCTTGCTCCTCCGATGTCAGAAAAAGTTAATAATTGTGTATCGTGTGGAAAACAAATACCTCATAAAGATTTCCACTCTTACTGTCTACCTTGCTTAGGCCCTGACCACGACGTTTCTTGCTGTCGGTTCTGTGCCAGGTTTAATTCTCGCACTATCAAGCGTAGGTACGATTGGGCCTTGAATTACTTCGGTAGACGATTTAATTATAGGATGTCGTCGGATACTTTACCGACTACCGGAATACAGAAGAAATGCAAAGACAAGGACAGGCCTCCGAGGTCCAAACAGGATACTTTGCAGCCGGAGCCAGCTTTGGGTTTGGCGGTCGTCAGTGAGGTGCTTTTGCAGCCCCTGTCGTCCGCCACTTCAGAACCGATGGCCGACACGGACTCCTATGGGGAGCCATCTAGGCCTAGTAATTTGTCTGCTGCAGGACCTTCGGACGTCGCTCCTTCAGATGGGTCCGGAACCGCTGTGCAGGTACCGGCTTCTGAGGGGGTCTTCAGGCCTTCACATATTACTATTTCCACAAAGACAAAGGCTAAGTCAAAGACTCCTGTTAAACCCAGACTTTCTGCTCAAGCTTCTTCAGATTCAGCTCCTAAGACTCAGAAGCAATTACTACGGATGGCTGAGGATTTATTAACTATGATTAAGGGCTCTCACCCTCCTCCTGAGAAAAGGCCTAGACAGGATATCCCTTATGATTCCTCTGATCAGGCTTCTATATCTTCAGTTTCTTCCTCTGATCAGGATTATTCTTTTCCTCCTTATGAGGATTCGGATGCAGAGGATTCTGTTCCCTCTGCCTCTCCCCCTGAAGATTTCTCTTTTGGGGAAACCTTGCATGAGATGAGGGAGCATTTTTATTGGGAAGGTCAGGATTATTCTGCTTCCAAAAAGAGACTTAGGGAATTTCTTCTTCTCCCTCAACACAGGCCTTTAGCTATTCCTCCTGTACTTGACATTGTGGATGATGCTTTCTCTGAAGCTAACTTGAATCCTGATTCCATGCCGCTTGCTCCATCTAAGCCTGATAGATTTTCAGGGTCCCTGATTCCCATCAATTCTTATTTAAGAACCCTTCTGCTGATCCTGAAACTATTTTGCAGGGTTCCAAGGCTGCTAAGGCTGCCTCCTGTAAGAATCCTATCCCCTCTGAAAAGGATTCTCGTGCCCTGGACAGGTGGGGCAAAAAGGTTTATACTTCAGCTACCCTTTCTATTAGAGCTTTAAATTGCCAGTTTCACATGTTTAAGTATCAACGGTTTCTTTTATCTGTTTTAAAACAAAGGCTTTCTACCTTTCCTGCATGTGCTGAGGACAAGGAATTACAGGATGTGTTGCATGCAACTGAACAAGTTAGCAAACATAGTTTACATTGTGGTTTTGATGCCTTAGAGGCTTCCTGCAGGGCTGCTGCCTCTGGTACTGTTATCAGGAGACATGCTTGGCTTCGTGAGCAGAATTTACCTGAACAAGTTAAGGCTAAATTGCTAGATGCCCCTGTTCAGCATGATGTATTATTTGGATCTAAGGCTGAGGAGGTTATTAAAAAGATGGAAGAAAAAGCCAAATCTATGCAGACTGTAAAAGATTTTTTGCAAGTACAGCCTCCTAGATTTTCTAGAAATTGGCCCTCCAAAAATTGGTCTTTTCCCACTTCTGACAGGCCTCAAAGGGGTAGATATAGACGCTCCAGAGGTCGGGCACAGGCTCAGGCCTCTTACAGATCTAGACAGTGGACTGCTTTTTCACCTAGAAGGGGAGAAGACAGACCTCAAACCCAAAGAAAGCAGACCCAATGACTCCCTCTGTTGGGCTACAGGTCCTCCTTCCCTGGATGCCCCTCTCGGAGGAAAACTTTCTCTTTTTTACCAAAATTGGACTCACATTACCCAGGACAAATGGGTGTTAGACGTGATTTTGAAAGGCTACAGATTCCACTTTCACACTCTGCCAAGGCCTTCCCGCTGGCCAGATCTGCCAAAACATCAATGGACAGAGGCCTTAAATCAAGTGGACGCTTTATTAGCCTTAAGAGCCATAGAACCTGTTCCACCTCTAGAGGTGGGGAAAGGTTTTTATTCAAGACTTTTTCTGGTCCCAAGAAAACAAAACTCCTGGAGACCTATTCTGGACCTCTCAATATTAAACACCTTTTTGGAAATTCCAAAATTCAAGATGCTTACTCTTCAACAACTTCTCCCAATGCTCTCACAAGATGCTTGGATGGTAACATTGGACTTAAAAGAGGCCTACTTATACGTCCCCATAAGGCAACAATGCAGAAAGTATCTCAGATTCAAGGCAGGCTCGAGACACTTCCAATTCTCTGTACTGCCATTTGGCTTATCTACTGCGCCCAGAGTTTTTACCAAAAGCCTGGCTCCAGTAGTAGCTTACTGCAGACTTCAGGGGATTCAGATTTACCCCTATCTGGACGACTGTCTAATTCAGGCAGGCAACAAAGACCTTTTACTTCAACACCTGCAATTTGTTCAACGTCTTCTCCTACTACTGGGATTCTCAGTGAACACAAAAAAGTCACATTTGATTCCTTCTCAACGAATGATCTTTTTGGGAGCTCTTCTAGACACAAGTTTACAGATGGCCTTCCTTACTCCAGAAAAACAGTTACAGCTGGCTTCAATCTTCCAGACCTTGGCAACCTTGACTCAGCTCACTACAAGGAAATTCCTGCAGGCTTTGGGCTACATGGCCTCTTGCATCCTGTTGATTCCAAATGCGAGGCTTCACATGAGGAAACGTCAATGGTACCTAAAGAGTGTATGGTCTCAGCATTGCCACAGTCTGGATACAATGATTCCACTAATTCCCTGCCTCCAGAAGGAATTCCTTTGGTGGTCCATGGCGTGTGTTTTGAACGAAGGGAAGCCCTTTCGTCTTCCTCAACCTACTCAGATCATAACCGCGGACGCCTCGGATTATGCTTGGGGAGCTCATTTTCTAGACAAGTGCCAACAGGGCTCTTGGATAAACAAACACCTTCTATGGCACATCAACTTGAAAGAAATGTTGGCAGTCCAAAATGCTCTTCTAGCCTTCCAGACTCTTTTGAAGCCAGGACCTCTGCTAATTCGAACAGACAATACCACAGTCATGTGGTTACATAAACAAGCAAGGGGGCTCTCACTCTTACCCCCCTTTGCAGACTTGCCATGACTTTATGGGACACAGCCTTAAATTTGAATCTGGATCTTCAGGCACAGTTCATTCCAGGAAATCAGAATCTCTTAGCAGACAGCCTAAGCAGAAACATTTTGGATCCTCACGAATGGATGTTGGACCCCAACTTATTCAGCAAGATAACTGCAGTTTGTGGCTGTCCTCAGATAGATCTGTTTGTGTCCCATCTCAACCATCAGTTGCCTCTCTTTTGCACCAGGTCCTTCCACAAGACAGCTTGGAAAGTGGATGCCCTGTTCTTCAGCTGGAGGAATCTTTCGGGATATGCCTTCCTTCCTCTTCCTCTTCTGCCTCGGGTATTGCTAAAGATAAAGCTGGACAAACCCAGACTGATCATTTTGATAGCTCCAAATTGGCCTCGTCAGTTTTGGTATCCAACTCTACTGCACCTTTGCTTGGAACCCCCTTGGAGTCTTCCTCTGACCCATTCTCTACTGTCCCAGCATCAGGGTCAGGTACTTCACTCTCAAATCAAGACTCTCTGCTTGGCAGCTTGGCTCATCAAAGGCAATTGATCCCTTCTTCTCTTCCTAAGCAAGTTTTGGATATTCTTTTGGAAGCTAGGTGTCCTAGTACAAGGAAATCTTATGCTTCTAAATGGAAAAGATTTTGTATTTGGATGCAGGATCGTGGTTCTGATCCTTTTTTACCTGATATTCCCTCTATATTACTTTATCTCTCAGACCTTTTGATTAAAGGTCTTTCCTTTTCTTCCATTAAGATTCATGCTTCTGCTATTTCGGCTCATTTCAATTGTGATCCTCCCATTTTTTCCCACCAGCTGGTTAGACAATTTCTGAGAGGAGCTAAGAATTTAAGACCTTCTAGATCTCCTCCTGTCCCTCCTTGGCATCTCAACTATGTCTTGGAAAAGCTTACTTTGCCTCCTTTTGAGCCTGCTGCCTCTGCGGATATTAAGTTCTTATCCTGAAAGACAGCTATCTTGTTGGCCTTGACTTCTGCCAGAAGGGTGTCTGAGTTGCAAGCCCTCATGGCCGTGGAACCATACCTCATCTTTCATCAGGACAGAGTTTTCTTGAGGACCAATCCTACTTTTATGCCTAAGGTAGTTTCTAGAGTGGCTCTAAATCAGACTATTCACCTTCCTACCTTTTCCCCAAAACCCCAAAATAAGGGGGAAAGGATTTTGCATTCATTGGACGTACACAGGCAACTACGTTTTTACCTGGACAAAACTAAAGATTTCAGAAAATCAGATCAATTGCTTATCTCTTTTGCTTCCAGTTTTCTAGGTAAAGCTATTTCTAAGCAAACTATTTCCAAATGGATTGCTCATGGAATAAGATATTGTTACTCTCTTTATGGAAAACAGATTCCAGGTACTGTCAGGACTCATTCTACTAGAGCAGCTGCCACTTCAGCAGCCTTTCTCAGAGGAGTTCCTACTAAGGACATTCCGGAGGCTGCCACTTGGAGCTCTGTGCATACCTTTTCCAAGCACTATAACCTCCCTTTGTACTCTAAGTCTAGGGCAGGCTTTGCCTCTGCTGTTTTGCAGGGTCTTCTAGCTGCTCCTTCTTCTTCATAACCTCCTCCCGTGTTCTCAGCTTTGGGATTCTACCCTACAGTTATGACTGCAACAGTGAAACACGAAGAACATAGTACAGTTGTGTACACCTACCATAAATGTAGATGTTCAAGTGTCTTCACTGTTGCAGTCGGTGTTTCCCTCCCTCCAGACCCCTCTTGTTTCTTTTTTGCTTATTTTGTTTCCTTTTCCACTACCTTTCTGGTGTATTTGTGTTTCCCTTGGGACACCTTTTGGTTTTATGGGGGCTTCTGACATCAGGGGCAAGAAAGGCTGGAGAAGATGGCGTCGGCTGTCAGCTTTATACCCATGCGTTCTGACGTCAAGGTACTTGCTGATACAGCCGACGCCGGACCCAGACTTTGATATTCTGGCCGACCTCGGGCTGCCTGCTGGCAGGAGTACCCTACAGTTATGACTGCAACAGTGAAGACACTCGAACATCTACATTTATGGTAGGTGTACACAACTGTACTTTCCTATGATAGTCAGGACTCCCAGCTCATCTTCGCCTGTCAAAAGGATCCTGGTGGCGGCTCATAAGTCTTCCACCAGAAGGTTGTACTCCAGCAAATAAACATTTTTTTGATTTGGGCCTTGCACTGTGGCCTAGATCCCTTCACTGCCCTGGTTTCTGCAGTTTCGGAATTTTTGGCACAGATCTTTCAGCAGGGTGCCAGTTCTTCTACGGTCAATGTCCAACTTGCTGCGATTTCTAATTTTCATCTTGGTGATAATATGGCCTCCTTAGCATCCTCTAAGCTTTGCAAAGCTTTCCTAAAAGACACCTTTCTTCTTCGGCCCCCGGTGAAGGACCCACTGCCGCCGTGCGATCTTATGTTAGATCTGCAAGCTTTTTTCATCCCCTTTTGAGCCTGCAGCCTCTGTGGGTCTGCAGTTTCTGTCCTGGAAGGTGGCCTTCTTGGTTGCTATCACTTCTGCCAGGAGGGTTTCGGAGCTTCAAGCTTTGTCGGTCGAGGCCCCTTGTATGATTTTGCATAAGGATAGGGTATCCTTGCTTACTAACCCATCTTTCCTCCCTAAGGTAGCTTCGGAGTCCAATATTAATCAGATGATTACTCTCCTGGTCTTTTCCCCAAATTTTCAAAACATGGGAGAATATAAATTGCACTTGTTGGATGTGCACAGACAGTGATGTTTTTACCTGCACAGGACTAAATACTTTTGCAAGTCTGACCAGAACTTAATTTCCTACTCTAAACCCTTTTTGGGGAAACCAATGTCTAAGGTCACCATTGCCCATTGGATTTCCCAGTGTATTGTTCTGGCATATTCTGCTAGGGGTTTATCCCCACCAGGTCATGTGAAGGCACATTCCACTAAATCTATGGCTACTTCAGCGGCCTTTTGGTCCAGAGTTTTGTTAGATGATATCTGTTCTGCAGCCACTTGGGCTTCATCTTATTACCTTCATTTCGCATTATAAGTTGGACATCATATCCAGGAATAGGGCATCAGCCATGCTCCACAATATCCTTCCGTGAGGGAGTCCCAGGTGTTTATTAGCTGGGGATTCTGTTCCACAGGTTGAAGATCAAATGAAGACAACAACTTTAGATAAAGAAGTTATGTACTCACCGTAACATTCCATCCGAGTTGTTTTCTTCATTTGTCTTCAGCCATCCCTCCCCTCCTTCCCCCTGCTTTGCACAGGCTGTGTGGTGGTCTGGCGAGCAGAGGATGTGGTCACCTCCCGTGTACCTCTTACTAAACGTCTGTATAAGCAAAAAGGGAAAGAGTATGTGACAAGGTGTTGGGTTGAGTATGGACATTAGTTGGGCAGCAAACTAGATCTGAAGGGGGGAAGGAGACAGGGGCATTATGGGTAGGGGAGGAGCTTTGAGCTAGAATCAGATGCTGGATATGCAGCTGAGTCGGATCTATGACAGATCCAGGAACCCATAGGTTGAAGACAAATGAACAACAACAACTCAGCTGGAACGTTATGGTGAGTAGATAACTTCTTTTTTCGTCTGTCTAAATTCAAATCTGATGTAGTGAAGTGGGCATTGAGAAACTTTCTGCCTTTTGTGAGTGGAGTTTTTGCTCAAGGAGGAAATGGCTAAGGCTTTTTATGTCCTCAAGTGTACTTTTCCTTTATATGGCTCAGTGTCAGGCATGTGCTTTTGCAGCTTGGGTGAGAATTTATTCCATGAAGGAGAATCTTAAGAAACTGCAGCCTGGATGCCCTTCCAAGAAGTGGCCATGAAAAACTTTTGCTGTGGAAGACTTGCAGGTGACCTCTTGGATAAGAAATATACCCTCATCACTTTGGATGACCACAGTTATCTCTTTGCTCCTCTTTTTACTCAACAAGGTTTAGCCAGAAGAGGAAAAAGTCTTCTTTCAGACTGTGAAGGCTTTGGAAGTATCTCAGTCTTCTAGTTCTTTGTCATGACACCCAAGTTATCCAAGTGGATAGTCTTGCTGGCTCAGCAGTAGCAGTGTTGGGTGTGGTTTGGGACTCTTTTGGACTGGAGTGCAGTGATTCTCAGAGTTTGCTGTTGTTTTGAGAGCCATCACTAGATTATGGACATGAATTGTGGTCAGTCAAGCTGTAGAACTTTTTAAGTTATGCTCCAGAAGATCAGACCGCTTTTATAGAGCTATTTATACAGGCACAGGTTCCATTCTTAAAATGAGCTGTACAGTCTGTCATTCATTTCGAATGAAGTAAGTTCTGCTGTCACCTGTTTATAGTTTTGAAGAGAACTAGCAGTTTTTGTCTGGCCTTGGCCCTTGGGGGTTTTAGTCAGCACATCAGGTAATGGGTGGTCAAGCCCCTGCTACCCTGGGATAGCCAAGATGGTGGTGTTATTGGACATGATGTATGCCTCTTGGCCCATTATGTTGTGGGGTTCACCACAAGAGAATTCCTTCAGTTTCTCCTGAATGGGCATAACTTCCAATCCAAAGTGAGTGCTGCCTTTTATTATTTTCATTGTACCAAGGGTATTTACAGAAACAGCCATAGCAGATGGCCTTTGCTCTCCATATGTTCCCCTGTCTGTGTAACTGTCTCTGGAAGGACTTTTTGAGGAGTCACTTACTAGGTTCCTGCTTTGAGAGCTCCCTTGTTGCAGTCCCTGGTAAATGACCATAAGGTGGGAGAAGCTCTGTCTGATCCCCATCTGAGAGAGTTGCCCTTATAGGCATTGAGCTGGACATTGGCTGGTGCCAGATTTTCCTGCATACAGAGAAGATCTCGAAAGTCCTGAATATAACAGAGGAGGGCACAGGCTCAAACCCAGTAGCAACTTTTGTGCTTAATGACTACCACAGTCTTCATTGTGGAGTTTGCATACCTCAAGAAGTGAGTGTCAGATACGACTTTGAAGTGTCAATGAGTGCAGAACCACCACACATGCACAGATTTAATGTCGACTTCGGACACATGTTGCATGTCCTGGAGAGGTGGATGGACACCACCTTTCTACATGTAGGTAGGTTTGTTATTCCTGAAGATAAACATTTGCGGAGCCTGGTTGATAAATGCTTTGCTTTGAACTTTTCTCGGCTTCCCTGTGTTTCAAAGGTTATAGTTCCCACTAGAGATGAGATTTCACATCAGGTAGCAGTAACTTTGTCCTTGGTGGGAAAGCTGCATCTCTAGCCCTTCCTAGTTTCATCTGATAAATATCCTTTGTGTGATATGAAGAAATGAAGAGGGCACATGGTTATACTTTACCATGCAGAGAAGTGAAATGCATCTGGTAGTGGGGTGTACACAAAGGCATCACTTTCTTAGCAGTCCACATCCAGGATAAAGTGAACATGCTGACCATTTCTTAAGCCTTACAGGAACATTACTTGGATTGGATCTTTCAGAAGTGGGGCATTCCAGAGGTAAACCTGTTTGCTAGTCTTTAGAATGCATTGCCTCCTGATTTTCAGTTTGGTGCACCAGGGCAGAGGGGCAAGTGCTTTCCATCCAATGACAAGAGAGAAATTACTGTATGTCTTTTCATCATTTCCAGTGATTCCTTGACTAATTACAAAGTTTAGGACGGAAGACCAATGCTGATTCTCAGCTCCCTTTTTTAGTTGAAAATGGATGTGGTTTTAGGCCCTCTACTCTCTGGCGATTAATGAAACTTCATATTCTAGCCAACAAAGTTATTCACATTTTGGGCCCTGCCAGCCCCAACTTAGAGGCTGCATGCTACTCAAGTTGCCCTGATTCCAACAGACCTTTAGGGAGAGGTGTCAGAAGTGGAGCAGTTGAGGTTGCTAAGAAAACTTTCCACCAGACAGAATTGATTTGCTAAGTGGAAAAAATCTCGTATTTATGTAGAACTGTACTTTGTATCATTCCATTCAGTATGTTTACGGGTGATGCTGTAAGTCTGTTCATCTTTACAATTAGGACGTCAGTTCAACATTCGGGGTACATGTAAACAGTTGTTTCTTCCCTTGTGGAAGGAAATATGATGGCTCTGCAGCAGTTGCTCAAGCATTTCCTTGTAGGAGTGCTGCCTTGGCACTTGCCTCTGAGGAATCCGTCCCCTTCTGGGGTGTGAATTTAACGATTAGCAGACTTTTCCATTTCCCACTTCTACTTCAGCAGTGTTGACATTTATATCTTGGTAAATTATTATTATTAATTTTTTTTTTTTGTGGCAATCGGTTGTTATAGGATCTGAGAGCTGTAGACCCTTGTGTTTAGGAAGCCATGTCTAGTGGTTTACAAAGGCTACGAGCCTTGAGGACTAAACCATTTCTTTGAAATTGAACATTTGTCTGTTTTTTCATTAGGCAGAAATCGGAAGAAAAAGAAAACCCTTAATTTCCTGGATGTGTGTCATCTGCTGTGGTTTTATTTGAAATAGCATGAGTTTAAGAAGACTGAACAGAGCTGTGTAGCAGATGTCCTTCAAGAATGCAACTGCAGTCATAACATGTGGGTTGTCCTGCCTCAGGCAGCCCTCGGTCGGCCTGATTCCAAAGTCTGGGTCCGACGTCGGCTGATGTCGCATTTCCCTCCGACGTCAGAGCGGCTGGAGTACATAAGCATCAGCCGACACCATTTTCTTCAGTCTTTCTTGCCGCGCGGTGCCCGAAGCAGAAGCGGTTCGCAAGTGCCGGTCGGTCAGCTCCTGTATTCTACGATACCGAAGTCAGCAAAAAAGCTAAGTACCCCGTTGGGGACCTTTTCTTGCCTCAGCCGATGTCAGAAATTACTGAAAAAGTTAACAATTGTCTTTTTTGTGGTAAACAAATACCTCATAAGGATTTCCGCTCTTACTGCCTCCCTTGCTTGGGCCCAGACCACGACGCCTCGGCCTGTGTAGCCTGTGCTCGCTTCAACAAGCGCACTCTCAGGCGCCGGGCGGAGTTCGCTGAAGATTTTTTCGGCGATAATTTTGCTTACACCATGCCGTCGGATCTTCCGACATCGAAAACTCCCAAAAAGCGAAAAGACCGGGACCGACATCCTCGGCCCGCGTCTACCACCGACTCCACGCCAAAACCTAGCGCGAGTGCTCCGGTTCCCTCTGAGACTGTCTCTCCACCGCTCCGAATCGAAGACACCACATTACCGACGACTCCGATTCCAGACATTACTCCAACGCCAGTTATAGATTTTCCTCCGGATACCGAAACCGAGGAAATGCCCGAGACCATTGCTGTAGACAAGGTCACTCCTGCACGTGGAGCTGCCAGGCCCCCTATGGCCATGTCTATTAAGGCCTACACCAGGGCTAAGGCAGCCAGCAAAACAAAGCATATTACTTCTAAATCCTTACCTCAGCCGACTCCGGAGACACAAATTATGTCCATGGCTGCTGATTTAATTTCCATGATTAGAGGTTCACAGGCCCATCCTGAGAGAGCATCCCAGCCTCCTCCTGATAAAAGGCCCCGGGTTGAACGCTCTGACCCTACTCCTTCAGATGAAGATTCTGAGGGCTCTGTCCACTCTGATAGCCAGGAAGAGCTCTTCCAGACCTATGAGGACTCGGATGCAGAAGATTCCATCCCTTCGGCCTCCCCTCCTGAGGATATTTCTTTTGGGGAAGTTCTGTACACCATGAGGGAACATTTCAAGTGGCAAGGTCAGGAATATTCTGATTCTAGGAAAGCTTAGGACTTTCCTTAAGAAGCCTCAGCACAGGCCCTTAGCTATTCCTCCTGTACTTGATGTTCTGGATGATTTGTATTTTGACTCTAGTGCTACCCCTGATTCTCTTCCTCCTGCTCCAGCCAAGCCAGACAGGTATTACAGGGTCCCAGAAACTCATTCCCATTTATTCAGGGCCCATACTGCTGATTTGGAAACTATTTCACAGGGGCCTAAAGGAGTTTCAGCCTCCACCTCAAAAAAATCCTTTGCCCTCCAACAGGGAAGCTAGGGCATTAGAGAGATGAAGCAAAAAGGTTTACACATCCACTTCCTTATCTATGAGAGCTTTTCATATGTTACAATATCAGGATTATCTCTTAGAAGATTTACAAAAAACATTAGCTTCTCCTGATCCTTTAGACAGGAAGACTTTGCAGGAAGCTGTACATAACACTCAGCAAGTAAGCAATCACTTCCTGCAGTGTGGATATGATGCACTGGAAGCTTCATGTAGGGCAGCTATGACAGGGGCAGTGATTCGTAGACACGCTTGGTTAAAAGATCAACCTCTAGCAGATCATGTAAAAGCAAAACTTCTGGATGCACCTTTGGAAAAGAACAAGCTTTTTGGTGCAAATGCTAAGGATGTGTTAAAGACCATCGAAGAAAAAGCAAAATCAGTTCAGACTGTGAAAGAATTCCTCCAGGTTCAACCCCCCAGATTCAGTAGGAATTGGCCTTCAAAAAACTGGTCCTTTCCTAATCCAGAAAAGTTTCAAAGGGGTAAGAACAGGCGTGGCCGAGGAAGAGGCCAATACAGAGGCCCTTACAGGGGACGACAATGGCAGCCAGGAAACCAAAGAAGTGACACAGGGGTTTCACCTGCCCAACAACCACAAACTCAATGACTTTCCTCTACTACCGCCTACCAGGGAACAACTAGAAGCTCCCTTGGGCGGGAAATTATCTCTGTTTGCAGAAAACTGGCACAGACTGACAAAGGACAAATGGATTTTGGACATTATAGACCGAGGGTACAGTTTTCATTTTCATACCTTACCAAGAAAACAAGGCATGCCAAACCTACCACAAAATCAGAAGCCAGAGGCTATCAAGCAAATCACTCTGCTGACTCGAATGAAAGCAATAGAAAGAGTTCCACAACAAGAACAAGACCAGGGGTTTTACTCAAGACTGTTCCTTGTTCCAAGAAAAGAATCTCAATGGAGACCAATACTGGACTTGTCCGCATTAAACACCTTTCTCATAGTACCAAAGTTCAAAATGCTGACTCTACAGCAACTCCTTCCCATGCTGGGCAAGGAGTCGTGGCTGACTACTCTGGACCTCAAGGAGGCATACCTGCATGTCCCTATCAGACACAGCTGCAGAAGATACCTCAGATTTCTTGCAGGGCCAGAGCATTATCAATTCTCAGCATTGCCATTTGGCTTATCTACTGCGCCCAGAGTATTTACAAAATGCCTGGCTTCAGTAATTGCACATTGCAGGCTCCAGGGTATACAAATTTACCCGTACCTGGACGACTGTCTCATACAAGCGGACGACAAATTGATGTTGACAAAAAAACCTGGATTATGTCATACGATTACTTCAAGCTCTGGGATACACAGTCAACTTCCAAAAGTCAAGACTGCAGCCATCCCAGCAAATAATCTTCTTAGGAGCCAAACTAGACACAGCCTCTCAGATGGCTTACTTGACAGAAGACAAGCAAGAGAAGTTAACTCATTACTTCAAAGGTTTAGCAAAACTCACCCAGATGACTGCAAGGAGATTCCTACAGGCCCTGGGTTACATGGCATCCTGCATTCTACTGGTTCCATTAGCAAAACTACACATGAGAAAGCTTCAATGGTACCTAAAAAGCATTTGGTCTCACAACAGCAACAATTTGGAGACAATCATACCACTCATTCCATGCCTACAAAAGGAATTCCTATGGTGGGCCTCGGTGAGCCAGGAAAACACAGGTATGTCATTCAAAAAACCACAGAGAACACAGACCATGACTACAGACGCCTCAGACCTTGGCTGGGGGGCACACATGGAAGGCAGGTGTATACAAGGACAATGGTTTCCAAAGGAAACACATCTGCATATAAACCAAAAGGAGATGCTGGCAGTAATGCATGCCATCGAGGCCTTTCAACACCAACTCCAGCAAGGCCATTTAATGATATGGACAGACAACACCACTGTGATGTGGTACATAAACAAGCAGGGGGGCACCCACTCTTACCCCCTTTGCAGACTGACAATGCAGCTTTGGGAGAAATCACTGAGCCTAAACATCCAGTTACAATCCCAGTTTGTTCCAGGAAAAGACAATGTGTTGGCGGACAGCCTAAGCAGGAATTTCACAGATCCACACGAGTGGAGGTTACATCCGAAGACCTTCAGACAACTCACTTCGACTTGGGGCAAGCCAGAAGTGGACCTATTTGCCTCTCACCTCAACCATCTTCTACCAAAATTTTGCACAAGGACATACCATCCAAAAGCTTGGAAAATAGATGCCCTCTCATTCAACTGGAACTCCTATCAATCTATGCATTCCCACCTCTGCCACTGATGACCTCAGTATTACTAAAGATCAAAGCAGAGAAGCCCAAGGGAATCATAATAGCTCCAGATTGGCCAAGACAACACTGGTACCCACTACTACGGAGCATATGTCACACCAGGAGGTGGGCCCTCCCCCAGTGGCCTCTACTTTTGACTCAACACAATTTCGAAACACTGCATCCAAATCTTCAGACACTGCAGCTAACAGCCTGGGAGATCCCATAAATAACTTCAGCTTATCTCTCCAAGGAAGTTCAGCGGATACTAACAGAGGCTCGAAGACCCTCCACCAGAAAGGTTTACTTAGCAAAGTGGAAAAGATTCAGCAATTGGAATACCAGCAAGGGACATGATGCATCATTGTTGAGCATCCCACTCATCTTGGAATATTTGGCAGATATGTTAAAGAACGGCCTCTCATATTCTTCCATAAAGATACATGCATCTGCTATTTCAGCTAGATACAACACTGATCCTCCTGTTTTTTCTCACCCCTTACTAAGACAATTCCTCAGGGGAATCAAGAACATTAAGCCTCCAAGAAAGGCCCCAGTGCCAGCCTGGGACCTCAATTTTGTCTTAGAAAAACTGACTCTACCTCCATTTGAGCCAGCAGCTTCAGTTGACTTGCAATTTCTCTCATGGAAGACAGCTTTCCTGTTGGTAATTACTTCAGCAAGAAGGGTTTCGGAGCTACAGGCCCTAATGGCAATACCACCCTTTATTATTTTTCATAGAGACAGGGTTTCATTAAGGACCAACCCTACTTTTATGCCAAAGGTGGTATCTAGGGTTTCTTTAAATCAAGCCATTCATCTGCCTGCTTTCTTCCCCAATCCTGAGAATAAGGGGAAAGACTGTTGCATACCTTGGACATTCACAGACAACTTCGATACTACCTGGACAGAACCAAGGCCAGTAGGAAGTCTGAACAGCTTTTTGTAGCTTACGCCCCTGCAGTCCAAGGAAAAGCAATTTCAAAACAGACTATTTCTAAATGGATTGGACATTGCATCAGATTCTGTTATTCCTTTCATGGAAAGACTGTTCCAGCCAATGTCAGACCACATTCCACCAGAGCTACAGCCACCTCTACAGCATTCTTAAGAGGGGTGCCTACCAAGGACATTCTAGAAGCTGCTACTTGGAGCTCCGTGCATACATTCTCCAAACACTACAATCTCCCTCTATACTCCAGATCCAGAGCAGGCTATGCTTCGGCAGTCCTGCAGGATTTGATTGCCACACCATCTCTTTCCTAGAGCATTCCTCCTCCCCCAGCTAAGCTATGGTATTCTACCCACATGTTATGACTGCAGTTGCATTCTTGAAGGACATACTACAGTTTTGTACCTACCATAAATGTAGATGTCCGATAGACATGCAACTGCAGTCGGATTTTCCCTCCCTCCATACCCCTCTATGCCTAGGGTCCACTCCTATCCCTGTTACTCTTAGCTGGGGATATCTGTTATGGTGTATTTGTTTTATTGCTCATTTATTTGTTTGGAATCCTGTTTTTGTCTTCCAATTTGATTACAGCCTTCCTTGGAGGGCACCTGGCATCTGGGGCAAGAAACACTGAAGAAAATGGCGTCGGCTGATGCTTATGTACTCCAGCCGCTCTGACGTCGGAGGGAAATGCGACATCAGCTGACGTCGGACCCAGACTTTGGAATCAGGCCGACCGAGGGCTGCCTGAGGCAGGACAACCCACATGTTATGACTGCAGTTGCATGTCTATCGGACATCTACATTTATGGTAGGCACAAAACTGTACTTTTTGCTGTGGGGAAGGAAGAGGAAGGGAAGGATGACGCAGAGCAAGCCTTTTCCAGGTGGATTGCCAGCTGCATTATTTTTTTACATCAACATGTCACCTCTTATTGGAAGATGCTGTGGTTAAAAGCCATTCCACTACAGGCACAGCAGATTCCAGTGTTTGCTTTTGTGTCGCCAACACCTTTGCTAAGCATTAAAATCTCAGTTTTAATTTTAGGAGTTGGTTTCTTTTGGACCATCTGAGCTGATGACTTTCTGTTTTTTTATCTTTAGACTTTTGGCTATCTTCCATCTCCTTCCACCCTAGTGGATTTACAGCTTAGGATTCATCTTTAGTTTTAGATGTAACAGATGAGTTTTTACTGCCGTAGCTGATGGATATGACCCAGTGGATCCCTTACAGCTTTTCACCATCCCACTGTTGAGAGTTCCTTGTAAGTCGGGCAAATATGTTACTGTGTATTACTTGCAGTAATGGCAGTGGAGGTTGCAAAATCTTAAATTTTATCTCGGCTTGCAGGAAGTATTTTCTGTTACTGTTTGGACTGAATTGGCTGGCTTTTGAGATGGGAGTGCTCATACTGGTGATATATGATGTCCTAGATTGTGTCCTCATTAGATGTACACATTATCAGGCCCACAAGGTTCTTTGGAAAAAAAATTGTTCTGAACTATGAGTGGTAAATATTATGAACCTTGATGCTGAACCATGAAGGAGGGCGTCCTGTATTGACTGAGGAGTTAAGACTACATCTGTTATTTAGTCAGCTGCGGTCATCCAGATTTAATTGCTGTTAGTTTATTTCTAGGAGTTATTGAATGAAGTGCCATTTGTTGAGGCTGACTGGGTCCTGGTTAGTTCAGCAGAACTAATATTTGAGAGGTTATAGGTCAAGTGGCACTCTCAAAGGTAGAAGCCCATGAGGGCTGCACTTGGTTAGAGATATATGTAGGAATGCATTGGTAGAGTTATACGGGGGTATTTGTGTCAAGTAGTGTTCCAGAGACCCATTGCCTGAGGAGAAACATCTTGCTTATAGCTGTCCTTATGCCACTGAAACAAGTTGGAGGGTTCACTGGTTCTTTGTAAGGTGACTCCACTAGTTTATGGACACCAAATATTCACTTAAAGTTTGTGTTCCAAGCCATCTGAGTCATATGGTATCTGTCCTTTGGCTTTAAGGGTAATAGTGTGTCCATCCATTTTCACAGATTTCATTAGCAGAGAGTGTAGTGTTAGCTTTGATTAATTTATCAGGAAGTCATTGGGGACGAAACAGGTCCTTGATGCAAAACTGGATGGTGTACCTTGTCTTAACACTTTTTTATAGTTATCAGGCATTTTAAGAAATGGGATAACTGTGATTCTGTGGAAGGGCCTCACAAGTCCACAAACCGTGTTTTCATTTGAGATGCATGTAATAGGTTGGATTTTAATTAGTTTACTGAGAGTACAGTCCGGGCTTGAATTAACTATGACACTGCTTGAACCATAGCAAGATTTAAATAATGAGGGACATCATTTTCCTGTTAAATTCACAGTCAGGACCTGCATTGGTTTGAACTGCATTTGATCCTCATGCATTGAATACTTGTGAACTAAACCGGCCTCTGCACACTACCAAGTGGATTAGACCAATAAACCATATGGTCAGAACGATAAGAGTTCAACTCCATTCAGTCCAAAGAAACAGGAAATGTACGCAAAGTTAACATGTCTACACAGACCAACAACAGTTAAACATCAAAACTTTATAGAATTTTCCCTCTGCTGAGTTGTCTTTAACCAGAAAGCCGTATTTGTGATTTTCCTAAGTGTAGTTAAGGATGACTGCACAGGTAAGGACAGAAGAAACCCCCAACGAATGACTAAATTGGATGAAAATGGCTAATGCTACAGAGAAAGAAAAGCAATATGAGAAAACTTGCAAGTATTGACTATAAGCCCAAAGATTCTGCACTTGGAAGCAACAAGGAAGAAAAGTTAAGTGAAACTGGCAAAAACTTTTGAAATTGCAGAAGTAAGCACTACATATATACTAAAACTGGTAATGGTAGGCTGAGGGCATTTACAGATACAACTGCATTTTACATGTATTAAAAGACATCCAGAGAAAGTTCCTCCGTCCGTCAGCATTATGGGTAAAAGAGAAGAGGACAGACGGTCTGGGTGCCAAACTAAGTTCTGCCCACCTTAGGATTGAAGGTGATGAAGGTGGATCTGCCAGTTCAGGTTTGTTACAGTAAGTATACAACTTTAATTTGAAGTATATCGTTAACATTTCTTTTTAAGTTTTGCACCACTGTATGTAGTGCCTCCTGTGCTGTGAAGCATTCCTCCTTTCAGTCTAAATATAACTGGCCTATTTTAAAATGAATTCTTCAATAAAATCAGTTTTCATTTGCTGAAGTCAGCGAGGACCGTCAGTGAACCCTGACCTTGTTGGTCAACAAAGGCCTAGCATGAGGATGCATCATCTTGCATGTGCAAGGCAGTTCCTATTAAAACCTATGTACACAGCCTTATACTATTCGCTGCACTTGCATCACAGTAGGATAAATAAAATTCTATAGGAATGTCATCAAAAAAAAGTTTGCAGAGTTTTGTTTAAGAAACAAACCACATAAAATAGGCCAGATGTGGGTAATGCAGTGAAGCACTTAAGCTATCTAGTGCTAAGATGCATATATTAAATGCCTGTATAGTTTAAACAGGGCAGCATGCATACTAAGGTAAAGTGCCACCCTCCCAACCCTCTTGTTCCATTTCCACATGTCGTTTTAACTGATTACTTAAACATCCTTGCCATGTAGGTGAAAAGGTAGATTGGATTAACACATGGGGATATAATTTCTCTTGGAGGTCTGGATGTCATGAACTTGTCATTTGAAAATAATTATAATTTATTCATTGCTGGAGGTCTGTATTCAGTGATCTCTTGTACTGCTTTGTGTACTTGCTGTGGTTAAATAGTTAATTAACTGTTGCTAATCAGTGCATAGTTTCTGGAAAGGTTGAGATGCACATAGTTAACCAATCAGTTTTGGACATGTAGATGATATATTTGGCACCCAGTTTAAAATGTATATTACTTAAGCAATAACTCACACCTAGGTGTGGGTAATGCTGGATTTAACCATGGTTGGTGTGGTTTTTGTCACGAGGGCAAAGCCTGCTAGACTTTGTATTAAAAGTTATATAATATTAGATAGATTATGAAGAATTGAAATAGATTGGTATATTACTCTCTGGAAAAGCATAGCCTTGTTTTACTTAGACTTTTGATTAAAACAGAACAAAAGTACAGTGTGCTGTGTAAAAACAAATAAATAAATAAATAAAAATACTATTCAACCGTTCTGTACAAAGTCACACTTCTTTTTGGTATTTATTAGGGCAGCATTATTTGTCTGTATTTGTGGTTGTGGTTTATTGCATGAAGTAATTTTATTGACAGGTGTGTTCTCTCTGTAAGCTCACATTGTTACAAATAATATTTTGTCTAATATTGAAGATCAAAAGAACTGTGGGAAGGGAGGAGCATATGCTGTTTTAGGGGCAAATCTCCTTTTGCTTTGTAACACCATTCTTCTGAGAATGGGAATAAAAAGGACTGAGAGGACTTCTCTTGGAATTCTAGCCAGTAGCACAGTGAAATGGCATGCTAGGCAACCTGGGTTTAAATTCCATCTGCCGTTTGTGTTTTTTTTTTTTCCCCATTTCTGGTTGGTTATCTTTTAGTAAATAAACAGTAAGAAGTACTGCTAGTTATTCTGCCAGGTTTCATGTCAGCAAAGAGAATGATATACAATTTACAACTGCTACTTATCAATGTTTTAGTTATGTGTACAGTGAATGTGAAGGTAACAGACTGTAAACTTCCTTTGGACATTAAGCAAACCTTGTGTTTCAGATTCTGTTAACATTTCACTGTAAACTGTGTTCAGTTGAAGAATCTTTTGTATACGATTAAAATGAGACCTGTAACAGGCAGTTATTGTGATATATTGGATTTTGTCATTGCCTACTGTCTTTGTGAAGCATATACTACCAGAAATACAATGCAAGTAATTTCAGACGTTTCTTTTTGTGATGAAAATTGGGGAGGGGGTGGAACGAAAACCTAATGATAGTGGCTGCATCTATGAGGTCCCTCCACATCAGAGCTTTCCATATTTAAGTAGCTGGCTGCTGAATGTAGCATAAACAAAGATACTCTAAAGGGTTAGGGTGTCTGAGTTATTCAGAAATGTGGACATAAAAAGGTACACATCTCAGTCAAGTCATTTTGCACTCCACTTATTAACCCTTCGTAGGCTCTGTCTTAAGTGCGTTCTTGGCAAAGGATTCCTTTCCCTTTAACATATGCTGCACATTTCTGAATTAGAGTTAGTTCTCTCTTAATAAGGACTCATTGTTTTTCTAGTTTAGAAGTACTGGTATTTCTTACATTGACTTTATCAATGGTCATTTTATAGTGCCTTCACAAGAGGATCTTGTAGTGAACACTCAAGTCCCAGTGGTCTGAGGATTGGATTCTCTGAATGATTACAAAGTCCTTAGTCTTTCTTATCACCTGTTTATCCGGTGATGGTCTAAGAACACCTTTTCAGTGGAGGCTACTTTCCAGTTATCTACTCAGATGGCTCTGTATCTTGAATGAAGAGTTAGTTAGTCTCACTCTGTCCAGGAAAAATGGACTTCCCTAGATTTTCAATGTAAAGTAAACTGTCTGGAAATTATAGCAGCCAAATTCACTGAAACTACGTCTGATTATTTGGCAGTATGTCAGTTGCTTGAGAGATAAAACCTGGATGAAAGGACGGACTTCAATTACCTTAGCAGATAATGTTGTTTTCTGTTGGAAGGGGCTGCTGGTAATGGTTTCTTCATTTCAACAGTCCTCATTCTTGGACATTTACAATTAGTTGGCTATTAATCTGAACAGGAACTCCTGTGGCAAGAGGAAATCCATCTTTTATAACAGCAGAACTGAGGCCACAGACATTAGAATTGCTCAGCAGGTGAAACGTTCCCAGGCTGCAGAGAATGTATTCACTATCCCACAATGCATCATAATGTATTGCCTCTGTACAGCTTTGTTGTCAAACTTCAACTCTGAAGGTTCTTGAATGGCTGTAGTGATTAGAAAAACTATTTTCATGGTAGATATTCTTGAGTAAAATTGCTGAGCTTTTCTGTCTGTCTCTGTCTCTCTTTGTCATTGCTATTCCTTCTAATTTGCATGTCCAGTGCATTAATCACTTTTCATATATTTTTCCCTCTCAGAATATTTCCCACTTTTCTGGACATAGGCCCATCTTGTCAACTTTCAGTCAGTTAAACAAATCCTTTCCCTTTCAACTTTCTTCTTTTTTTGTAGTTTGTTATTTTGGATGTCTGCTTGCATCTTTCCATAGAGTGCACCATCAGTGAGACTGGAAAGAGGATTTCTTCCCAAGGTTGTCATGAGGTCTGCTTATTTGTCTTGCAGATGAGCGCAGTGTTTTCAAGTGTCATATCTGTAAGCAGTTCAGCTTTTTTATTCTTTAAACGTAGAGCAAATTAGTTGGTTACCTTTATATGAAAAGGTTGTGTTGGCCACGCAAGAGTTCAGATTAATCAGCTTAGCCTTCCATTTCTTTGGCATCAAGGTGTACTTCACTGTCATCCTCAAAGCCTTTCAGGGTGGTAGTTTCCCCACTTGTCAAGGAGAAATGTAGGCTGCATGGGCACCCTGGGTTTTACTCCTTGGCTTCCCTTTTCCTGTACCAGAGCTCTGCTACAAAGATACAGAAGACTGGGGTGTGTGATTTTGTGGAATCTGATAATGCTTCTAAGCCCCTTTTATCTGTTAATGCTATGCCAAATGATGAAGACAGTAAGGCTATGGATAGGTACAGAAAGAGAGTATAAACCTCTGCAATCTTTCTGCTTTCTTTCCGTGTCACAAACTACCAGACCAGTATGACTAAATATTTATTGACTGTTCTTGATAACATGAGTAAATGTCATTTCTGTTATTACTGATGAGATAAATAACTTACAGAATATGCACAGTAAACATACACAGGTAGCAGGACATTCAGTAAAGTATGGCTATGATGCCGTCAATGCTTCTTCCAGGCCAGCAGCTACTCAATCTGTTCTAAGGGAGGTATTCCTGTCTTCACAAACAGTCCTTGCTGGATGGAGTAAAGGCTAACTTTTGGAAGCCCTTTTGTACAAAGGCAACCATTTTGGACCAGCTTCAGCTGAAATTTTCCAAAAATTGCAAAAAAGGGGGGAAATTATGCAAGATTTTAAATCCTTTTTCTCTCTGCCATACCAAAGTCCCAGAGACGTTGCTATTCTGAAGCTAGAACTTTTTTTTTCCATTAAAAAAAACAAAAGTCCCAACAAAAAAGGAAGAAGTTTACAAATTATAACTGGCAGGATACACTTAAGGAAGGCTTTTAAAGGATCCAAAGGATCCTTTGACAAACTTTTGAGCTTATGACTACCCTTTTCCTTCCTACCCCACTTCCTTCCATTTTGGTCAACCCCCTGCCATTCTTTCAGGAAGACTCCGTGTTTTCACCTTCGGAGAAAAACATTGTACGTGTGGGTACTAAACATCACCCAAAATGGGTACAGAGATGGAATCTCCTGCCTATTCTTTCCTGCATTCCCAAAAATGCCTCCAAGCCACTGTCACATAAAGTTCCATCAGGAGACCATAGAATCAGTCCCTGCTTACCAAAAAGAAAAGGAGTTGTAGTCCAGGCTTTTCCTCTTACCAACGCAAGGGTGCACACAGAGACCCATTTTGGACTTATCCACCATAAACACTTTCCTAAACATTGCACCATTCAAGATGCTGTCACTCCTAAGCTTACTTCGTATGATTTTTCCACAGACTCGTTTTGTTACCTTGAATCTGCAAGATGCCTATCTTTACATTCCTATCCATCTAAATGACAGAAAGTTTTTTTAAGATTTGTACTTTAGGATTTAGTTTTCAATTCTCTGCTTTGCCCCTTGTTCTTTCTGCAACTCCAGGAGAGTTCATGGAGTGTCTAGCCCTCGTGGTAGCATTCTGCAGACTACAAGATATCCATATCCAGCATTGTTTAGATGACATTTGATCTAGGCTATTTCATTTCAGAAAATATTGTAAGACTTACAATTCACAGTAGACTTACTTTTTCACTTATGTATTACTTTGAATTTAAAGAAATATAATTTTAATTTTAAATAAAGTGCTTTGCACACTATAAATGGGGTGGGATATGGCTTTGAGTCATATCAAGGTTGTATGCTTTCTCTCTATATTGCTGTAACTTGGTCTGTAAATGAAGTGCACTGGGCAACAAAAGCAATGAAGGTTGTGAGCTCAACTCCCGTAGTGTTTGTATGATTTTCCTTGAGTGCAGAGTTTTAAGGCTATGGACTATTAATGAGCTACTCCCTATGGTACAGGGTTTGATTCCCTTAGCCTTCCTTTATCTACTGTGCGAATATAAGCAAGTCAGTTAACCAGACAGTGCTTTGGTGCAATTGGAAATTTGGGCTAGGTTCATTAATGGTCTCCTGCACTGCAAACCTAGTAACTACCTATGAGCCTAAATTCTTATAACCTTTTCAGAATCTAGGTTTTGTAGGATGTCAGCTGGATACTTCCTGCGTGATGGCCTTTCATCCTCAGGAAAAAAATTCACTTTCTGAATTCTTACTTCCTATACTTCTCGGATCTGAAAAGGACCTTAACATTTGAGGTTCTGAGAGCGCTGGAGTTCATGGCATCAACAGTACAGATGATTCTCAGTGTCAGCCCATATATAGAAGATTCAGTGGTACCTTAAATCAATTCGGGCATAACACTGCCACTCTCTTACCTTTCCAGTTCCTGTCTTGCCTTTTGTGAATAAAGAATTCTGTTGGTGGAGTGTCCCCCTTCAGAAGGTTTCCACAGATTCATCAGACCTAGTTTGGGGGTGTATTCTTCCTGGGCATGAAAGTTCAGGGAGTCTGGTCCAGGCAGTACAGGTGCAAGCATCCTGTCTGAAATGAACTTGATGGATTACCTGAGCAGATACAAAGCAGACCCTGACAAATGGATGCTGAACAGTGAGATCTTCCTACAAATTGTCCAGCAGTAGGAACTCACCAGATGAATCGTTTTTTTGCCTCCACTCTGAACAGACAGCTCAGGCAGTTCTGCTCCAGTGTTCCATGCAGGGAGGCTTTGTCATCATCATGGAAAGGGAAATTCCTTTATGCCTTCCCTCCGTTTCCCTTCACTCCAAAGGTCCTACTGAAAATCTGGACAGGCAGTCCAGAAATGTTGCTTGTGATTCGCTTTTGGCCCAGACAGTATTAGTTCTCCCTTCTTTTATCTAGCCAAGGGCAATCATCACAAATAACCCTTCAGAATGGACATGCTCGCACAGCAAAAGGGCTGTTTCATTCATCCAAGTCTGTAAACTCTCAATTTGATGGTTTGGTTGCTAGGCTTTTAATGTCCTTCAGGGACCTTTATTGTGAGGATGCATTATTGGTAATGAAGTAAGAAAACTTTGCTACAAGAAAATCTTACATTTCTGAATGGAAAACATTTTCTGTTTAGTGCCATAAGAGAGGACATGACCATTATAGAAAGGGTATCCCCATTATCCTGAAATATTTGTGTGAGCTGCCTAATTCAGGGCTGGCATTCTCCTCTGTCAAAGGACATCTATCAACCATTTTTGTCATTTGCCTGTGGATCTCCATTTGATTTCACGTTCTGATAATTCTTGAAAGGCATCCTTCATATCAGGCCTCCAAGAAAATCCATTCCTCCTACTTGGGAACAGAATTATGCTCTGTTAAAGTTCACCCTTCCTTTTGAACCAGCCTCTTCTGCTTCTTTAAAGTTCTGTACTTTGAACAGAGTCTTGTCAATGGCTTTGACATTTGCTAAAATAGTATCAGAATTACACGTTCTTATGCGCTGTCCATCCTTTTTGATTTTTGTATAAGAGAAAGAGTTGCCATAGGACTAATCCTTTTTATGCATAAGTTAGTGACCGAGAGATCTTCAAACCAGTCCATTTCTCTTCCTACATTTTTTCCCTAACCCTCAAAATTTGGAGAAAGAGAAATTCTTCATTTGCTTGACATTCGCAAGCAGATATGGTTCTATTTGGACAAACAAATGTCATCAGAAAATCTGACCAGTTTGTTCCTTTTGAATGGGGAAAAAGATGGGTTCTGTTGTGTAAAAACATACAATCTCCAGGTGGATTTCTCTTGCTATATTGTTTTGTTATGCTTTCCATGGAAAATCCAGGTCAGAGCTTATTCTACTAGAGCTGTGGCCTCTTCAGGATAGGTTTTCAATCATCTAGATTCATAAACTTTTCTGGAAAATTTCATTTTATCAGAACCAGAACTGGTTTTGTTAGATGCAATCTTCAAAGGATACCCAACTCCAGTTCCACATCTCAAACCTCTGCTCAGTCAGTGTGAAAGTTTTGGGAATCTTCCCATTAGTAATGAGTACTACAACAGTGATGCAATAAAGAACATAGCAGTACAGTTATGCGAGAACTTAACGTTAAGAGTAGATGTTCGATTAGATTACTGCGATGGTGTATGCACCCTCCATCTTTCTTTTACTCTTTAATTTACTTGACAAAGGTGCATATACTTTTCATGTTCTCCTCTTTATCCTTGTGAAGTCCAAATGACCCCAGGACAATCTGTCCACATCTGAGCATATCATCCCATAAGCTACAGGTTGTCTTCTTGTGTGGTTCCCCTGGCTGATGAGATAAAGTGCAGCTGGTCATTGATAACACTTGGAAGGAGTTAGTAAAATAAAGTCTTCCTTGATTCAGTCAGACATGTTATTCTCCAGATTGACTCCTCCTTGAGAGAGATTTTTTTCCTTCTGTATTTAAAAAAAAAGTCATTGGTTATTCACATTCTCAAAAAGTCTTTGTTTACAAACCTCTTTGAGAATTATTGAGCTGTATGTAACTTTTGTTTACTAGGTAAGGTTGTTGAGAAGGTGGTATAGTGATATGCTCTTTTTTTCTTGAGCTCTCATGAACTCGATCACCCAAGTCAGTCAGGTTTTAGATCTAGACACAGTACAAAGTTAGCCTTTATTCATATGGTTAGGAATCAAAGGCTATATTCCATCCTGTTCCTCCTTGATTGTTCATGTAGAGTTTGATGCTGCAAACTGTGACCTCTTGATCGAACGTTGTAGGCACAACTGTAGTCTTCCAGGTGAGTTCTCTAGTCTTTCACTCCTTATCTTTCAGGTTGCACACAGTGGGTGGTCTTTGTGGTTAATTCCTTCAGTAGCTTCCTTCTAGTGTTTTGGGGATGACTCAAGTTTCAGTCGTTGCACCATTGCTTTTCATATTATTTTTGCTGCTGTTTAGCATTTTAATACCGTAATAAATAAATAAAAAATGATCTGCTTCCCTTCTTGTGAACACTTGCCATTATTCTGCTTTAGTACAGCTGTATGCATGTGCGTGTGCATATGTGTGTGTATTTAAGTGTGCGTGCACACACACACATAATCTATCCATAAATTTGGGTGCACATAACCCGCATGCCTATTCTGTATACCCTGTGCAGTGTGAGCGCATGTTATATTTTTGTTTAGTTGAATCTGACCCCTCATGACCTCAAGGACTTTTAACATGCCACACCTGTCAAGAACTGCTTCTTTAAATGTTTGCAAAATCAGATTTATTATTTCAGTGATACTGTGTTGTACACCTTAACATCTGCCGCCCCTCTTCTTCTTTTGCTTTCATTTTTTTCAAGCATCAGTGTCTCCACATTATGTCGTTAGAGTATTTGAGGTTTACGTTTGCTGTCAAGACTTCCAGCGAGCTGTCTGGGCTTATCCCCTTTAAGTGTGTTATGTTGTGCCACATTGAAT
Organism: Protopterus annectens; assembly: GCF_019279795.1. NCBI lineage: Eukaryota > Metazoa > Chordata > Ceratodontiformes > Protopteridae > Protopterus > Protopterus annectens. The sequence continues at coordinate 854,422,117 of NC_056737.1, read as the reverse complement.
AATATTGCATTGTGTTTGCTCTGTTTTATTTTATATTTTTTGGAGTACCTAATGATAACCTATACATGCATGGGAAAATATGAAAACTCTACAGAGACTGTGATTATTGAACCCTAGACCCTCAGTCCACAAGGCAGAACTTTTAACCACTGAACCACCTTGCTGCCCTCATTCATTGATTTTTTTTCTGTGCTTATCCATGAACTAGTCCCAATTGTAGTATAATTCTGTACTTCCTCTAACTCTTTCCAATGAGCCTTACTTTTTTATTGTTTATGCTTTGAATGCAGGTGAAGTGATGGGGATCAGATTTAAACTGCTTGAACAGTGTCTGTAAGTGAAGTAACATTGTGTGGTAATGTAGTAATGCAAGTTTAGTAAGATAATTTAGTAAGTAATTGTATTTGGTAACAAGGTAGGTAGGCTGATCACTCTCTGGATCCTCGTTTGGTAACACAGTAAGTGGAGGTTTGATTTCTCTAAATCCTATTCAGCCAGCATTCGGTGACGATTAAAAAATTATACAGTAGCAATGTATGACATACTTGAGGCTGCTACATATGTACAGTTTACACATTAATGTTGTTGAGATTGCATACTATATTATGTCTTTGTGTTTAAGTAGCTTGTTACAGATTGTTGCCTTTTGTGAAATATTCGTCCTTTTCACTGTTGCAAATGAAAAGAGCAGATGTAGCTACTCAAAGAGAAAGGAATTTCAGGTGCCCTTCCTACATAGGATTAGACAAATCTGTAGCTAGGGATCATTGAGGGTGGTGACACCTGCCTGCAAACTGCAAATCAGTTAATATCCTCAGTTTCCCTCCGATTTAAATGCACAGTGGGTAAGGTTTATTGCTGTGTATAATTAAGCACACTGTCCAAATAGTAGTGGGTCAGAGTAATGAGCAGAAAGGGTCTTGGTACGAGGTCAACAAATATAAATATAAATGTGTTTAGGTACGTGTTACTCTTTGTCCTTGTTTCACAGAGCAATGGCAAGCTTACAGTTTCAGAGCACAAGTTTTAGCTTCAAGACAAAGGCTGTATAATACACTTTTTAAAAAATAAGCGGGCATCCCTCCATCTCATGCATACAGTTTAAACTTTCCAGCTTTACAGTGCACTAGAAAATACCATGTTACACATCTTAAAACACACTTGTTTTGTAACCCAAAGTTAAGCTTTTTTAATTGGGAATGGTAAAAAAGTACCCTAAAAAGGGTATCTCAGCAGTTTGTCAGCAGATGTCTTTATACATTTCTCACTGGAAACCATGCTATTTCTCTTACATTTTTTTTTAGTACTAAAGGTAAGTTTGTGCACTTTGGCCTGTATACCCAGTTAGTTGATATAATTTTGACATTGATCCTTAGCTGTGTTTGTCTTGGCAGCTGCCCAGTTTTAGCATTATCTACAGTTTTACTGAACCAGATGTTTCTTAGTGACTACTACTTTAAAAATGTATGAAATAAAAAGTAAGGACGTTAAACTTATTGGGTCTACTTCACGTTTACCTCAATGTTGTGCGGTCTTGGAGTTGGAATATTTAAATTGGGGGGGGGGGCGTGTTTTTTTTTACGTTATTCAATGTTTTACTACATCGATCACTAGAGGCCGACCTTTAGTGATTCTATGTAGTAAAATTTTGATAACCTGATATAGATGCGTCTTATTCACAGCAAATAACATTTGTGACCTTACTTCCATTTATTAATTCAGCCAGGTGACTATACACCTATTAGGGAGCATACTATGTAGCTGTTTTAGTGAGAGAGGTATAGAGATTCTTATTGGGGGTCTCTAGATTTTTGCACTTGGATTTATTTTAGACTGATAAGGGGGATACCAAAACTTGATAGACTAATTCAGACAAGCACATTGGGTTAATGTGGTTTAAAGCTTTCAGATTCAAACCACTTCTTTGTGGTTTAAGCACAACCACTGGATGATCTTTTAGTGCTTCTTTGCTTTCTCAGTCCTTGTCAATGACTGCTTTTCATTTCTCCTCTATTTTCTATGCTCTTGAGCTGAGCCTGAAAATGGTCCTCATGGATCATAGCTCTACCACTGTAAAGAAATTTTAAATAAAATCATTGTCTTACATACTAAGAAGCATGTTGTCTGCAGTCTAACTTTTTAGCTGGTAGCAGCTCTCCCTTCCCTTCCCCTACTTCCTGCTACATTATCTTCCCTTCCTTTCGGTACTGTCCCACTGTCTTAAACAATGTTCCAATGCCTCTTCCCCATTCCATGAAGTTATATTCTATGTGCCCCATGTTCATACAGATCTTTTCCTCATGTAGCTGTCAACAGCTGTATCCCTCCAGCATGACCTTGCTATTCTGGTGTCTCATGGCCAATTGTTAAGAGGAGGTTCATTCTTTGGAACAGCAAGACTAAGCCCAACAGGCATTTAAACAGTTCTGCATGTAAAGCTTTATCAGGCTGTCTTGGTACCACCCCTATGCCACAATGCTTTTAGGTGGCATTCCTCTTCAGATCTGCTTTGCCATGCTGTACTTCGGGCACTTTAGATGGTCCCCGGCCACCAAGTTTCATATTTCCTGGATAAAACATTCCACAAAACCATTAATTTACTGTTTTTTGTTTCAGTTCTCATTTTTGTTCATGTTCTTCGTGTTTCACTGTTGCAGTCATTACATTTGGGTAATCTGCTGGCAGGTTGCCCTCAGTCGGCCTGAATTCCAAAGTCTTGAGTCCTGCGTCGGTTGCTGTCTCCTCTTCCATGACGTCAGGTCGTCAGGGGTATAAAACATATGGCCGACACCATTTTAATCCGTTTTTCTTGTCCCAGATGTCAGGTGCCCCCCAGATGGGGAGCAAAAATATATACATGTAAACTGTAAATATATAAAAGCACGTCAGGGGTATAAAACATGCAGCTGACGCCATTTTCTTTAGTCTTTCTTGCTGCGCGGTGCCCGAAGCAGAAGCATTGCGCAAGTGCCGGTCGGCCGACTACTGAAATATTCGAGTTTGAGTTTCAGAACCGAAGTCTTCACTAAAGCTAAGTACCCAGTTGGGGAAACTTTTTCCTTGCCCCATAACCAATGTCAGAAAAGTTAATAATTGTATTACTTGTGGGAAGCAAATACCTCATAAGGATTTCCATTTATACTGTATTCCTTGCCTAGGCCCTGATCACAACTTGCATGGCTGTCGGTTTTGTGCTAGATTTAACCAATGCACTATTAAGCGTCAGTATATTTTTGCCTCCAAGTATTTTGGAAACGGCTTTAATTACCCAGAAATGTTGTCTGATAGCAATCCGACTACCGGAGTACACAAAAAACGAAAAGAAAAGGACAGAGAAAGGCAGTCGAGCTCCAAAACCGACGACAAAGCTTCTTCTAAGCCAGCAGCCGGTTCGCTGGTACTCAGTGAGGCGCTTTCTACCGACACCCATGTAGAGTCCGGCATGCCGCAAGATACTCAAAGTATTGGACCGACAGATGTATCTCCCTCGGATGGGTCCGGAGCTGCTGAGCAGGCACCGGCTTCTGAGGGTGTTTTCAGACCTCAACATTTGTATATCAAACCGGCGACAGCTGCAAAACCAAAGACAAAAGCAACTTCTAAAACTAAAAAAATGACGCATGAGCCACGTGCACAGGCCTCTATGCCTAAAAAACAGATGATCAAAATGGCTGAAGACCTTATCTTGATCGGGGTTACCCATCCCCCTCCAGATAAGAGGCCTAGGCAAGACACTGATTATGAATCTTCAGATTAGGTTTCTATTTCTTCTGATCAGGAATTATCTATAACTCCCTATGAGGATTCTGATGCGGAGGAGTCTATACCATCTGCATCTCCTCCTGAGGATTATTCATTAGGAGAAACCTTGCATACTTTGAGGGAGCATTTTCACTGGGAGAGTCAAGATTTCTCAGAATCAAAAAAGAGGCTCAGGGATTTCCTTATTCTCCCTCAGCACAGGCCTTTGCCATTCCCCTTGTTTTAGACATTGTGGATGATGTGTTTTCGGAGTTGAGCTTGACTCCTGACTCCTTACCTCCGGCTCCCAGTAAGCCTGACAGATATTATAATGTCCGTGACTCACATACATTTTTATTTAGAAACCCTGCTGCTGATCCTGAAACTATTTCACAGGGTCCAAAGGGAGTTAAGGCCTCAACAGCAAAAAATCCTACCCCCCTCTGACAGAGATTCAAGGGCACTAGACATATGGGGAAAAAAGGTTTATACATCTGCAACCTTGGCAATCAGGGCCTTAAACTGTCAATTTCATATGCTTAAGTATCAACAACATGTTATGGGATTGCTGAAACAGAAAATGATGTTGATTTCTGAATGTGCAGAAAATAAAGAATTGCAGGAATTATTGCATGCAGCTGAACAGGTTGGAAAGTATACTTTGAAATGTGGTTTTGATTCCTTAGAGGCCTCCTGCAGGGCTGCAGTTACTGGATCTGTAATTAGGAGGCATGCCTGGCCAAAAGAACAAAATTTGCCTGATCATGTTAAAGCTAAATTGCTAGATGCTCCTTTACAGCATGATACTCTGTTTGGTATTAAGGCAGAAGAGGTTTTAAAGAAAATGGAAGACAAAGCTAAGTCTATGCAAACTGTTAAAGACTTTTTACAAGTGCAGCCACCAAGATTCAGTAGACACTGGCCTGCAAAAACTTGGTCCTTTCCTGTGTCAGACAGAGCTCAAAGGGGCAAATCCAGACACCCTAAGGGTTCCAGATACCAGGTGCAAGATTCATACAGGTCAAAGCAATCGGGCGCTTCTACCTCCAAATCTGGAGGAGATAAAGTGCAAACTTACAGAAAACGGTCCCAATGACTTCCCTCTGCCTGCACCAAGCACTTATCTTTTGGCAGCACCCTTAGGGGGAAAATTAGCTCTTTTTGCTCAAAATTGGCAGTTAATAACCCAGGACAAGTGGGTACTAAACATAGTATCTCAGGGATACAGGTTCCATTTCCACACTCTGCCAGTGGCAAATGGTTGGCCAGATCTGCCAAAAAATCAATGGACAGAGGCACAGAAACAGGTTACGTCCCTCATGGAGATGGGGGCCATTCAGCCAGTACCAGAACAGGAAAAAGGACAAGGTTTTTACTCAACTGTTCTTGGTACCCAGAAAGGACAAGGCCTGGCAGTCAGTACTGGATTTATCAATTTTGAACACATACCTGGACATTCCAAAATTCAAAATGCTGACTTTGCAGCAGCTTCTGCCCATGCTGGGCAAGAATGCTTGGCTGGTGACATTAGACCTAAAAGAGGCATACCTGCATGTCCCAATAAGACAATCGAGCAGAAGATGCCTCAGATTCAAGGCTGGCTTAATGCATTACCAATTCTCTGCACTGTCCTTTGGCTTATCTATTGCGCCCAGGGTCTTTACAAAGTGCTTGGCACCAGTAATTGCATTTTGCAGACAAATAAGTATACAGATATACCCTTACTTGGACGACTGTCTCATTCAAGCAGAGAACAAGGACATTCTTCTTCGACACCTGGCGTTTGTGAAAAGGATTCTAACATGCTTAGGGTACACAGTAAATGAAAAGAAGTCACAACTGGTACCTTCTCAAAAGATAGCATTTCTGGGTGCAAGCTTGAATACAGCTGCCCAGATGGCTTACCTCACGCCAGTCAAGCAAAGGCAACTGACTGCTTACTTCAAACTGATGACAACAAAAACCCAGTTATCTGCAAGACAAATTCTGCAGGCTTTGGGCTTCATGGCATCCTGCATCCTACTGATTCCATATGCAAGACTGCATATGAGGAAACTTCAATGGTACCTAAAAGGTTTATGGAGTCAACATTCTCACAGTCTGGAAACAATGATTCCTCTCATTCCCTGCCTACACATAGATCTCTTTGCCTCTCCTCAAAATTATCAATCGAAAAGATTCTGCACAAGGACTTATCACAGACAAGCATGGAACGTGGACGCCCTGTCCTTCAGTTGGAAAAACCTATCAGTTTACGCCTTTCCTCCTCTGCCTCTTCTTTCCAAGGTCCTCCTAAAAGTCAGACAAGAGAAACCAAAGAGGATACTAATTGCCCTGGACTGGCCCCACCAATACTGGTACCCAATCCTGAGGAACTTGTCTCAATACCCAGCTTGGACCTTACCTCAAAGACCTCAACTACTGTCCCAGCAAAACAGTCAGATCCTGCACAATCAACTCCAGACACTGAACCTGGAAGCATGGCTGATCATGTAGTTATACAAACAACACCTCTCAGTAAAGCTGTGATGGATGTCATTTTCGAAGCCAGAAGGCCTAGTACTAGAAAATCTTATGCTGATAAGTGGAAGAGATTATGTGCTTGGAATCAGGCACAAGGAACTGATACAGCAGAACCAAATATTCCTCAGATATTACAATACTTAACTGAGATGCTTGGCAAAGGCCTATCTTTCTCTTCAATTAAAATCCATGCCTCTGCCATTTCAGCTCATTACAATACAGAGCCACCAATCTTGTCTCATCCTTTACTAAAGCAGTATCTTAGAGGAGCCAAACATTTAAGGCCTCCTAGAAGATCACCATTACCTGCATGGGACCTCAATTATGCATTGGAAAAGTTCACCTTGCCCCCATTTGAACCAGCTGCTACCACTGATATAAAGTTCTTATCATGGAAAACAGCTCTGCTACTAGCAATTACTTCAGCAAGAAGAGTTTCAGAGCTACAGGCCCTCATGGCTGTAGAGCCTTTTATCATATTTTACCCAGACAGGGTGTCTCCGAGGACAAATCCTGCATTTATGCCTAAGGTGGTTTCAAGTGTGGCTGTTAACCAAACAATTCATCTGCCAACCTTTTATCCAAATCCGCAGAACAAGGGGGAGAGAATTCTGCATTCCTTGGACGTGCACAGACCACTAAGATTCTACTTGAGCAGGACTAAAGCTCTAAGAAAAACTGAGCAATTACTAGTAACATATGCTACAGGATCAGAAGGAAAGGCTATTTTAAAGTAGACAGTTTCAAAGTGGATAAGCCACTGCATTCGTTTCTGCTACTTACACCATGGTAAACCTGTGCCCAAGGGCATTAGGTCTCATTCCACCAGAGCTGCAGCTACTTCAGCAGCCTTTCTCAGAGGAGTACCAACCAAAGACATTCTAGATGCTGCTACTTGGAGTTCTGTTCACACCTTTACAAAGCATTATCATTTGCCTCTCTACTCTAAATCCAGGGCAGGCTTTGCCACTGCAGTTCTGCAGGGCCTTATAGTCACACCTAATGCTGTTTAGCTCCAGCCTCCCAACCATAGCTTTGGGATTCTACCGAAATGTAATGACTGCAACAGTGAAACGCGAAGAGCATAGTACAGGTGTGTACACTTACCATAAATGTAGATGTTCGAGTGTATTCACTGTTGCATTCCAGGTTACCCACCTGCCATCCCCCTGTCATTCTGGAGTTTATCTTTCCTTCTTTATCTTCTACAACCTATGTGGTGTATTTGAAGGTAAAGTTTATATTGATGCATGTGTATGTGTATGTGTGTGTGTATATATATATATATATATATATATATATATATATATATACACATATATATTTTTGCTACCTTTTTGGGGGCACCTGACATCTGGGGCAAGAAAAACTAAAGAAAATGGCGTCGGCTGCATGTTTTATACCCTCTGACGTCATGGAAGAGGAGACAACAACCGACGCAGGACCCAAGACTTTGGAATTCAGGACGATTGAGGGCAACCTGCCAGCAGATTACCCAAATGTAATGACTGCAACAGTGAATACATTCTAACATCTACATTTATGGTAAGTGTACACAACTCTACTTTCTGACTTGCTTTTAGCAATATTTTCTGGTTTAAGTGGAATTTTGTCCACTTTCCATCCATTTGCTGTGCAGGGCCTTCCTGTCTTTCGGTGCTGTTAATAAAATTAGTAAAAAAAAAAATTGACATCTACTAACTCTAAACTCCTTAAAAAATTAAAGCTTCTCATAGTTCTTGTAGATCAGAGCGTGTGTATGTACCTTTAAGAAGCATTTCCAGATGTAGGCGCATGCACATAAATACTGAGCACGTGCAGGCAGCAGTGCCATTTTGAGAGAACAGCCAGAGTGTTAAAGTGCAGTTGTGTACACTTACCATAAATGCAGATGTTCAAGTGTATTCACTGTTGCAGTCATCACACATGGGTTATCTGCCTGCAGGTAGCCCTCAGTCGGCCCGAATACCAGAGTCTTGGGATTTCTGCGTCGGATGCTGTCGCTTTTTCCATGACGTCAGGGGTATAAAACATGCAGCCGAAGCCATTGCATCAGTTTTTCTTGCCCCAGATGTCAGGAGCCCCCAAAATAGGAAGCAATTACATGGTGTGTAACACCCCCAGTAAAAAGTAAATACCATTGTTATAAGATATAACCAAAAAAAAAAAAAAAAAGGATAGGTAGAAAGTATTGAAAAGTCAGAGGGCTGGAGGGAGGGTAACCAGGACTGCAACAGTGAATACATTCGAACATCTACATTTATGGTAAGTGTACACAACTGTACTGTGTTCTTTGTGTTTCACTGTTGCAGTCATCACACTTGTGTTGATTATCAAAGCTGAGGAAGGGTGGAGGCAGTCAAGAAGCATTGGGGGTGGCTAGCAGGCCTTGTAAGACTGCTGTGGCAAATCAAGCTCTGGATTTAGAAAAGGTAGGTAAGTGGTATTGCTTGGTGAAGGTGTGTACAGAACTCCAGGTTGCAGCTTCGAGGATGTCCCTGGTTAGGGTCTCCCCTGAGAAATGCTGTAGAGGTTGAGGTAGCCCTAGTGGAATGAGTTCTGATCCCCTGTGGGGTAGGTTTTCCATGGTGTTTGTAGCAGAAATGGATGCAGTGTGCTATCCATTTAGAAATGGTTTGCTTTGAAATGGCGTTGCCCTCTGCCCCTGTAGCAAAGCTGACAAGTAGCTGGTCAGATTTTCTGAAAGGTTTAGTCTTGTCAAGGTAGAACCTAAGCTGCCTGTGCATGTCTAGGGAATGCATGATCCTTTCCCCTTTATTCTGAGGATTAGGGAGAAAGGTTGGCAAATGAATGGATTGGTTTAAAGCCACATTAGATACCACCTTGGGCATAAATTATGGGTTAGTCCTGAGGGAAACCCTGTCTGCATGGTAGATAATGAAGGGTTCCACGGCCATAAGGGCCTGCAATTCAGACCCTATTCTTGCTGAAGTGATGGCTAGAAGTAAGACTGTTTTCCAAGAGAGTAGTTTTAACTCTGCTGTAGCTGCAGGTTCAAAGGGAGGAAGCGTGAGCTTCTCCAGTACAAAGTTAAGGTCCCAGGCTGGCATGGGAGCTCTCCTGGGAAGTCTTAAATATTTGGCTCCTCTCGGGAACTGTTTGACCAGAGGGTGAGAGAAGAGAGGTGGCTGAGTATTGTAATGAACTGAGATGGCAGAGGCATGAATCTTAATTGAAGAGAAGGATAGGCCTTTCTTTAGCAGTTCTGTTAGGTAATTTAGTATTTGAGGTAAGATGGGCACTGTTGTGTCCATTCCCTGAGACTGGCTCCAAGAACAGTATCTTTTCCACTTTTCTGAATAGGATTTCTTAGTACTAGGCCTCCCTTGCCTCAAGGATGACATCCAGCACCTGTTTACTGAGGGTTGCTGGTGATGTGTTCAGGGGATGAGCCAGGCTGCTAGGTTCTGGGTTTGCAGCTGAGGATGCAAAATCTGGCCCTCCTGCTGGGACAGCAGGGAAGGGGTCTGAGGCAGGTGTCATGGTGGCCCTACTGTCAGACTGCGCAAAAGTGAGTACCAGTGCTGGCGTGGCCAGTCTGGTGCAATCAGGATTGTCCTTGGCTTGTCCTGTCTGATCTTTAGTAGAACCTTCGAGAGGAGGGGCAGAAGGGGAAAGGCATAGATTGAGAGGTTTTCCCATGTAAAGGACAGGGCATCCAATTTACATGCTTGGCTGTGGGGAGTTCTGGTGCAATATTTGCTCAAGTGATAGTTCTGTGGGGAAGCAAAGAGGTCTACCTCTGGTGCCTCCCACCTGTGGATCAAAAGCTTGAATGGTTTGGGTTCCATTTTCCACTTGAGTGGGTCCATTAGATTTCTGCTCAAGTCATCTGCCAGTGAATTTAGTTTGCCTGGCAGGAATTGAGCTTGCAGGTGCACTTGATTGCTCAAGGCTGTGTTCCACAGAGCCATGGGTGTAACCTGCAGAGTGGGTAGGAATGGGTTCCCCCCTGCTTGTTTATGTATCACATAACTGTGGTGTTGTCTGTCTTTATCAGTAGCTGCCCTGGAAGAATAAGGTATTTGAAGGCTGTCAGTGCATTTTGTACAGCTAACATTTCTTTTTTATTGATATGCAGGTGCATTTGTTTTGGGCTCAATTTGCCTTGAATGCATTATCCTGCTATGTGAGTCCCCCATGCATAGTCTGATGTGTCTGTTGTTAGGGTTTGTGCGGTGTGGGGTTGAGTGAAAGGGAGTCCCTTGTTGTGGTAGCACGCCTCTGCCCACCAAAGGAACTCGGTCCTTAGGCAAGCAATGATGGGAATCATTGTTTCCAGGTCCTGTGACTATGAACACCAGGTACTTTTTAAGTACCATTGAAGTTTCCTCATATGCAGTCTTGCATATGGAATTAGTAGAATGCAAGAGGCCATGAACCCTAGGGCTTGCAGTATTTTTCTTGTAGATAGCTGGGTTTGGGTGGCCAGTAGATTGAAGTAATTTGTCAACTAAATCTGTTTTTCTGGAGTGAGGAATGCCATCTGGGAAGTTGTGTTAAAGCTTCTCCCAGGAATACAATCTTTTGGCTGGGTACCAGATGTGATTTCTTTTGGTTGATTGTAAACCCCAGTGAAGTTAGAAGTCTCTTTACAAATGTCAGGTGCTGAAGTAGCAATTCTTGACTGTCTGCCTGAATCAGTCCATCGTCCAAGTATGGGTAAATTTGAATTTTTCTCTGCCTGCAATATGCAACGGCTGGAGTTAGGCATTTTGTGAATACCATGGGTGCAGTAGATAAGCCAAAGGGAAGTGCAGAGAACTGATAGTGCATAGAGCCTGCTCTGAAACGTAGATATTTCCTGCAAGATTCCCTTATGGGGATGTGCAGATAAGCTTCTTTTAAGTTTAGGGTGGCTAGCCAGGAGTCCTTGGCTAGCATAGGAAGCAGCAAGCAGAGTAAGCATTTTGAATCTAGGAACCACCAGGAAGGTGTTGAGAATAGACAGATCCAGGGTAGGGCACCAAGAGTTTTCTTTTCTGGGTACCAGAAACAGTCTGGAGTAAAAATCTTGTCCCCTTTGCTCTGCCGGGACAGGTTGAATAGCCTTGATACTGAGAAGAGAAAGTACTTGCTTTTTGGCCTGTGCCCGCTGGTTTGGGGGGAGGTCTAGCCATCCACTTGGGGTTGGCAGTGAGTGGAAGTAGACTCTGTATCCTTGGGATACAGTGTTCAAGACCCATCTGTCTTGGATAATGTACTCCCCAGTTTTTTGCGTGCAGGGCTAGTTTTCCTCCTAAGGTTGCAAGTACATGGGCAAGGCTTGGAAGGATGAAGGACAAGTCATTGTGAACTTTTTCCATAGGATGGTTGCTTTACTACTCCCTGTTTTTGAGGTGGGAGCACTCCATTGTTTAGATCTGTGTATACCCTGAGACAGACTGTAGTCTTGGTGGTCTGCTGCCCCTTGGTTTGGACTGAGAAGGTCTGGGAGGGACCGGAAAAGACCAGTTTTTAGAAGACCAATGCCTACTGAATCTAGGTGGCTGTACCTGTAGGAAATCTTAAACACTTTGCATAGATTTAGGTTTTCCTCCATCTTTTTGAGGACTGCTTTAGTGCCAAACAGACGTTCATGGTTTAATAGAGCATCTAGTAATTTTGCTTTTACATGGTTTGGCAAGATTTATTCCTTAAGCCAAGCATGCCTTCTAAGAACAGACCCAGTGACAGCAGCCCTGCAGGATGCTTCTAAGTCATCAAAACCACATTGCAAAGTATATTTTCCAACTTGGTTAGCAGAATGCATTAACTCTTGTAAATCTTTATGTTCTTCACAATCAGGAATCAACATCATTTTCTGTTTAATTAGTTTCATGATATGTTGCTGATACTTTAACATGTGAAATTGGCAATTTAAAGCCCTGATGGCAAGAGTAGCAGAGGTATATACATTCTTACCCCATCTGTCTAAAGCCCTAGAATCCCTGTCTGAAGGGGTAGGGTTTTTGTTTGTAATAGCTTTAATGCCTTTAGGTCCCTGGGAAATGATCTCTGGATCTGCAGTAGGATTCTTAAATAGGAATTTGTGAGAGTCAGGTACTCTGTAGTACCTGTCAGGTTTCCTAGGAGTTGGTGGCAAACTATCAGTGGTAAGACTGGATTCCATGAAGACATCATCTACAATTTCCAGAACGGGAGGGATAGCTAGAGGCCTGTTTTGAGGCACGTTTAAAAATTCCATGAGTCTTTTTTGGACTGTGGGTAGTCCTGGCACTGCCAGCAGAAATTCTCTCTGAGAGTATGCAGGGTTTCACCGATAGAAGAATCCTCTGGTGGGAAGCAGAGGGAATGGAATCCTCTGCATCAGAATCCTCATAGGTAGATAAAAGTATGTCCTGGTAATCAGAAGGATCAAAGTCATTGGACTCATGATCTGAAGAATCAGAATGAAAATCAATTCTTGGTCTTTTGGAGGGGAAGGCTGGCTTCCACTAATTAAAGTAATAAGGTCTTTAGCCATTCTAAGCATTTGTTTCTGTGGCATGGGAGCCTGAGAATGCGCTTTGGTCGTCTGTTTCCTAGGGATAGTACGAACTCTGGACCTGAGAAATATGGTATTTTTGGTTTGAAACGAAGTAGTCTGTTTAATATGAACATTGGAAGGCCTGAATTACACCCTCAGAAGCCGGTGCCTGCACAGCGGCTCCGGACCCATCCAAGGTAGAGACCATCTGCAGGTTCCATAGTCGAAGCATCCCGTGGCATACCGGATGGGTCTCAGTAGAGGCCTGCGAATCTGTCAAAGCAGGTATCAGGGGCTGCGAAAGCGCCTCACTGAGTACTGGCGGACTGGCGACTAGCTTAGCGGAAGCGTTTTAGGCAGATTTGGACCTATGCAGTCTGTCTCTGTCTTCATCCTTACGCTTTTTCAGAATATCGGTAGTCAGATGGCTTATCGAAGCCATTTCGCAATACGGAGAATGAGAGTGAAAGAATTTAGCGACAAAAATAGCCTGACTATGAATAGTTTGGGCATTGAACAGGGCACAAAACAGACAGCGAGGAACGTCGTGGTCTGGGCCTAAACAGGTGACGCAGTAAAAATGAAAATCTCTGTGAGGTATTTGCTTTTCACAGGCAAGAAAATTATTAATTTTTTCTGACCTCAGAGCAAGAAAAAAGGATCTCCAGTGGGGTACTTATCTTTTAGAAGACTTCAGGTCTGAAACTCAAAAAACGAAAATTTCAGGAGGCGGCCGTCTGGCACTTGCGAAACTGCTTCTGCTTCAGGCTGCCCTCGGTAAGAAAAGCTGATGTAATAGCATCGGCTGCATGTTTTATACCTCCTCACGACCTGACGTCATGGAAGAAGCGACAGCATCCGACACAGAAGTCCCAAGACTCTGGTATTCGGGTCGACGGAGGGCTACCTGCAGGCAGATAACCCAAGTGTGATGACTGCAACAGTGAAACATGAAGAACATCATGTATGAGTGTGGTAGTCGGTCTGTTTATAAGTTTAAGCTACAAAGCCTCATTTCTGATGTGTTTGTAATAAAGCTGCTTGAACAGAACCCATAAATGTTCGTCTGCTTTATCCTGACCAGACGAGTAACATGGTGTCAGAACTGGGATCGAGAGAGCAACTTTATCAAGCCATGAGGTGTAGAGTTGAAGGTGAAGGCAGACTAAGCAGGTTGAATGGAACGGAGCTCAGACAAATGAAAAAGCGCCAGAAACAAGATAAAGGTAAAGAAAACTGTACAAATGGTTTATTTGGTAAAGATAATGAAACAGCTCATTTATAAGGCACAAAATGCATTATTAATCAAACAAGTAGCACAAAAACATAGTTATTAAGCAAACAAAAGGCACAAACCACGTTATTAAATGAAATGTTCAAAGCCATGATATTTGATAAATCTTACAGAATTATCCATATGGGGCTCAGAATTACCTTTTGTTTGCATAACAACCATGTTTAAAATAAAACAGGCACAAGAAAAGTATAATGAGCATGATGAGAATTAAGGGCAAGGCAACTGCATGTTTTTTAGTAAAAGACTGTGTTTTGGGCACAGACTACTATTTTGCATTGACCGAAGCCATTGAAAGCATAACTAGAGATCTGAAGTAGGCAGACTTCATTTGTCTGCAACCTGTGGGTATCGGATCCGAGCCGGCAGTTCAAAAGCTTTAGGATCCGAGCTCCTAGCTCCTCCCTCTACCCATAACCCCTTGCCAAGCCCTGACTGACCTCAGATTTTCGTTTGCCGCGTTCAAGTAGCCAACGGATTTCACGAGCTCCTGGTAGCAAGTATTTCATTCGGTTATTCTGACAGAAAAATATTTTTCTTTAAAACTTTTTTAGTTGAAAGTGTGTGTTTAGGCTTTTACTCCTCCCTTTAGCTTAACTTTTTCTCTGGTTTTGCGTAGTTTTTGTCTCGTGTGTGTGTGTGTGTGTGTGTGTGTGTGTGTGTGTGTGTGTGTGTGTGTGTTAGTTTAGGCCTGTTAGGGTGTACTATGGCAGAGGCACCTAAGGCTATATTCTCAAAATGTACCGAGTGTGGCCACAAGCTTTCTCCAGCTGATGGCCACACTCGGTCAAGATCATCTGGGGTTGAACACCTGTCATCTGGTTGTACCATATGTGCAGGGTTCAACCCCCGGGCCTTAAGAGAGCGGAGGTCGAAGTTGGTTCTGGCGGGACTTCTCCCTCCAGAATCGGCTTCGGCCTCTGCCCCTGCTAGTCAGCAGCCCTCCCTGGGCGCTGCGGTCTCACTTCCCCTGGCAGGGACTCAACCTCCCACCAAAAAGCCGGAGGATAGGGAGACCAGGAGAGAGAAAGAACGACACAAGGAGAGGCACCACAAACGGCGGGCCGAAACCTCTGTCTCGGCCCCCCCCCCCCCCGTCTAAGAGGGCCTCTCCTGTTTTTTTGCTCTCCTCATTCTCATCTCCACTCTCCCCGGTTCTCTTCTGGACCCGAGGAGATGGAGACTGGTCCTGCTTCGAGGTCACCGAGGCGGCATTCTAGGTCCGCCTCGGTGGCCTCATCTAGGTCCACCTTCTCTATGTCTGAAGTGGATATGGACCAGATGATGAGGCGTTTCATCCAGGCCCAGATGCAGATGGGAGTGCTCCTGGCCCCCCCCATCCAGGAGGGGCCTCGACCCCATGTTTTGTCCCCATAGCTCCTTCTCCGACCCGACTCCCGGGTTCGGAGCTGTCTGAGCCGGGCAGAGTTGGATCCGGGGGTGGTTCGGATCCAATTGGTGGTCGGCGCACCTCGGATCTGATCCATCCCTTGAGTGCTTCGGGTACTTCGGACCCGACCTCTCGGAGCCGGGGGCCGAGCCTCGGATCCGAGGGAGCTGGTGTGTCTTCGGCTCCGTCCAGGTCGGAGCGCACCGGTCTCTCGGATCCGACAGTCTCTGTGCTGGCTCTGATCCATGCGTCGGATCCGAGTGGGGGTCGGCTCTCGGGGCTTAGAGAGATCGGCTCCCCCTCGGCCTTCGACGTGGTGGAAAGGGCGCTGTTGAGGACCTCCGGACCCCCGGTCCCTGCCGCGGCTCCACCCCGCACTCCCTCGCAGCTGGGCCAGGCTCCCATCAGCCGGTCCCAGGGACAGCCTGCCTCAATGTCCCAAGTAGTTCCCTTGGAACATCTGGGTGCTGGCGAGGACTCCTCGGACAGTCCCCCCGAGGAAGTGCCTCGCAAGCGCAAGTGTAAGAGGAGGCACGTGGACTCCCCTGAGTCCATCACTGAAGACACAGACTTGGATGAAGGGGAGGGCTCCCCAAGATCACCCCCAGAGGATGTCTCATTTGGAGACATCATGGAAATGTTAAGGATCAGGGGGGGGTGGTCTGCCCCCAAGGCCTCCTCAGACGAGTCTGTGTTCTTGGAGGCAATTGAGGTGGGCCCATCAACCTCTTGGGTGTCCCCTCCTGCCAATCCTCTGGTGGACTTTATTTCCACCAGAGCGTGGAAGGACCCGGACACCGTGGAGCCAGTTCCGAAATGCCCGGATCGTATCCTTAGTCCCCCTGCAGACCGCACTCATTGGAGTAAGGGACCCCCAGTAGATGCCATGATGATGGCTGCAGCCACAAAGAGGGAGTTAGCTCAGGAGAGTCCCTCTATGCATCCCCCGAGCAGAGAGTCCCGCTCGATGGATCGCATTGGGAAGCGAGTCTTTAGTTCAGCAACCTTCTCTTTGAGAGTGCTGAACTACATGGCACATGTCATAAGGATGCAACGAGACCGAATTAAAGAGTACGCTGCATCCCCCCCAGAGTCCATGTCGGCGGAGGACAAACACGTGTACTCCACCCGTATGGCCACTCTCAGAGCGGTTTCAAATACTTCTATGCGGCTACTTTCTCATGCAACTGAGGGAGCAACTAGAGCTAGCGGAGCGGGCCTCGTCATGAGGCGTCAGGCCTGGCTCCGCCACTGTGACTTCGCAGAGCCCTTCAAAGCGACCTTCGCGAATGCCCCCTTCGATGGTTCTGCCCTTTTTGGCAAAACAGTCCACGAAACGCTGGTCCAGAGCGAAAAGGACAGGAAGACGCTGTCTGCCGTCGGAGTCCGCTTCTCAGCTCCCCAGAGGTCTTTCTCGAAGAACCAAAAGGGACAGAAGAAGATGTGGTTCCGGAAATCGCAGCAATCCCAACCTGCTCCGGACAGCCAGTCCATCCGTGGCAGAGGAGGACAGGGAGGTCGCTGTCCTAGAGGCAGAGGGGCTCCTAGGAACTTTGGGTCCAGAGAACCTTTCTCTGACAGACTCACGCAGCAACCCTGAAGGGTTGCCCGGCCGCCCATCTCTGGAGGCGGTCAGGGGGGCGGTTTTCGAAGCACCTGTCAACATGGGAGTCAATCACGTCAGATCGTTGGGTGCTTCGGGTGATATCCAGAGGCTGTTCAATCCCCTTTCACAAAATACCCAGATTCCGAAGCCTCCCCGATGTACCACCCGATCAAAGGGAGGCAGCAGCTATCGAGATTGCGCAGCTGCTAACAAAAAGAGCCATTCAGCGCGTCCCCCGAGATCAGACCGGATCAGGGTTTTACTCCAGGTTCTTTTTGGTGCCAAAGAAGACGGGGGACTTAAGACCGATTCTAGACCTGTCACAACTGAACCTGTCGGTAACCAAGCAAAAATTCCGGATGGTCACCTTACAGTCTATCCTCCCCCTTTTGCGGGAGAACGACTGGATGTGCTCTATAGACCTCAAGGACGCGTACTACCACATTCTCATGGACAGACGGTCCAGGAGGTTCCTTCACTTCCGGCTGGGAGCCAGTCACTACCAGTTCAGGGTCCTTCCCTTTGGTCTCACCTCTGCCCCCAGGGTGTTTACCAAAGTACTAGCAGTGGTAGCGGCCCACCTGAGACTCCATGGAATTCAGGTGTTTCCTTACCTGGACGACTGGCTCCTAACGGCGTCATCAAGGCATCTGCTGTGCTCAGCCAGGGACTATTTCCTTCACATGGCTCCTCGGCTGGGCATCACCATAAACAAGGCTCCTTGGCTGGGCATCACCATAAACAAAGAGAAGTCTTCACTGGCCCCCACACAGCTTATAGACTTTATAGGAGGAAGATTGGACACAAGAAAAATGCGGGCCTTCCTTACCATGGATCGACTGTCCAACCTGAGGTGTCATGTCGCGGCCATCTTATGTCCAGCTCCGACGGCAGCTTCGGTCCTGAGGGCCCTGGGTTCAATGGCGGCAGCCATTCCGCTTCTTCTTCATGCTTGACTTCACATGCGGATTCTTCAATGGACCCTCCAGGTCCAATGGTCCCCGCTCTACTTCCCTCTCAGCAGCCCGATAGCTATCAGCAAGGCATGCAGGAGCTCCCTTCTTTGGTGGCTCCAGTCAACGGATCTCCTAACAGGGAGACCTTTCTGTGCTGCATTCCCCCTAGCCACGGTGAACACGGACACTTCTCGCTTCGGGTGGGGGGGACATTCAGCGGGAAAAATTGTCCAAGGCACGTGGAACAGTTCAGAGACCTCACTGCATATAAATGTCCTGGAGATGAGGGGGTGCTATTAGCGTTGCAAGCACTACACAGCCTTCTCCCTGCAGGGACTATTGCTATTCAGACGGACAACATGTCAGTAGTCTGGTACATCAACAAACAGGGAGGAACCAAGTCCTATCCCCTTTGTCGAGAGGCCATGAGAGTCTGGGAATGGGCAATCTCCACCAATCGCTTTCTTGTGGCAACGCACATTCCGGGAAGATCCAACATCCTGGCGGACAAGCTCAGTCGCACCATTCTTTCCCCTCACGAATGGTCTCTCAACACTCTAGTAGCAAAGCAGATTTTTGCCGCCTGGGGGCAACCCTGTTGCGATCTTTTTGCTTCTCCCTCAAACGCCAAATGCGACAGTTTCTTCGCTCTATTTCCCCCGTTCGGGGAATCCCCGAGAGACGCCCTGGTGCATGCTTGGCCTCCCGGTCTCCTTTACGCTTACCCTTCACTGCCTCTAATGCAGAAACTTTTGCAGAAAGCCAACAGCTTGGGGAGCAAAATGATTCTCATTGCCCCGTTCTGGCCTCCTCAACCTTGGTTCCCCTTCGTGTGGTCTCACAGAGTAAATCCTCCCTGGATTCTAGATCTGATTCCGGATCTCATCTCCCACCCTCAAGGGCTTCCAACTCCGAACCTTCACACCCTGAAGTTGACAGCCTGGCTGCCCCAATTCCATCCCTGATAAGGACTCCCGGTATCTCGTCACCTGTGAAAGCCATCTTAGTGGCGGCCCATAAACCTTCCACTAGGAAGGTTTGTCGAAGCAAATGGAAGAGGTTTTCTATTTGGGCAGAACTTAATAACCTTGACCCCTTTTCTGCACCACTTTCGGCGGTACTGGATTTCTTGACAGACCTTTTTCAGCAAGGAGCAAGCTCTTCCACGGTGAAAGTTCAGATGGCAGCCATTTCCCATTACCATGTGGGTCTTGACTCAACACCTCTCATGGCTGCAAAAATTTGCAAAACCTTCCTCAAAGGTGCATTTCTCTTGAGGCCTCCGGTTAAGGAAGCTATACCACCTTGGGATTTATCTCTAGTTCTGCAGGCCCTAACCTCTCCCCCTTTTGAGCCTGCAGCCTCTGTGGATTTAAAATACCTTTCATGGAAAACTGCCTTCTTAGTAGCCATTACATCGGCTAGAAGGGTTTCTGAACTCCAGGCTTTGTGTGTCAAACCACCATATCTTTCCTTTTTTCCAGATAGGGTGTTCCTCAGGACCAATCCTTCATTTCTACCGAAGGTCTCTTCAGAATCCAATATCAACCAATCGATTAATTTGCCAGTTTTTTTCCCCAACTATAAAAACAAAATAGAATATAAATTACATTCTTTAGATGTTCACAGGCAGCTGCACTTCTATATTCACAGAACAGCTGGTCATAGGAAATCCGATCAACTGTTCGTCTCCTTTGCAAAATTCGCACTGGGTAAGGCAGTCTCTAAGGTTACCCTGTCGAAGTAGATTTCTAACTGTATCTTTCAGGCTTATGACACCTCAGGAAGGCCACCGCCTCAGAGAATTACAGCGCATTCTACCAGGGCAGTATCCACGTCTGCTGCTTTTAAGTCTAGAGTGCCTTTGGATGATATCTGTGCAGCAGCCACTTGGGCTTCATCTCATACTTTCATCTCGCATTTATAAAGTGGATGTTGTTTCCAGAGGGAGAGCATCCTTTGGCTCTGCGGTGCTCCGGAACATCCTTCCATGACGGCCGTCCAAGGTTTAGGTAGCTGGGGACTCTGTCCCACAGGTTGCAGACAAATGAAGTCTGCCTACTTCAGATTAAGAAGTTATGTACTCACCATAACGTTCCATCTGAGTAGGTGACTTCATTTGGATGCAACCATCCCCCCTCCATCCCCCTGACCTTATTAGCAATATTAGTCCTGGTTTTCCAGGAGTCTGGCTTACACGGCAAACACAATCTGAGGTCAGTCAGGGCTTGGCAAGGGGTTATGGGTAGAGGGAGGAGCTAGGAGCTCGGATCCTAAAGCTTTTGAACTGCCGGCTCGGATCCGATATCGGATCCGATACCCACAGGTTGCATCCAAATGAAGTCACCTACTCAGATGGAACGTTATGGTGAGTACATAACTTCTTATTTTTCAAAGTGTGTCAGTGTGTGCTAAGTGTTTGCAGCGTGTATGTTTTATTACGGTGCAATTATTTCAAAGAGTTTGCTGTGTGCAAAGTACAGTTATATTGCAAAGTGCAGTCAGAGTACAGCCATTTCATAAAGTTTCTTGTGCTGTTGCATTTATTTGCAGAAAGCTGCCATTTCAAGAGTGTTTGTTTCTTACACTGTGCAGTTATTTTGCAAAGTACAGCCATTTTGAAAGGTTCTTGTGCTGTGTACAGTTTATTTGCAAAATGCATTCATCTCAGTGTTTCTTACTCTAAGCGTTTTCCATTGTGTATAGTTTATTTGCAAAATACAGTCATTTCAAAGTATTTCTTGCATTGAAATCACTGTACTTTATGAAACCACTTTTTATCAAAATGTTCTTGTGCTATGGAGACTTATTTGGCAGAGTGCAGCTATTTCAAAGAGTTTGTTGTGCTGCTGGGCATAATTACAAGAACTGGCATAAAGTTCTGGCATATATTTATGTGTATGTTCATACGTAATTTCAAGCACCTTCAGTACTGTCTGTTGATATGGCAGAGGCATTTCACAGACCACAGCCACTTGTGTTTGATCATAATATAGCAGAAAATTGGAGAGTATTAGAGCAGCAATACGATATTTTAATACAAGCAACTTTTTCTGACAAAGATATACATAGAAGGGCATTTATTTTGCTCAACTTAACTGGGTCAGAAGCTATTGAAAGAGTGCGTTCATTTGTGTATGCACCAGAAGTATATGCAGGAAAGGGGGCAAACCATTATATTGTGGTACCGGCTGAATCAAGGGAAGACCCTGAGTGCTTTAAAATGTAAATTTAGAGAAATGTGCAACCCCCGGACAAATGTTACATTTGAGAGGCACTTATTTTATACAAGAGACCAAAAGCCAGGTGAAACTTTTGCAGCTTATATCACTGACTTGAGAAACAAAGCTAAAACGTGCAGCTTTGGTGACTTGAAAGATGAGTTAATAAAGGACAGGCTTGTATGTGGTGTTAATAGTGCTGCAGTGAGAAAGATTTTGCTTCATGGCAGTGATTTAAAGTTAAGCAAAGCCGTAGAGATTTGTCAAATCCATGAACTCACAGAAAGGCACACAAGAATGCTTACAAGTGATAAGAGCATAGTTTCAGCAGCCTCTAGAGCAAACGTAGACAGCATGCAACATGTGGCAAGCAGAAACAGGCCTAAGCACATGGCAGCTACAACCCATGTGTGTGTGGCAGGGAGAACCTATAGCTTTCTAGCAAGTTCCAAGACTAGCTCAGTAAAAAAGGGCATGCTCAGTACAGTATAAAAGTGAGTCAGCAAAATCAAAGTCAAGTCTTATTGTTAACTGTCGTAATTGTGGATCCAACCATGAGTCTAAGGGAGAGAAGTGCTTAGCATTTGGTCAGCAGTGCCACAAGTGTAAAAAATGGAACCATTTTCAAAGGTTTTGTAAATCAAACAAGCCTCATTCAGTTATTAAGAAAGGTCACTTAAAAAAAGCAAGTTGATCATATAGAGAGCTGCAACCCTACATTTATGTAGATGGTGTATTAGTAGTCTGTGAAAAGGTTAATGCAGTAGATTTATACTGGCAATGAATGAAGTATTTTATATTGTCCTGTTCAATAGTAAACCCACAGAGCTCAAAGTAGACACTGGTTCAAAGTGTAATGTAATGTCAGTAGAAACATTTGCTAAGGCGAGAGCTGGTGAGCAACTTAATTTGGTCAGTTGTGCAAAGCTTGTTGCTTATGAAGGCGAAGAGATTCAAACTGAAGGCTCAGTAATGCTTTCATGCTGTTCGGCTGGGAACAGTTACAGCTTGCAGTTTTATGTAGTCCGAAGCCCTGTGCAGTCATTATTGGTTCTCAGAGACAGTTTGAGAATGAAACTGCTTTCTTTTAACAAATAACTCTAGTATCAGTGAAGATGGAACTGGGACGTGCTCACATGATGATTTTCTCAGTGTGATAATATTTTCTCAGAGTATGCCGATGTTTTCGACAAGCTAGGCAAACTTCCAGTTGTGTGCGCCTTGAAAGTAGACCCAGAGGTCAGTCCAGTGGTCAGACCAGCAAGAAGAGTTCCAATAGATATGCCGGACAAAGTCAAGGTCCATTTAGACAAAATGGTGCAGCAAGGTGCGATTTGTCCAGTCACAGAACCAACTATGAGTGGGTGTCTTCCATGGTAGCTGCTTATAAAAAGAATTGAGATGAAATCAAAATATACATTGACCTAAGAGTCTTGAACAAGGCATTAGAAAGACCTCATCATCCTATGCATGCAGTTGAGGAGATTGCAACTCTCATGTCAAATGCCACTGTTTTTTGTCTTAGATGCAGAGTTCATTTTGGCAAGTGATGCTTGATCGCAGATCTTCACTACAGACTACATTCAGTAAGTACCCCATTTGGTCGATACAGATTCCTCAGGATGCCTTTTAGAATAAATTCTGCCAGTGAAGTCTTTCAGTGTGCAATGGAGCAAATCTTTTTCAGGCTACCCTTGTGCAGTAATAGTTGATGATTTATTAGATGGAGGTAATGGTGAAGCAGAGCATGACAGAAACCTCAGGAAAGTTCAGGTCAGAGCATGTGAAGTGAATTTAAAGCTCAATCCTCTGAAGTGCAAATTCAGATTACCAGAAGTTACTTAAGTAGGTCATTTATTTACTAGTACAGGCTTATGACCAGATCCTTCCAAGCAAGCAGCCATTCTTGAGATGTCGGCTCCAGACCATGTCCAAGCTTTACAGCGTTTTCTTGGTATGGTTAACTATTTGGGCAAATTTATCCCTGACTTTAGTGAGTTGTCAGCACTTTTGAGATAGCTGAAATGCAAAAATGTTGCATGGTCATGGTTAGAACAACACCAGAGAGCATTTGATAACCTCAAACAGCTATTGCTAGCCCAGCTACATTAAAATACTATGATGTCCACAAACCAGTCATTCTTTCCTGTGATGCTTCAAAGTTCGGTCTTGGTGCAGTTATTCTTTGAGGGCAAAACTGTCGCCTCTGCATCTAGAACTCTTACCCAAACTGAGATGCAGTATGCTCAAATTGAGAAGGAACTTTTGGCAGTTGTGTTCACATGTTCGAAGTTCCGTGATTATATTTATGGCCGAGAAATCCAGATAGAAACTGACCATCAACCTCTAGTCACTGTAAAGAAGCAAATGCATTCCGCTCCAGAAAGACTACAAAGAATGATGCTCAAATTGCAAAAGTATAATTTCAGAATGGTCTGTACAAAAGGTAAACTACTTTATCTGGCTGATACCTTATCCAGATCGCCTAGAAATACTACGGAACAACATGATGCAAAGAATTTTCACTTTGATGTCATGGAAGTGTAAAATTTTTCAACCATGAGACTTGATGAGCTGACAGATCATACAAAGACAAAATTATTGTTCCTACTTCCTTACAGTGTGAATGTATTCAGGTTTTACATTGTAGCCACCCAGGTTCCAATTCTACCAAAAGAAGGGTGAGAGGACTAGTATTTTGGCCTTCTCTAGCGAAAGACATCAATGAAGTACTTTCTTCTTCTTCAGTGTATAACAGTATTAAGCCACATTTCCAAAAAGAGCCACTTCAGCTAAGCCAAATTTCTTAACTACCTTGGTCAGCAGTGGCAACTGACATATTTGAGTGGAACAGTCAACATTACTTAGTGTTGGTAGACTCTTATTCAAACTGGTTTGAGATAGATTTGCTATCTAACCTAATATCCAGTGCTGTTATTACCAAGATGAAACATTATTTCTCAGTCCAAGATAGTCCACACAAAGTTATTTCTGACAGCGGTACCCAGTTTACCAGTCAGTTGTTTCAGAAATTTGCAAAAGAGTGTGGGACTTTATCCATGTTACTAGTAGTCCAGAATACTCAGTCAAATGCCCTTGCTGAATGTGCAGTACAGAGTCCAAAGCAATTACTAGAGAAGTCAAAGTGTGACAATACCAATATTTTCTTAGATTTACTTAATCTCCAGAAATATACCCCATGACAAACTACTAGGCTCGCTGCTCAGAGACTTCTG
Organism: Protopterus annectens; assembly: GCF_019279795.1. Lineage (NCBI taxonomy): Eukaryota > Metazoa > Chordata > Ceratodontiformes > Protopteridae > Protopterus > Protopterus annectens. The sequence continues at coordinate 854,397,660 of NC_056737.1, read as the reverse complement.
TCTAGGCAAACCAGAACAACCATGCCTATTAGTTCTAGTTTGTTGGTGCCTAATACTAAAAACAACAGAGCAATTAAATCCCAACTTTTTAAGAAGCACTCTTTTTCAGAAGTCCAGCTATGATGAAACAACCAGGTTTCTTCGTCTGTTAAAAGAGGGAGACAGTGAAGATGCAACTGGCGAAAGGCTTTGATCGAATTGATCAAGTGAGAGGTGTATGTACTGAGCCGAGATCCTCCTTAGTAGAATCTGATGGTATAGAGTACAGGAGAGGCCGCAGACATCTTCCTGTATCAGAAACAATATCACAGCATCAAGCCTGTGATACAGACTCTAGGTCTCGGAGCAACCCTGACAATGTTCATACAGAAGAACATGTCTCAGTATCTATTCCCGTTCCTGATGATGTCTCAGATGTTCCCAGAGTTGAACATTCCTTGAAGACCGTCCCCATTGCTAGATCCAGTTTTGATTTTTATGTTAAAACGGTCAGGTTGCATTTCTATACCTAGTGTAAAATACACAGCAACTTGGACATAATTGTTTTGTGTGCGTTTGATTTTGTATTTTTGCATGTCAGGTAACTTGTTCTGTGTAACTGCATCTCAAAAGATCATTTCTGCAAATTGCATGTTATTGACTGCTGTCATTTTATATGTGCACTATTTCTCAAAGAGGGAGGATGTAGATCAGAGGGTGTGTATGTACCTTTAAGAAGCATTTCCAGATGTAGGCACATGTATATAAATACAGAGCACATGCAGGCAACAGTGCCATTTTGAGAGAACAGCCAGAGTGTTAACATATAACATGAAAATAGGGTGAAGAGTGTCCAAACACCAGGAGGGAAATTCAGTCCACTTTATTCACCACAAAAAACACATTAACACTTCAAATGATGCACATTTTCGTCCACTACCAGCAGACTTCATCAGATGAACACAAGCAGTAAGAACCATCTGGTATATCCAATTCAAGTATAAAACCACCAATCAAAAACATCATTCAGTTAGCCCTTCCTGAACAAGAAGCTCATGTTTAAAAGCATAAAATGTACAAGTGAAGTGAACTTGGAATGTTCATAATTGCTTTGCCTATTATCAGATCCTATGCTCACTCAAGAAATGGAACTCTTGTTTGAGAACTCACAAGGTGGATTCCATAGTTTGCAGCAGCTGCCCTCAAAAAGGCTTTCACTTCCCAAATCCCCAGATAAGGAGTCTAGAGTGATGGACTGCTTTGAGAAGGGTGTTGTATATATCATTCTCTTACAGGAGCTCTAATGTATCTACCTCATATGGTAGACATCCAGCAAGGCATGTTAGATTAAATGTACCCATGGGAGAGTTGCCTGATGGGCCAGTCCTTTCACCCATTTCAGTATTCATGGTGAGAGTCGCATAGAGTGCCTCAAAAGGTTCAGCTAGAGTTGCAGGAACTGGCACATCTGTGGCTTAATGCTTCTACATTTCACCAAGACACCAGTTGATGTAAACAGGACTTTTTGGTTACAGAATTTTCACAAAAGTAGTAATCATGAATTCTCTTTTCCATGTTCCCTGCAGTTTTTGCACAGACTCTGTTTGGATAGAGGCTAGTGCTAAGAACTGTGGGGCTAGAGATCATTTTGGTGTCCTGGGTTACCTACTATATGGAATATTTACACCCTCCCTGTGCCAGTTAACTCTCACATCCTAAATATTTGCCATAGATATGCATGCTGTGTAAAGATGAGCATGTGTTTGTATCCTGCAGTAGGCTGTTACTTCACTCATGATGTGTGCCTGTATGTTGTTCCCACATATCACCAGGTTAGGCTGTGGTTCGCTAACATCCCTCACTGGATTAAGTTGTCAGTTGAAAAATGAACAAGTAACTGCAGTTTTGGCTGCCAAATCGCAGTATTGCATTTTTCTCAAAGATGGGTTTCTAATCTCTTCTTTATATATAAGGTAGCAGAATCAAACCCTAATTAGAGTAATCATTTAGGCATATTCGATCAAGTAAGGTTTTATATTAAGAAAAAAAATTATATACGTAAAGATAGATGACTTTATTTCCTTTTCAAGCCAAAACTTGGTCAAAATGTTTAAAAAATAACCACAGGTAGCTTTTCTGACTGCATTGAATGTAATTTCAAGCAGTAGGCATCTTCCATCTGTTCCTAAGGTTCACGCTGTCAGTGAAATTGCTACTTTAGTATGCTTCAAAAGTGAAGTTCTCTGTGATATTTGTACAGCCACTACCTATTTTAACACCTTAGACATACCAAGATCTAAATCTTCTTTTGAAGCTACCTTTGTAAAGAGAGATAACCCAAGGGGACTAGGGGATTAGCTAAAGACTGTTTAGCTGTGACAAATGATGGATGTTGTCTTACCAAATGTGAAAATTATGCACATGTCTTAATCATAGATCTGGAAGAGTAGGCCCATCCTTGCTAACATTCCTTCTACTTCCTTAACCTTTTTTCTGTCCTTGACAAAGAAGGCATTGTGTTTCTTATTACATGTGTTGGACTTCAGGTAGACAGTCTTAATTGATGAGATACTGGGCATGGTGATACATGTACTAGAATAGGGTTCTTAGCAGCTTGATAGAATTTTATTTGCCTAGTGGTCCTAAAATGTGATGACATTAGTCCTGTTACTGAGGTTGGACCCATTTTTCTTGATCCGTTATGAAAAGTACCTAGCTTTTGTTTCTGTACCTGATGTTATGTAGTGAGTTGGATGAGCAGGACCAACCCCTCCTTTCTTGTGATGTTAGTCTAGAGGCATAATGTTATTTTTTGTACACCTCATGCAGCTGGTAATAGATGTAATGAGGAATTCTAGGATGGGGAGTGACTGAGATAGCTTGAAAAGTTTTTCATGCTGAGCTGTCTTAGTGTAGGTTCATAGGTGTTTACTAGGTTAACAACCACAAGGGCCTTTTTAAGCCTAGCCTTGCATCCCCAATCTCTGACAAGTTCTGATGCACTTCGTAAGTGTAAGCAGGAGTTTGGGAGATGAAACATTTACAAGCACGGGTCTGGGAGATGAATCATTTACAGGTTGCCTGTGTCCATTAGAGACATGGGTACCAAACTAGGGATGAATTTCCTGTTCCCCATCCAGCTGTCCAAATTGCACTTGAATTGGGTTTGGGAGGAACTCTACTTCACATGGATGGGGGAGCCTGTTCCAGAGACTGGGTAGTCTCTGGGATACATAACCATTTCTCCAGCAGGTCCTGTTTATGTCACAGGCAAGGTTTTAGTCTTTATAGCGGGTAATTCTGATGCTTTTTGTTTTGTGGATATCAAGAAGGTCCATCAGAGTGGGGTGACAATGCCCTGTATGCCAGGCATAGATCTCCCCTCAAAAGTCTGTAGGAGACAGGATAGGGCCTTGATGCTGTCTGCATAGGACATTTTACTTAAGCCCTGTATTTTTTTAGTGACAAAACTATATGAATGTTCCAGTTGTTGGATATGCCTGGTTAGGTGCATACCAAAGGGGGCATTATACTCAATGATAGGTCTGATGAATGCCCAATACAGTGGAACAGTGACTTCCTTGGACTTGGATGCCATACCTTTGTTTATAAGTTGTACAACATAGAACGATTTCCTCACTACTGTAGATACTTGATGGTTAAAGGGTTGATTGCTGTCTATGTGTGTATCACTAAGTCCCTGACTACTCGGTCAGCTGTTCATAGGTTGGTACTAGACTATCGGCCCTAGGGCCTATACAAGCCTAGCCATAACAATTCCCTGGCTGTTTTTTCACACACTATTTACTTCCCTGGACCCCTGTCTAGCAGGGCGACTGATGTGATCCCCGGGGTGAATTTCCTTTCTCCCATCCAATCATCAAAGTTCCTTTTGAAGAGGGAAAAAGAGGTGCTCTGCTTGACATGTATGGGCAGTGTATTCCAGAGTCTGGGGAGTCTCTAGGTCAGGAACCTATCCCTCCAGCATGTTTTGTTTATTTGGATGACAAGGTTTAGATCCCCGAAGCGTGTGGCTCTGAGGGATTGGGATTTCTTTAAGTGTAGCATGTACAACAGCTCTGGGTTTGACATGGCCTTGTATATTAAGCAAAGATCGCCGTGGAGTAGACTATATGCGACAGAGTATAGCTGGAGTTTAAGGCGGTCAGCATAGGACATCTGCTTTAGGCCTGTGATTCTTTTAGTGAGGTATTTCTGCGGCCTTTCCAGTTGTTGCAGATGTCTTGATAGGTACATACCAAATGGGGCATTGTATTCTATAGTGGGTCTAATGAAGGATGAGGATGAGTACAGTGGGACAATCACCTCATTTTTTCCTGGATGAAAAGCCCTTAGTGATGAGATGTGCCACATAGAAGGATTTCCTGACTGTTGTGGCGATGTGGTTATTGAAGGTGAGACCACTGTCCAACTGTGTCTGTAAGTCTCTTATCACACTTTTGGTGTTTAGTGTACTGCCACCTATGTGGTAATTCACGGGTACATGATAACTGTACATTTCTTGGCATTGAGCTTCAGCCCATGGCTCTGGCACCAAGCATCTGTTTCTGTAATGCCCTTTTGTAGTGTATCCACATCATTTGGGAATTCAGTAATGGCTCCCAGTTTGCAGTCATCTGCAAACTTTGTTAGAGTCCCTTAGAGTTGGCCTGTACTTCAGAGCAGTAGATGCCAAACAAGAGAGGTCCCAGGACTGAACCCTGAGGTACTCCACTTGTCTGGAACTGGATTTGGAGTCCGCTACTTTTACAGTGTGGGTTCTGTCAGTAAGCCATTCGAGTGACGTAGGGATTAATGCCCAGCTTAGTAAGTTTATCTATGATTCCAGAGTGGGGGATAGTGTAAAAGGCCTTGGCGAGGACCAGATAGGCTGTGTGGACTGCCTTACCGTCGTCAACGGCTCTGGAGACTGATTCGACGAAGTCAAGTCAGGTTCAGGAGACAAGATTGACCCTTCACAAACTCAAACTGGGTGGGGTCCAGTGTTTGAAGGTTGCCAATGTCTTTGTTTATAAGTTCGATGATAATACGTTCCATGGCCTTGCAGATCAGGCTCGTCAGACTGGGGCGGTAGTTCCCGGGATCCAAGGTGGATCCCCCCTTGTGGAGTGGGATAACTGTAGCTGTGCGCCACTCAGTGGACACGAAGCCTGAGGTGAGGGTATGATTAAACATGACACTTAGGTGAGGTGCCAGTTCATTTTGTAGTTCATGTAGTGCACAGCCCGGGATGTCATCTGGTCCCATGGATGCTGTATTCTTAGCTTTGGAGAGTGCATTTTTTACCTGTGTGGCCGATATTACTGGAATTTGGCAATCTTCCAGTATTGAGATGGGCCATTTAGGGGGTGAGAGGGGGGTGAAGTTGGCATTAAATCGATCTGCCAGGATATTGGCAATATCCTTGGGATCAGTATATTTAATGCCATTCTATTGTAGCTCAGAGCAGATCTGAGCATTGCCATTTAGATTATTGACATAGTTATAGAATGCCTTGTGATTGTCTTTGGAATCTTTGGCAATTTTATTTTCAAAACTAGCTTTGGAGGATTTTATGAGGGATCTCAGCTTCTTACTGAGGCTGATAAGGGAGATTTTTGCATCCTGGGATTTTCCTCTTTTCTGCAACAATTTATTCCTTTTGTTGTTAAGTTTGTTTATGGCAAGGACCACCAGATTCACTTAGTTTTTTTGGAGGAGAGCATCTTGGTTCTGTTTGGGATGGCACGATTCATGCATGAGTGGATGTGCTCATACAGTGCCTTAGTGCCTGTAAGGGGTGTGTTGTCAGTATGATAGTTACCAGGTATGGGTGACTTCTCAAAGGATACTGTTATGCATTTCTTGGCATATAGTTTTAGTCCATGGCTCTGACACCAGTCTTGTCTTTGACAGCCCTTTCTGGAGAACATTTGTGTCAGTCTGGGATTCAATGATAGCTCCTAATTTGCAATCATCTGCAAATGTAGTCAGCCAGAGACTGTTGTCATTGGCCTTGACTTCAGAGAAGTAAATGACAAAAAGGAGTGGTCCAAGGGCTGGTCTCTGAGGGAATCTTTCTAGAGGTGGAATCCCCGATTTTAACTTCCTGGGTCCTGTCTGTGAGCCACTTGGCTGTCCACTGGGTTGATGTATGGATTTGTAGATAACCTCTTGAGTTTGTCAACAATGCCCAAGTGGGGTATTATCAGATGCCTTGGCCAGGTCAAGGTAGGCAGTGTGAACCATTTTCATCCATTGCTTTGGTGACCTTCTCAAAGAAGTCCACCAGGTTGAGTAGGCCCTGACCTGCCCTTGACGAAAAGAAACTGGGGTTGGGTCTGTGGTCTGATGGGTTATTGTATCACTGTTGATCATTTCCATGGTAATTCTTTCCATGGCTTTACTTGTAAGACTAATGAGACTTATGAGTGTGCAGTTAGCCAGGGTCTGTAGATGGCCCACCTTTGTGCAGGGGGATGACTTGCTCTTCTCCATTCATGAGGCATGAGGACTGTTTGGAGGCTACAGTTAAATAACAATTCCAGCAGGCCTGATAGGTCACATTTTCTGCTATTTAGAAGGCATCCTAGGATACTGTCTGGGCCCATTGATGCAGTGTTCTTGGCCTGGGAGAGAGCATTATGATTTGTTCCCTAGTGATAGCAGGAGGAGTTGTATCTGATGGTATTTACCAAGGGAAGGTTGAGGGGGAGAGAGAGGTAAAGTTGAACCTGAATTTATTGGCCAGTATGTTTGCTATATCTTCTGGCTCAGTATAAGTGGCACCATTTACAATGAGCTTTGCACACATTTGTGTACTGCCTTTGAGGTTGTGGACATAGCTAAAGAATGTCTTGCAGTTGTTTTTGGCCTGGGAGACCAAATTTACCTGAAATTTGGCTTTGGTAGACTTTATTTGTCCTCTGACTTGTTTTGTTTAGTTTGATGAGAGTGCTTTTATCCTGCCCAAGTGCTGCACCTCTTAATTTTTGCCATGATTTTTTTCCTTCTGTTATATAGCCTACAGATTCTGTGATTCCACCAGAATGGCTTGCTTTTTGAGTTAGTTCTGTACGTCTTCCTGGTGGGTATAGCTGCCTGTTTGCAGCTATTAACATGCTTGTACAGGGTTTCTTTGAACGGTTCTGCATAGGCAGCAGTGTTCTCACAATTTATGAGGGTTGAAATTTTGCCAAGTTATCAGTTATCACTTAATAGCAGGAAATTAGCCTTAGAGTAGTTCCTGAATATTCCAGTTTTAGCTGGGGTCCAGATTTTTTTTACTTCAAAGGAGACCATTTTATGCTATGACCTTACAGGGCACAGCATTACAGTAGGGGGTGAGCATCACTCTCCCATATTAGTGAGGACCATATCCAGTATGGTTGTGCCCCTGGTTGATGCATTGACAATTTGGTGCAGGGAGTTTGTGTTTACAAAATTCAGGAATCTGTGTGCCTTTACATTCAGTGTCGTATAGGATTCCCAGTTAATAGTGGTGTAAGTAAAGTCACCCATAAATGTGGTATTGGATTGGATGTTGAATATTTCCAATAAGTTTAAATACATGGTATGGGTTTCCTGGGTCATAGATGGGAACCTATAGGTTCATAGGTTGGTACTAGGCTATCGGCCCTATGGCCAATAAAGGCCTAGACATAACAATTCCCTGGCTATTTCTTTCCACACTATTTACTTCCCTGGACCCCTGTCTAGCAGGGTGACTGACGTGATCCCCGGGGTGAATTTCCTTTCTCCCATCCAATCATCAAGGTTCCTTTTGAAGAGGGCCAAAGAGGTGCTCTGCTTGACATGTATGGGCAGTCTATTCCAGAGTTTGGGGAGTCACTGGATCAGCAACCTGTCCCTCCAGCATGTTTTGTTTTATTGTGATGACAAGGTTTCGATCCCTGGAGCTTGCAAGGAAGTGGTATTGGATTTTGCCTATGTTGATTTGAATATGGAGCAGCTCCAGTGCATTGTCCTGTTTGACCAGCCATGAGGTATATTTATTTTTGATGTAAATCAAGACACCCTCAGTCTCTGTCTTTGCAGTAGCTGGTCTAAATGTGTGTAAGGCATTATAACTTTGCACTGTTGGTGTGCTCTCTGCAACTTTAATCCATGTGTCTCAGTGACCTCACAGACATCAGCATTCTCTATGGTGAAGAGAGCATCTAGGGAGTGGAATTTTTTGTTTAGACTCCTAGCGTTGAACAGAAATAGCTTTAGATTTTCTTGGATTTGTTTTGCTATGTGTATGTGTGTATGTGCTGACCATAGCCCAGCTGTTACAAATAATGAACCTGCTCATTTGTTATGCTAAGTACTTAACTCTTGTTCCTCAAAGGCATTTAATGAGTGAATCCGTTTTTGTTCCCAATACAACTTCCTCACTTGCTGGAGAAGCATCTGAAAATACAAGTCACCAAAACTTTTCTCGCTTGATCATCAGGCAAACCTCATCTGAGCATTCACTGTTTCAGTCTTACTTCGTGGCTCTTCTTTGTCCATTAGTCACCAATAACTTCTGATTATCTCAACGCAGAAGCTAAATACTTATAAGACACATAGATGAACTGACTCATTTCTGTGTGTGTGACACATAGATGAACTGACTCATTTCTGTGTGTGTACTCGTAACCAAAGAACTTGATCCCTTCTCAGGATTTGGCCTATCCATCTTTAAATAATCACATTGAAACTTTTACTTCTGGGCTGAGAAAGTTTATCTGTTGAAGTCCATCTTGCAGATTCTCTGATTTTTCATGTTGGTTACAAGCTATTCTTGATTTTTCGTGTTGGTACACCCTTCTTCCTTAACATTGTTGAAGATATGCAGTGGATACTCAGGATCATATTTTCAGACCCAGTGTCACACCAAACAGAAATATCCTGCTTAGACCTCCACTAGAGAATCTTGTACCTTACTGTTTTGTACTTTAGTCTAAAGAAACTGACCTTATTCCCCTTTTTGGCCCACAGTTTCAGTTAGATTGACATACTCATCTTGGTAAACCTCATTTCTAGTGACGGTTAAAACCTGCCAGAAAAAATGCATAAGCATGTAATTTTAATCTTCTGTATTTGGTATTTCAGAAAGATAGTATCACTCTTCAGTAATCAATCAGCTTAACCTGTTTGTTCATCTCCCTGTTTTAACATAAAATATTCTAACCAGAAAGAACATCTGTTTTACTGTATGGACTTGCACCACCAGTTAATGTTTAATTAAGGCAAAGGTTGTCTGCAAAGATATCCAGTTGTGATGTGTGACTGCATTCAGTTTTCCCATGCTAAGCTTAATTAGGCCTCTCATTACAGTACCTAAAGCCCATTCTACAAGAGGAATTGCTACACCCATAACCTTGTTCAAGAATGTACTTTTGGATGATACCTGTGCAGCAGTTACTTGGCCTTCTTCTAAACACCTTCATTAAGTCCCTGCAAGTTTGTTGTGTTGTCCAGTGTATGGCATCACTGTTTCCTGTAGGAAAAAGTCTGCCTAGGAAGAGTGGTCTTTTTTCCAAGATGAGCAATTTCTATAGTCGTGAACTATACAGGATGCCTTAAATCATATCAGTGTTTGAACAGGTTCAGGCATTTATTTCACCACTGCAAAAAAAGTCTATCAAAAGTGGAACATATAGAGACAAAATGTAATTGCATCAAAGGGGGAAAATGCCTCAGACAAGTCATGATAAAAGTTTATTAATGAGGCATACATTTAAGTAAAATAAAACATCATCACACAACCACAACATCAAGCTTTCATGAGCGAGTACTTTCTCAGGTAGAATGTACAATAATAATGTCTTTTAAAATGTTAAAAATCACATGACTAAGAAAAGTTAAAAATGGTGACTCAATTGCATTTGTTTCTGAGTAGGTTTGAAGAGCAGGTGATCATTTCACTCAAGTGCCTGCTGGTAATCCATCTGACTTTGATAAAGGATCTGACATTGGCAGTTAAGTTTTAGTAATGTTCAGCACAGAGTCATTGTTTAGAGTGCTTGCTGTCAGTCAGCATTTAAGGAGATGTAGTGATTATGATAAGAGATTTAGAAATGCTTATATTTACTGGATTTGTTTTTTTTTTTTTAATTCATATTCAGTAGAAAACTGTATGAGCAAATGTCTGGGGTTGGTATGCCTCAACATATTCCAGTAATGTGTTTTCTGAATGATACACGTTAACTGTGTTTTTCTGTTCGTGGACTAACATGACGTGTCTTAATTTTTAATCTGAATGTGATAATGTATGCATATGGGGTGCATGGAATGAGTTTCACACCAGTTTCTAGGATTTGGGAAATTTAATATGGCAACATGACAGTGGTTCGTTGTATGGTTTTATGTGTATTAATAGTAGTGTGGAAAATGGTTAAAAAGATGCAAGTGAATCAGTATCCATGATATTCTAGGGAGGTGGTTGATTTCAGGACTGGATGAGCTAAACTATTTTTGCTTTCAGGTGGACAGAAACTCTTGCACTTGATTAGATAATGTACAGCATCTGAACAAACCTCCAGTACTGTAGGTCAAGTTAAAATGATTTTTCCAATGTTTTCAAATCTTACCTTTGCTCTATGGCATGTTGTGCAAAATTGCTAAACAACACCTTTACCCATTATGGAGCATTTTCTTTTTTTATTTCAAGTGAGATAACCACTAATAAATATTTCCTGCATCAACATCACTGCGGAAAAACAGTAAATTTTAACTTTAGTGGTGGCTGTGTGGGAAAAATGTCTGTTGTGTGTGTAGACTTTAATGGACACATTACTGCACATGCATGAATGTACCCCATTAAAGTCTATGGACGTGGCAAATGTTATTCTGAGGTAAGGTCACAGTAGTAAATACTAAATTTATTTGGGACATGGTTTAATAAAAAGTTCACAAAGCTTTTGCTTAAAAAAGAAAAAGTATAAATACATAAATGTAGACAGTTGGAAAATGCATTGCAGCACTTGTGGTGCATATCGTGTCAAGAAAATCACTTCAGTAGTAGTATTTTGTTTTCATATCATGTAATGTTAAGATTTTAAAGTGGTTCTTGGGTAGTTCTTAACAATTGTGGTACTCTATGCAAGTCCAGTAAAGTCAAACTTGAGACATTTTTTTCTTTTACAGGAGTTCATTTAAATTTAAAACTTAAATGTTATATTTTAAAACTGGTCATGCTGAGCTCACTTAAGGTTGGTAAGTTGGGAACATTTCAGTCTTTCAACATTCAAGTCTTCAGTTATGAGAAGAGAGCTGATGCTTTCATTCACGTTGTATATGTTATTATTTTGCAGTGTGTAGCGTTTGCATTTCTTACTATATAGGCAAACCTAATGTTCAACAGCAGAACTGTAGAACATGTGCTTTGGCACCAGTGCTTTAAAGATCATATCAAAGCATTTTTGTGAAAAATGCTAGAATGACATTATGCTGTCTAAGCAACTGTACTCACAATTTTTATCCTTATTGTGCTTTATGTATACAAATTAATGCAGATTAGCAGTTAAAAGTCAATTTTAAAGTGGACTCCTTGAGCTCGTATGTGCATTGTGTTTACAATACTTTCCTGTGATCATCTTTCTGATAAGCAGTGTCCTGATGTCACAGAGTATGCCTGTGCTTTCTGTAGTATTATCTCCTAGAAATGTTCATGGGTTTGAAATTTTTGTTTTTAATTAAAACATTTGAAAACAGTTTGTTGTGGACAGCTGCTATACATGCTATATCAGTAGTAGCTGTTGAGGAGACCCAAAATCGGAACCAACGAATAGTATGGTACTGTATTGCACTGCAACATTGGTTCTTTTGAATGAGACCTTGAATGCAGCTGGGGACATGAGGGCATTCTTTGGGTAAGAATGATTAGTCTTTTATGTTGCACGGTTTAATCCATTATTTTGTTATAAATATGTGAATGAATTTTCTGTTATTTTGGGCTGTCTTATTAACCCCCACCCCTTTCCCACTCATTGACTTCATGACGTTAACTGCTGTGCAAACATTCAGTCTGTTTACACACCAGTTGCATTGCAGCAAATCTGTAAGGAGTTTTTTTTTTTTTTTTGCAATATTTAAGTCTTAAAGTCGACTGTAAAAATATGTGCAAAGGACCACTGCAGCAGTAGATAGGCATTTGCACATGATCTTTAAGTAACTATGTCATCACAAAGGGTAAAAGGGCATAGTAAGAACTTCTTAAAACTGAACAGTTTTTAAAGGACTGTCCAAACAACTGACTATAGCCATCTTTGCTGTTTTATTTTTGGAAGCCTCTTTATCGCCAAACTGATTTATTTTTCATATTTTCAGAGAGTATTACTGGTATAATTTTGCAGTAATCCATGACTGGGTGTGGGTTGCTATTATACAGTGACATTATTTAAGGATGAAATTACTCACCTTTCTTATAATGTCTTTTTATAACAGTACTTTAGAGTTGCTCTGCGGTTTTTCTCTTGTAGAGGAGCCAAACTGTGTGTGCTTAGCATTAGGGTGTGCTGATAGCCGAATTGTAGCTTTCATATTTTGTTGTATATTTTTTCCCCCTTTTATGGTTCATTGTAGCCAGTAGCTGTGAAACTTGTTTTTGGCACAGCTACTGACTGCTAAACATTGGAACTACTACCTTTGTCTGTTAGAAAGTCTTTTAGTTGAGAGCTGTGCAGCTGTTAAATAGAAGAGCTTTCAACAGTGAAATGTATTATAGTAGGATCTTGTTTCCAGGGCCATTGACAGCATTGATGGTCATTTTAGTAACTTGTATTATACTGCTTAAAGGAGCATTTTTTTGCAGTATATGGGAGGATGCATACCTTAATTTTAAAGTTTACAGTCTCTGCTTAATTGAAAGGCCGCGGTGGTGCAGCAGTTAGCGTAGTCGCCTCACAGCAAGAGGTTCTCTGGTTTGATTATCGGCTGGAGCGCCTTCTGTGTGGAGTCTGCATGCCCTCCTCGTGATCGAGTGACGTTTATAGACATGTAGATCGGTGCGTGCGTGAATGGGTGTGCCTTCTTTGAAGGTTGGGCGTTGGGTTGGCACCTCAGCACCATAAAAATCCACTGCCAGTCATTAGCGGACCGGAGTTCCGCTGTGGCGACCCCTAACCGGGAATAGCTGAAAGACATTAGTTTTTAGTCTGTTTAGTTGAGCTGAAATGATTCTTGTAGCTGGACTTCTTTCTTTTGGGGAACATTGGATTTACTATGGGCATGCTGATTGGTCAGTCCAATCATTATGCATGTTTTTGAATGTAAATATATTTTATGATATAATTACTAATAAATTCTCCATAGCTTTAGCTCACCTTGCAAAGGTTTGTATAGAAGCATACTTTTTCTTTCTTTAGGTTGCTTCTCAGTTTCTCAAGGCCATGTTGATCTGAATTTCATACCGGCTTCAAGTAACAATATATCTGTACTACTTCAAGTTGTTCTTTTTTAACACCTTTATGGAATTCTCACTAAAGATATATAGGCAAGTGTACATTTATGTACAAGAAAACAACCAATGTTAACATGTCCACATTTATACAGTTGTCACAGTTGTCATCAATCCAGCATTACATAAATTGATCAATTCCTGCCTTCCCTTAAACCTTATTCTTCCTCCAAGGATCCATATTTTTCAGACCCAAGTATACCAAACAGAAATATCTGCTTAGACCTCCACTTTCAGGAATACTTGTACCTTACTATTTTGTACTTTAGTCTAAAGAAACTGACCTTATTCCCCTTTTTGCCCACAGTTTCAGTTAGATTGGCCCATACTCATCTTGAGTAGAAGCCACCTCATTTTCCTGAAGTGGCGGATTTAAAACCTGCCAGAAAAATGCATAAGCATGTAATTTTAATCTCTTCTGTATTTGTGGTATTTCAGAAGAGATAGTATCACTCTTCAGTAATCAATCCGAAGCTTAACCTGTTTTGTTCATCTCCCTGTTTTAACGCATAAAATATTCCTAACCAGAAAGAACATCCTGTTTTACTGTATGGACTTGCACCACCAGTTAATGTTTAATTAAGGCAAGGTTGTCTGCAAAGATGTCAGTTGTGATGTGTGACTGCATTCAGTTTTCCCATGCTAGAAGCTTGGTAGGCCTCTCATTTACATTTTAAAGCCCATTCTACAAGAGGAATTACTACACCCATAACCTTGTTCAAGAATGTACTTTTTTGGATGATACCTGTGCAGCAGTTACTTGGCAGCCTTCTTCTAAACACCTTCGGTAATTCCTGCAAGTTTGTTGTGTTGTCCAGTGTATGGCATCACTGTTTCCTGTAAGGAAAAGTCTGCCCTGGAAGAGTGGTCTTTTTCCAAGATGAGCAATTTCTATGGTGCGTGGAACTATACAGGATGCCTTAAATCATATCAGTGTTTGAACAGGTTCAGGCATTTTATTTCACCACTACCCAAAAAGTCTATCAAAGTGGAACATATAGAGACAAAATATAATTGCATCAAGGGAAAATGCCTCAGACAAGAATCATGATAAAGTTTATTAATAGGCATACATTTTAAGTAAAATAAAACATCATCACACAACCACAACATCAAGCTTTCATGGGCTGAGTACTTTCTCGGGTAGAGATGTACAATAATAATGTCTTTTAAAATGTTAAAAATCATGACTAAGAAAAGTTAAAAATGGTGACTCCAATTGCATTTGTTTCTAGGTAGGTTTGAAGAGCAGGTGATCATTCCTCAAGTGCCTGCTGGTAATCCATCTGACTTTGATAAAGGATCTGACATTGGCAGTTAAGTTTTAGTAATATTCAGCACAGGTCATTCATTTTAGAGTGCTTGCTGTCAGTCAGCATTTAAGGAGATGTAGTATTGATTATGATAAAAGAGATTTAGAAATGCTTATATTTACTGGATTTGTTTTTTTTTTTTTTTAATTCATATTCAGTAGAAACTGTATGAGCAAATGTCTAGGGTTGGTATGCCTCAACATATTCCAGTAATGTGTTTTCCTGAATGATACGCGTTAACTGTGTTTTCTGTTAATTGGACTAACGCGGTGATGTCTTAATTTTTTAATCTGAATGTGATAAT
The DNA here is from genome assembly GCF_019279795.1 of Protopterus annectens. Classification (NCBI taxonomy): domain Eukaryota; kingdom Metazoa; phylum Chordata; order Ceratodontiformes; family Protopteridae; genus Protopterus; species Protopterus annectens. Next base: position 854,382,614 of record NC_056737.1, on the reverse strand, counting down.
GTATGCATATGGGTGCATGAATGAGTTTCACACCAGTTTCTAGGATTTGGGAAATTTAATATGGCAACATGACAGTGGTTGGATTGTATGGTTTTATGTGTATTAATAGTAGTGTGGAAAATGGTTAAAAAGATGCAAGTGAATCAGTATCCATGATGACCACCAAGGGGAGGTGGTTGATTTCCAGGGACTGGATGAGCTAAACTATTTTTGCTTTCAGGTGGACAGAAACTCTTGCACTTGATTAGATAATGTACAGCATCTGAACAAACCTCCAGTACTGTAGGTCAAGTTAAAATGATTTTCCAATGTTTCAAATCTTACCTTTGCTCTATGGCATGTTGTACCAAAATTGCTAAACAACACCTTTACCCATTATGGAGCATTTTCTTTTTTATTTCAAAATTGAGATAACCACTAATAAATATTTCCTGCATCAACATCACTGCGGAAAAACAGTAAATTTTAACTTTAGTGGTGGCTGTGTCAGGAAAAATGTCACCAATTTGTGTGTGGGCTTTTAATGGGCCTTTACATTACTGCACATGTACCCCAGTATTAAAGTCTATGGGCCCCGATAAGCAAATGTTATTCTGAGGTAAGGTCACAGTAGTAAATACTAAATTTATTTGGGACATGGTTTAATAAAAAGTTCACAAAGCTTTTTGCTTAAAAAGAAAAAGTCTAAATACATAAATGTAGACAGTTGGAAAAATGCATTTGCAGCACTTATGGATTGCATATCGTAATGTCAAAGAAAATCACTTCAGTAGTAATTATTTTGTTTCATATCATGTAATGTTAAGATTTTAAAAAGTGGTTCTTAGGTAGTTTCTTAGCAATTTGTAATTTACTCTATACCAAGTCCAGTAAAGTCAAACTTGAGACATTTTCTTTTACAGAGTTCATTTAAATTTAAAACTTAAATGTTATATTTTTAAAAACTGAATTCATGCTGGCTCACTTAAGGTTGAGTAAGTTGGGAACATTTCCAGTCTTTCAACATTTCAAGTCTTCAGTTATATAAGAGAGGAAGGCTGATGCTTTCATTCACGTTGTATATGTTATTATTTTTGCAGTGTGTAGCGTTTGCATTTCTTACTATATAGGCAAACCTAATGTTCCAACAGAACTGTAGAACATGTGCTTTGGCACCAATTAACAAGATCATGTAAAAGCTTTTATTTTTGTGAAAAATGCTAGAATGACGATATACTGTCTAAGCAACTGTACTCATTTTATCCTTATTGTGTATGTATACAAATTAGTACAGATTAGCAGTTAAAAGTCAATTTTAAAGTGGACTCCTTGAGCTCATTATGTGCATTGTGTTTAATACTTTCCTGTGATCATCTTTCTGATAAGCAGTGTCCTGATGTCCGCAGGTAGTACTTATAATGCTTTCTGTAGTATTATCTCCTAGAAATGTTCATGGGTTGAAATTTTGTTTTAATTAAAACATTTGAAAACAGTTTATTTGTGGACAGCTGCTATACATGCTATATCAGTAGTAGCTGTTAGGGAGATAAAATGGAACCAACGAATAGTATGGTACTGTATTGCACTGCAACATTGGTTCTTTTGAATGGGGCCTTGAATGCGGCTAGGGGACAAGAGGGCATTCTTTGGGTAGAGTAGTTAGTCTTTATGTTGCGCGGTTTGAAATCCATTATTTTTGTTATAAATATGTGAATGAATTTTCTGTTATTTTTGGGCTGTCTTAGTAAACCCCACACTTTCCCCTCATTGACTTCATGACGTTAACTGCACAATGCAAACATTCAGTCTGTTTACACACCAGTTGCATTACCTTAAATCTGTAAGAGTTTTTTTTTGCAATATTTAAGTCTTAAAAGTGCGACTGTAAAATATGTGCAAAGGACCACTACAGCAGTAGATAGGCATTTTGCACATGATGATCTTTAAGTAACTATGTCATCACAAAGGGGTAAAAGGGCATAGTAAGAACTTCTTAAAACTGAACAGTTTTAAAGGACTGTCCAAACAACTGACTATAGCCATCTTTGCTGTTTTATTTTTTGGAAGCCTCTTTATCGCCAAAACTGATTTATTTTTCGCTATTTTCAGAGAGTATTACTGGTATAATTTTGCGGTAATCCATGGCTAGGTGTGGGTTGCTATTATACAGTAATGACATTATTTAAGGATGAAATTACTCACCTTTTCTTATAATGTCTTTTTAACAGTACTTTAGAGTTGCTCTCGCGGTTTTCTCTTGTAGAGGAGCCAAACTGTGTGTGCTTAGCATTAGAGATTGTGCTGATAGCGGAATTGTAGCTTTCATATTTTTGTTGTATATTTTTCCCCCTTTTATATGGTTAGTATAGCCAGTAGCTGTGAAACTTGTTTTGGCACAGCTACTGACTATAAGCACAATTGGAACTACTACCTTTGTCTGTTAGAAAGTCTTTTTAGTTTGAGGAGCTGTGCAGCTGTTAAATGAAGAGCTTTCAACGGTGAAATTCTGCGCTATAGTAGGATCTTGTTTCCAGGGCCATTGACAGCATTGATGGTCATTTTAGTAACTTGTATTATACTGCCCAAAGGAGCATTTTTGCGGTATATGGGAGGATGCATACCTTAATTTTTAAAGTTTGATCTCTGCCACTTAATTGAAGGCGTGGTGCGGCAGTTGGCGTGAGTCACCTCACAGCAAGAGGTTCTCTGGTTTGATTATCTGGGGCTTCTGTGTGGAGTCTGCATACCCTCCACCAAATTGATCAGTGGCGTTTATAGACATGTAGATGGTCGTCGCATTGAATGGGTGTACCTTCTTTGAAGGTTGGGCGTTAGGTTGGCACCTCAGCACCATAAATCCACTGCCAGTCATTGGCGGACACGGAGTTCAGCTGTAGGCGACCTAACGGGAATAGCGAAGACGTGGATTTTAGTCTGTTTGGTTGAGCTGAAATGATTCTTGTAGCTGGACTTCTGCTTTTCTTTTGGGAACATTGGATTTACTATGGGCATGCTGATTATCCAGTCAATCATTATGCATGTTTTTGAATGTAAATATATTTTATGGTATAATTACTAATAAATTCTCCACTTAGCTTTTAGCTCACCTTGCAAGGTTTGTATAGAAGCATACTTTTTTTCTTCTTTTCTTTAGGCGCCTTCTCAGTTTCTCAAGGCCATGTTGATCTAGATTTCATACGGCTTCGGTAACAATATATCTACTGCTTACTACTTCCAAGTTGTTCTTTTTTAACACCTTTATGGAATTCTCACTAAAGATATATAGGCAAGTGTACATTTATGTACAAGAAAACAACCAATGTTAACATGTCCACATTTATACAGTTGTCACAGTTGTCATCAATCCAGCATTACATAAATTGATCAATTCCTGCCTTCCCTTAAACCTTATTCTTCCTCCAAAAAAATATTTTGCATATGTTATCCCTGCATTTTCCATTTTTTCTATGTAATTTGCTCCAATCTAAAGATCCCACTTCTAGTTCTTTTATTTCTGTTACAGTATTCACTATTTTAAGGATCAGAATCCAAAATCCCTCTCTTCTTATATCTTGAATTTCCCCTGCTTCATCATCTCTTACTTTGAATTGTAGCTTTCTGCATGTGTTATTTATATGAGCCTTCACTGCATAGCTCAAGAAGCATCTTTATTGAACCATCACTTAAGACGTAGGCAATCCTACATTTATATAAATGAAAACTAACCACACAGACACAGTCTTAGTTGCAGGCATTTTACATCAGAAACCATACTGACACACTCCCAGTTTACAAGACATTATACATCACTTATAATCTAACCCGATCATTTTCAATCCAAACATTACATACAGTAGCTCATTTAGGTCCTGTCTTCCTCATTTAAGTCCTGTCTTCCTAAAATGTTAAACCTCATTCCTCATGACTAAGAAAAGTTAAAAATGGTGACTCAATTGCATTTGTTTCTGAGTAGGTTTGAAGAGCAGGTGATCATTTCACTCAAGTGCCTGCTGGTAATCCATCTGACTTTGATAAAGGATCTGACATTGGCAGTTAAGTTTTAGTAATGTTCAGCACAGAGTCATTGTTTAGAGTGCTTGCTGTCAGTCAGCATTTAAGGAGATGTAGTGATTATGATAAGAGATTTAGAAATGCTTATATTTACTGGATTTGTTTTTTTTTTTTTTTTTTTAATTCATATTCAGTAGAAAACTGTATGAGCAAATGTCTGGGGTTGGTATGCCTCAACATATTCCAGTAATGTGTTTTCTGAATGATACACACGTTAACTGTGTTTTTCTGTTCGTGGACTAACATGACGTGTCTTAATTTTTTAATCTGAATGTGATAATGTATGCATATGGGGTGCATGGAATGAGTTTCACACCAGTTTCTAGGATTTGGGAAATTTAATATGGCAACATGACAGTGGTTCGTTGTATGGTTTTATGTGTATTAATAGTAGTGTGGAAAATGGTTAAAAAAGATGCAAGTGAATCAGTATCCATGATATTCTAGGGGAGGTGGTTGATTTCAGGACTGGATGAGCTAAACTATTTTTGCTTTCAGGTGGACAGAAACTCTTGCACTTGATTAGATAATGTACAGCATCTGAACAAACCTCCAGTACTGTAGGTCAAGTTAAAATGATTTTTCCAATGTTTTCAAATCTTACCTTTGCTCTATGGCATGTTGTGCAAAATTGCTAAACAACACCTTTACCCATTATGGAGCATTTTCTTTTTTTATTTCAAGTGAGATAACCACTAATAAATATTTCCTGCATCAACATCACTGCGGAAAAACAGTAAATTTTAACTTTAGTGGTGGCTGTGTGGGAAAAATGTCTGTTGTGTGTGTAGACTTTAATGGACACATTACTGCACATGCATGAATGTACCCCATTAAAGTCTATGGACGTGGCAAATGTTATTCTGAGGTAAGGTCACAGTAGTAAATACTAAATTTATTTGGGACATGGTTTAATAAAAAGTTCACAAAGCTTTTTGCTTAAAAAAAGAAAAAGTCTAAATACATAAATGTAGACAGTTGGAAAAATGCATTGCAGCACTTGTGGTGCATATCGTAATGTCAAGAAAATCACTTCAGTAGTAGTATTTTGTTTTCATATCATGTAATGTTAAGATTTTAAAGTGGTTCTTGGGTAGTTCTTAACAATTGTGGTACTCTATGCAAGTCCAGTAAAGTCAAACTTGAGACATTTTTTTCTTTTACAGGAGTTCATTTAAATTTAAAACTTAAATGTTATATTTTAAAACTGGTCATGCTGAGCGCTCACTTAAGGTTGGTAAGTTGGGAACATTTCAGTCTTTCAACATTCAAGTCTTCAGTTATGAGAAGAGAGCTGATGCTTTCATTCACGTTGTATATGTTATTATTTTGCAGTGTGTAGCGTTTGCATTTCTTACTATATAGGCAAACCTAATGTTCAACAGCAGAACTGTAGAACATGTGCTTTGGCACCAGTGCTTTAAAGATCATATCAAAGCATTTTTGTGAAAAATGCTAGAATGACATTATGCTGTCTAAGCAACTGTACTCACAATTTTTATCCTTATTGTGCTTTATGTATACAAATTAATGCAGATTAGCAGTTAAAAAGTCAATTTTAAAGTGGACTCCTTGAGCTCGTATGTGCATTGTGTTTACAATACTTTCCTGTGATCATCTTTCTGATAAGCAGTGTCCTGATGTCACAGAGTATGCCTGTGCTTTCTGTAGTATTATCTCCTAGAAATGTTCATGGGTTTGAAATTTTTGTTTTTAATTAAAACATTTGAAAACAGTTTGTTGTGGACAGCTGCTATACATGCTATATCAGTAGTAGCTGTTGAGGAGACCCAAAATCGGAACCAACGAATAGTATGGTACTGTATTGCACTGCAACATTGGTTCTTTTGAATGAGACCTTGAATGCAGCTGGGGACATGAGGGCATTCTTTGGGTAAGAATGATTAGTCTTTTATGTTGCACACGGTTTAATCCATTATTTTGTTATAAATATGTGAATGAATTTTCTGTTATTTTTGGGCTGTCTTATTAAACCCCCACCCCTTTCCCACTCATTGACTTCATGACGTTAACTGCTGTGCAAACATTCAGTCTGTTTACACACCAGTTGCATTGCAGCAAATCTGTAAGGAGTTTTTTTTTTTTTTTTGCAATATTTAAGTCTTAAAGTCGACTGTAAAAATATGTGCAAAGGACCACTGCAGCAGTAGATAGGCATTTGCACATGATCTTTAAGTAACTATGTCATCACAAAGGGTAAAAGGGCATAGTAAGAACTTCTTAAAACTGAACAGTTTTTAAAGGACTGTCCAAACAACTGACTATAGCCTGTATGTATTGTTCACACAGTTTGCATTTTTCCTGTGTACTTTTGCTTCTGCTCTTTACTAAAGAACTCAGTTTCATTTGTTACATTACTGTTACTATATTCAGTAGTTTTAGTATAGTAGGTTTAGATATTGATTTCCAATTTCTAGTAATTGCTCTTTTGCAGCCACCGAGTTAGATACAGCAAGCCTTACCATGTCTGGGCAATTCCAATTCTTTATCATAGCTCAGAAAAACATCTCCCTCAACACACCAATCTGCCCACCCAGCATCTCCAATAGTGCATCCCACAGGGAATCCATAAAGTCTGCCAACTCACCACACTCCCAGAAAATATGTTCCCAATTACCTCTTTCTACCACACACCTCCATTTGCTGCCTGCCTGAGGAAAAATTCTCTGGAGTCTACTTGGGGTATAAAAATATCTATGTAAACATTTCCAGGCAAAAATCCTAATTTTTCTAGATTTTGTTGCATGTTCTATGTAATTTGCTCCAATCTAAAGATCCCACTTCTAGTTCTTTTATTTCTGTTACAGTATTCACTATTTTAAGGATCATAATCCAAAATCCCTCTCTTCTTATATCTTGAATTTCCCCTGCTTCATCATCTCTTACTTTGAATTGTAGCTTTCTGCATGTGTTATTTATATGAGCCTTCACTGCATAGCTCAAGAAGCATCTTTATTGAACCATCACTTAAGACGTAGGCAATCCTACATTTATATAAATGAAAACTAACCACACAGACACAGTCTTAGTTGCAGGCATTTTACATCAGAAACCATACTGACACACTCCCAGTTGCAAACATTATACATCACTTATAATCTAACCGATCATTTTCAATCAAACATTACATACAGTAGCTCATTTAAGTCCTGTCTTCCTTTAAACCTCATTCCTCCCCTGTATGTATTGTTCACACAGTTCCCATTTTTCCTGTGTAGTTTTGCTCCTGCCCTTTTCTAAAGATCTCAGTTCCATTTGTTTCATCTCTGTTACTATATTCAGTAGTTTTAGTATAGTAGGTTTAGATATTGATTTCCAATTTCTAGTAATTGTTCTTTTTGCAGCCACCGTAGTTAGATACAGCAAGCCCTTACCATGTCTGGGCAATTCCAATTCTTTATCATAGCTCAGAAAAAACATCTCCCTCAACACACCAATCTGCCCACCCAGCATCTCCAATAGTGCATCCCACAGGGAATCCATAAAGTCTGCCAACTCACCACACTCCCAGAAAATATGTTCCCAATTACCTCTTTCTTACCATCACACCTCCTACATTTGCTGCCTGCCTGAGGAAAAATTCTCTGGAGTCTACTTGGGGTATAAAAATATCTATGTAAACATTTCCAGGCAAAAATCCTAATTTTTCTAGATTTTGTTGCATGTTTGGGAGACCTGCATATATCCTACCGTTGTTTGTGAATTACTTATCCAGTCTTCCTTTCTAATCTGCTCTGATTGATTCTTATAGTTATCACAGAATATTTTATATGATCTACTAATTATTCCTATTTTAATGGCAGCTTCTGTTCTAGGTTTTACTAAAAACTCTACCAGTGCTGGTGTTTGGTTTAGGACCTGCTATTTCTTTCTCTTTGCCTGTACTCTCATATCAGTCCTTGATAGGGAAGGCAATAACCTGCAGTCCAAATAAATACTTGGCATCTTCCCATTCTGTTATCTTTCCCTGTCTAGTTATTTGCTCCTAATACCTTGGTTCCTTTGCCAGTTTTCTCCAGTAAATTCCAGCTCCCTTTTGACTGTTGCCTATGTTCCTAATTGCCGTCATCCCTTTTGGCAGAATCTCCTTTCTCCATTCCCATATTGGCTTAGTTCTTAGGATATTTTCTGCTACTTTGTCTATAATATCCTGTATGATGATTATAATTCTTCTTAAAGGGCTGCATCAAAAATCCCAGTCTCTCCTTGTTTCTTGAGCTTCTCCCATTTTATCATAATCCCTTTCCACTTTGAATTATAGTTTTCTGCTTGTGCTATGTATAGGAGCCTTAATTGTGTAGCTCTGAAATACCCATTCAAATCAGGTAATCCAAATCCGCCCTGTTTTACTGGAAGAATCAGATTATCCCACTTGACTCTTGCCGTCTTCCCTTAGCAGATAAAGTCCTTCAGCTCTTTATTAACTGCTATCCACAACATCTCCTCTGGTTAATAAAAATAAAAGACCTGTGTATAAGACTAATGGGGCTAAAACATTTTCATATCCTCCTAATACTTATAATTTTATCAGAATGCAAATGCTTCCATTGCCGTGCTCATAAACTCCAGCTTACTCTGTCAAATGCTTTCTTTATATAAGACCCACGACAGTGGTATTTTCTTAATTCTGCTTTCTGGATCATTGATGTTCTGTTAATGTTGTCAAATCCTTGCCATCAAAACCACATTGGGAGACCTGCATATATCCTGTTTGTGAATTACTTATCCAGTCTTCCTTTCTAATCTGCTCTGATTGATTCTTATAGTTATCACAGAATATTTTATATGATCTACTAATTATTCCTATTTTAATGGCAGCTTCTGTTCTAGGTTTTACTAAAAACTCTACCAGTGCTGGTGTTTGGTTTAGGACCTGCTATTTCTTTCTCTTTGCCTGTACTCTCATATCAGTCCTTGATAGGGAAGGCAACCTGCAGTCCAAATAAATACTTGCATCTTCCCATTCTGTTATCTTTCCTGTCTAGTTATTTGCTCCTAATACCTTGGTTCCTTTGCCAGTTTTCCAGTAAATTCCAGCTCCTTTGACTGTTGCCTATGTTCCTAATTGCCGTCATCCCTTTTGGCAGAATCTCCTTTCTCCATTCCCATATTGACTTAGTTCTTAGGATATTTTCTGCTACTTTGTCTATAATATCCTGTATGATGATTATAATTCTTCTTAAAGGGCTGCATCAAAAATCCCAGTCTCTCCTTGTTTCTTGAGCTTCTCCCATTTTATCATAATCCCTTTCCACTTTGAATTATAGTTTTCTGCTTGTGCTATGTATAGGAGCCTTAATTGTGTAGCTCTGAAATACCCATTCAAATCAGGTAATCCAAATCCGCCCTGTTTTACTGGAAGAATCAGATTATCCCACTTGACTCTTGCCGTCTTCCCTTAGCAGATAAAGTCGTTCAGCTCTTTATTAACTGCTATCCACAACATCTCCTCTGGTTAATAAAAAATAAGCTTGACCTGTGTATAAGACTAATGGGGCTAAAACATTTTCATATATCCTCCTAATCCGCCTTATAATTTTATCAGGGAATGCAAATGCTTCCATTGCCGTGCTCATAAACTCCCAGCTTACTCTGTCAAATGCTTTCTTTATATAAAGACCCACCAACGACAGTGGTATTTTCTTGAATTCTGCTTCGCTCTGGATCATTGATGTTCTGTTAATGTTGTCAAATCCTTGCCACCCCTCCGCAAAACCACATTGATCCATATATGTTTATCGCCAAACTGATTTATTTTTCATATTTTCAGAGAGTATTACTGGTATAATTTTGTAATCCATGACTGGGGTGCGGGTTGCTATACAGTGACATTATTTTACATGAAATCATCACCTTTCTTATAATGTCTTTTAACAGTACTTTTAGAGTTGTTTGCCATGTTTTTCTCTCTGTAGAGGAGCCAAACTGTGTTTAGCATTAGGTGTATGATAATGAATTGTGCTTTCATATTTTGTTGTATATTTTTTCCCCCTTTTATGGTTCATTGTAGCCAGTAGCTGTGAAACTTCTTGTTTTTTGCACAGCACTGCTAAACATTGGAACTACTACCTTTGTCTGTTAGAAAGTCTTTTTAGTTGAGAGCTGTGCAGCTGTTAAATAGAAGAGCTTCAAATATGAATGCATTATAGTAGGATTCACTCAGGGCCATTGATGCATTGATGGTCATTTTGAAGTAATCCTGCATACTGCTTAAAGGAGCATTTTTGCAGTATATGGGAGGATGCATACCTTAATTTTTAAAGTTTACAGTCTCTGCTTATCTGAAAGGCTGTGGTAGAGAAGAATGAAGTCACCTCACAGCAAGAGGTTCTTCTGGAGGATTATCGGCTGGAGCCGCCTCTTTCTGTGTGGAGTCTGCATGCCCTCCCTCGCGGATCGAAAGTGACGCTATAGACATGTAGATCGGTATGCATGAATGGGTGTGCTTCTTTGAAGGTTGGGCTTGCTGGCACCCCATAAAAAATCCACTGCCAGTCATTAGCTGACCGAGTTCATGGCTATCTCTAACTGAATAGCCAAAGACATTAGTTTTGGTCTGTTTAGTTGAGCTGAAATGATTCTTGTAGCTGGGACTTCTTTCTTTTGGGGAACATTGGATTTATTTTATGGGCACAAAGTTGATTGGTCAGTCCAATCATTATATGTTTTTGAATGTAAATATATTTTATGGTATAATTACTAATACTTCTCCATAGCTTTAGCTCACTTTGCAAAGGTTTGTATAGAAGCATACTTTTTCTTCTTTAGGCTGCTTCAGTTTCTCAAGGCCATGTTGATCTGAATTTCATACCTGCTTCCAAGTAACAATATATCTGTACTACTGCTTTTTTAACACCTTTTATGGAATTCTCTACTAAAGATATAGGTATAGTACATTTATGTACAAGAAAACAACCAATGTTACAATATGTCCACATTTATACAGTTAGTTTGTTGTCATCAATCCAGCATTACATAAATTAATCAATTCCTGCCTCCCTTAAACCTTTATTCTTCTTCCTCCAAAAAAATATTTTGCATATGTTATCCCTGCATTTTCCATTTTTTCTATGTAATTTGCTCCAATCTAAAGATCCCACTTCTAGCCTTTGGTTTCTACAGTATCTACTATTTTAAGGGATCAGAATCCAAAATCCCTCTCTCTTATATATCTTGAATTTCCGCTGCGTCATGATCTCGTACTTTGAATTGTAGCTTTCTGCATGTGTTATTTATATGAGCCTTCACTGCATAGCTCAAGAAGCATCTTTATTGAACCATCACTTAAGACGTAGGTAATCCTACATTTATATAAATGAAAACTAACCACACAGACACAGTCTTAGTTGCAGGCATTTTTACATCAGGAAACCATACTCGACACACCCGACCAGTTGTGCCGCAACATTATACATCACTTTATAATCTAACCGGATCATTTCTCAATCAAACATTACATACAGTAAGCTTCTCCATTTAAGTCCTTGTCTTCCTTTAAACCTCTATTCTCCTCCCCTGTATGTGGCTATTTCGTTCACACAGTTCCCATTTTCCTGTGTAGTTTCTTGCTCCTGCCCTTTTCTAAAGATCTCTTCAGTTCCATTTGTTTCATCTCTCGTTACTATATTCAGTAGTTTTATGCATAGTAGGCCGATTATTGATTTCCACCCCTCTAGGTAATTGCGTTTTTGCAGCCAATCGTGAGATAGATACAGCAAGCCTCCTTACCATGTCTGGGCAAGCATTCCAATTCTTTATCATAGCCTTCAGGAAAACATCTCCCTCAACACGACCAATCTGCTCACCCAGCATCTCCAATAGTGCATCCCACAGGAATCCATAAAGTCTGCCAACTCACCACTATTATTAACTCCCAGAAAATAATATGTTCCTAATTACTCTCTTTCTTATCACACACCACCTACATTTGTTGCCTGCCTGAGGAAAAATTCTCCTGGAGTCTACTTCTTGGGGTATAAAAATATCTATGTAAACATTTCCAGGCAAAAATCCCAATTTTTCTAGATTTTGTTGCATGTTTTGGGAGACTGCATATATCCTGCAATCGCTGTTTCAGAATCTACTTATCCAGTCTTCCTCCTTTCTGTCTGCTTCCTGGATTGATTCTTATAGTTATCACAGAATATTTTATATGATCTACTAATTATTCCTATATTTAATGGCAGCTTCCTTGTTCTGAGGTTTTATTTAAAACTCTACCTTCAGTGCTGGTGTGCTCTGGTTTTAGGACCTGCTATTTCTTTCTTGCCTGTACCTCTTCCTCATATCAGTCCTGATAGGGGAAGGCAATAACCCGCAGTCCAAATAACATACTTGGCATCTTCCCCATTCTGTTATCTTTCCCCTGCTCTAGTTATTTGCTCCTAATACCTTGGTTCCTGCTGGCCAGTTTCTCCAGTAAATTCCAGTCTTTTGACTGTTGCCTATGTTCTTAATTGTCACGGCCATCCCTTTTGGCAGAATCTCCTCTTTTCTCCATTCCTCGATATTGGCTTAGTTCTAGGATATTTTCTGCATTACTTTGTTCATAATATCCTGTATGATGATTATAATTCTTCTTAAAGCGGCTGCATCAAAAATCCCAGTCTCTCCTTGTTTCTGAGCTTCTCCCATTTTATCATAATCCCTTTCCACTTTCGAATTATAAGTTTTCTGCTTGTGCTATGTATAGGAGCCTTAATTGTGTAGCTCTGAAATACCTGATTCAAATTGGTAGGTAATCCAAACTCTTCTGTTTCTACTGAAGAATCAGATTATCCCACTTCCTGACTTCTGCAAGCCGGCCTTCCTCCCTTAGCAGATAAAGTCCTTCAGCCTCTTATTAACTGCTATCCACAACATCTCTTTCTGGTTGTTGTAAAAATAAGCTTTGGACCTCGTGTATAAGACTAATGGGGCTAAAACATTTTCATATATCCTCCTTTAATCCATTTTATAATTCTTTATTTCAGGGAATGCAACAAGCTTCCATTGCCGCTGTTTCATAAACTTCCCGAGCTTACATTTCTGTCAAATGCTTTTTATATAAAGACCTTATCCAACGACAGTGCGTATTTTCTTGAATTCTGCTTCAGCTTCTGATCATTGATGTTCTGTTACATGTTGCTCAAATCCTTACAATTCTCCAAGAGAAAACCACATTGACTCCATATGTTTCCAACTTTCGGCATCACCTTCTAAGCCATTCTTTTAGTTTCATTATAGACATTAAACATCTTCTTGTAATCATGGTTTAGCTGTATGAAGCTGGATACATGGTCTTACCTCTTCTTTAGGTATTACAGCCACCACTGCTTTCTTCCAGGATGTTAGTGCTCCTCCTCCTCCTCTTAAAATTCTCTTAAATAAAACCTTTCAGATCTTTATCAGCTTTTTCCCTCCTAGTTTTGTAGAACTCTGAGTGAATACGAGATCTATTCCTGTGACTCTTCCTGTGGGCTTATTGTACATCACCATTTTATCTTCGATCTCTTCCTCTCCCAACTGTTAGTACTGAGCCTCGTGGGCAATAAATTCTTACCTTGGCATATTTATGCATTCTTTTCCATAAACATCTATTATTTCTGTGGTTTATGTAGACTTTGATAAAATTTCTGAAATATTTCTAGAACCTTTACAGGATCTATTGTTTTCCTTGTTATAGGCTCCCTAAGCTGAGAGACAACCCTTTCTACTTTCTGTTGTCTGAGTTGTCATGCTAAACGTTTTTGTGATCTGAGGTTATTATCAAAAACACTTTGCATGTTATGTTGTCCTTCTCACCTTCTTTCTTACTGGATGGGTTCGGAGCCGGACCTTGGCCAAATACATTAACTTGAAGTCTTCCACTTGGTTCGTGGCCGAATACCTATCCCGTAATGCATTTGGAGTAATCCCCAGATCTCATTTGACGCTTGACAAGTTTGGATGCTCTCTCCTTGGCCGTGTTTTTCCATTTTATTATTAATAACTGTTTTTTTTATTTCATGGGCTTTATTTATCGCCTGTTGTGCTGTTTGTTGGCCGTCGGTTTTCTTGTAGGCCTAATCGTATCCCTCACTCTTGTGTGGTAGTTTGTAGTTTGTGTGTTCCCTTTTGGATCATTTGAATTAGAGATCTAAAACCCATTTAAGTTAGAGGGTTTCTTGTTTGTTTTTTTTTCCCTTTAGCTCAGCTAGGTCTGCTTCTAAGTTGTGAAGGCCTAGTTAACCTGTTTAACTGTCAGGAGGGTAGAGCTGTGTTTTTCCCTGTAGTGTTTTTTTCTGTGTGTTATCTTCGGATATATTATATTACTAGTGTCAGTACCTTTTATTGTAGTTCCTTTTTCTTACTGTGCAATATGTCTAAAGAGTCCATTGACATGGCGAACCCAAGTTTCTGGGTTCTAAGAAATGTCAACAGTGCACTCCGAGAAAAATGTCAGATGACTGATAAGGCAGTAAAAAGTGCGCGTACTGCTTAGGGGCAATTCACCTCCAGAATCTTTATGCTTTTGTCGATCTTTCCAGTTTCGGAAAGTGCCGTGCACGAGAGAAAAACAAACTGATTTTTAAGAGGTCTAATAAAGCCTGCTTCCCGCTAAGGAAGCTTTTATTAAACCACTTCCTACTAGTCTAAGTCTCCATCTTTTAGTGCGACAACGAAGAGATCTGATCCTCTTCCTCGATCATTCAGGAGCCTCCGAAAGAAAAATTGCCAAAGTGACTGAAAATCTTTTCTCCTCGAGCTCTACACGATTTGGAACCGAAAGACTATTGGTGCAGACTAATCAAGTCCATCAGTGCCAAAGACTTCAGAACTGGAGCAGAGACTCACTTTCGAGCTGGTCCGATTGAATCTAGAATCTGGCATGTCTTGAACTTTCGAGATCACTTATTCTTCAAAGGTCTCGATCCCCTACTGTCTCATCTAGGTCTTCTAGGAGCTTATCAGATGATGAAGTGGACAGGGTGGTGTGCAGGCTTTTGAAGTCACCGGGCCATGGCTATCTGTTTTCGGCTCCGGACCCCACCGGGTCCGCAGAGCCCATCCAAGACTTACTACATCCACTATTCCTCCTCTGAGCCAAGTTGGATCTTTGGAGCCGGAAAGCCAGATACCTCTTATGGGCGTAGATCCTTGTTCCACGAATTTCTTGGGACTTCTTTGGAGCCAGTTGCTCACTCTTGACACTTTCAGTGCTGTCTGGAGTGTCTAGGAGCCGTAGTTCTCTGGTCAGCTCTGTGGGGGACTCTCTGGCTTGATGTTCTTTGGTTCTGAGCATACCCCTTGGTTCGTCTGCACAGGTGAGCTCGGCTCCTACATCGGCCCAAGGAGATTGGCTCCGAGGATTGCCTCTGTTTCCTCGGAACCAGAGTTATCCTTGGAACCAGGGGGGGGGGGAGAGATCGACCTTGAAGGTTATGAGGAGTGTGCTATCCCCACCTTCAGCTCTACTCAAGGTTACTGGCATTCTTCCTCCTCAAGCACTGGCGTCTGCTTCGGCACCATCCCATCCACACGACAGCGGAAATTTAGGGCCTCAGGAAGCCCTATCGGGCGAGCCCCACTCTTCCGATGAAAGACTCCTCTCGACTACTTCACGCCTACTATTAGCTTCCCTTGAAGAGAACATGCAAGAGGAAGCATATAGACTCCTGATGAGTCCAGATCACTTCTGACACTCGACCTCGAGGAATGAGAGGATCCCCATATGGTCATCCTCTCTGAAGATATCTCTTTCTAGATATCCTAGAGATCTCTAAACAGAGAGGCATGCTGGAAGCCCATTAACCCTTCTGATGAGGAGAGTCAGTGTACTCTGAAGGCCTTCGACCTCAACCTTCAGCCTCCTTCTCTGTGGTTCTCCAGCTTTTCGATGAGCTTTGGTGGATTTGGGTTAGTTGGAAGGCATGGGTGTCACCAGACACTATGTAGAACGAGTCCTCAGGAGGCTAAAATAAAAGTCTCTGCCTCAGCCCTTCAAGTTAAGCGATTTTCTTTCAAAAGGTGTACACTGTAGATGTTTATAAGGTGCTAGGCAGCAGCCACCTGTGAAGGAATCTGCCCTGAGATGTCCTCGTCTGTCCATCTGCCGAATAAGGATTCTCATATAGTGAACAGATATGGGAAGCGTTTTTCTAGTCAGCAACTTTCACCCTCAGATCGCTGAACTACCTCACACACTTTACGAGATTTCAAAGAGATCTCCTGAAGGAGTTGGGGGATATTCTCTGCTGTCTCATTAGCCAAGGGGTGGCTCTAGACAAAGTAACCT
Organism: Protopterus annectens; assembly: GCF_019279795.1. Lineage (NCBI taxonomy): Eukaryota > Metazoa > Chordata > Ceratodontiformes > Protopteridae > Protopterus > Protopterus annectens. The sequence continues at coordinate 854,366,287 of NC_056737.1, read as the reverse complement.
CTCGGCTATCCACCTTTAAATTCCATAGTCAACTCCTCCATGAGACTGAACTCCCATGCAGCCAATGGAGCAAGTAGAGCTGTGGGTTCAGGAGTTTCTTTTAGGTGACACTCCTGGATGGGCTTGTGTAATTTTGCAGAACCTTTCAAGTCTGCCTTTACCAATGCCCCTTTTGATGGTTCCTCACTCTTTGGACCTAAAGTCAAGGACACACTCACCAGGTGTGAGCAGGAAGGGAAAACTTTCTCTGCCATTGGAGTGCATTTTTCTGTACCTTCAAGACCTTATCCTAAACGTCAGAAGAGTGGGAAAATGTGGTTCAGGAGATCCCAGGGAGTTTTTAAGATGCACGAGGTGAAACCTTCCCCAGGGGCAGAGGGGGAGGCAATAATGATAGACATCGCCCACGAGGTAGGGGAGGCCCGCAAAACCAGGGTGAAGCTGACATTTCTCATGGCCTAATCTTATCAGCTGTCCTGAAAGGAGGCCCGCCTGCTCTTCTCTGGAGACCTTCGGGGGTGATTAGCTTTGTACCCAAAAACCTGGCAAGATATCACAAGAGACAAGTGGGTACAAAGTGTAATATCCAGAGGTTACTCCATTCGCTTTTGCCAGCCCATTCCACAGATCAGAAAAATCCCAGATGTTCCACCCAGTCAGTGGGAACAAGCAACCATAGCAGTTCAAATGTTGCTAGACAAAAGAGTCATCCAGGAAGTCCCTGCAGATCAAGTAGGATTCGGAATTTACTCAAGATTCTTTTTAGTACTAAAAAGAACAGGGGACTGGAGACCCATTTTGGATCTTGGCAAGCTAAACAAATCTTGTGGGCAAATTCCCAAAGACAACCCGTCTTTTTTTTTAAAAAAGCGGAAAAGTCTCTAGCCTCCAAAAAGCGCCACTAAGATGGACGACCTCAAGGTTTTTTACGCTTCTCTGGGACACATATAGGGAAAATTTTGCCCTTTCTCATGCCCAGAGTGGTTTTCCCAAAGCATCTATAACGGGAAGAGACTGGGATTGGTTCCCTGGCATCTTTTCTACCCCCAAAACACAATAGATTTTCTCAGTTTCTCACAGGAAACCCCCAAAAAATGCCGATGCCCCAGGATTTTATGGGCCTTTTCCCATTTCCTTGGTCCTCGTTACCGAAAGTTTCCGTTTAGACCAAATTGTTCCCCATTCCCCAAAAAGGTAAAAAAAAGGGGGGTTCCTTTTTTCACTTTTGCAGCCTTCATTGTGAACCCCGCCGATTTTCCCAATCGGCCTGAATCCAAATCTTTCCCCAGTTTTTCTCCCTTCCTTCCTAGGCCCCGGTTAAAAAAACCCAAAGATTTTTTAGTTTCCTTCTTCACAGGAAAATTCAAGGTTTGGGGCCCCTTTTTTAATTTTGGGCAAGGCCCCAAAAAAGTCTTTACTCCCCAAGTACCTTGAAATTTTTCTTTCCCTCCTTCAAGAAAAATTTAAAATTTGGTCTTTTCAAAAATTTTTATGGATTTCCATTTTTAATTTTTTTCCCCAGGCCCTGCCCAAGGGGGGCCCTTTTGGTTTTCCCAATTTTAAACCCCAATAAACCTCCTTTTTTGGGTCAAAAAATTTTGGAAAAATTTACTCCCTTGAGCCGTGTTTTTTTCCGGAAAAAACCGGAAAAAAACAGAGGCCAACAACGCCAAGTTTTTTAACCAGTTTCGGTTCGCCCCTATTTGTTTCCAAGCCTTTAACCCCCACTTTATTCAGGCCTTCCAAAACCCCCTTGGGGTCCATCCCAAGATCTCCGTATTTTCCAATTTCGGGTGGGCTGGGGCAAAGCTACAGGCACCCTTTGAATTTTTTCAGGCAAATTTTAAAAAACCGACAACTTTTTTCCCCCGGGAAAAAAAACTTCTGTTTAAATGCTTTGGGCCCCGTGCCGGCTCTTCCTAAAAACAGGTGAAAAAGGGTGGCCCCAAACCTTAAAAATTCCCAACCCTTGGGTTTAAAACTACAAAGCTTTTAAGAACTTCCTTTGGCTATTTTTCGACCCTTGGGGTCAAAATTTTTTTCCTCCTATAGGATTTGGTCCCGGGAGCACCCATTGGCTTACCTCCTAAGGGTTTTCATTTTAGAACCGCATACGAGGAGCATTCAGGGAGGTCCCAAAAAACCCGAATCAAAAAGACTCAGGGGTTTTTCCTACCCCAAACCTTTCCATTTGTTTTTTGTTTTTTTTGACCCTCCCCCCTTCCCCGGCCGGCAACCTTTTAAAGAAAAATTACGCCATTTAACCTTTTTTTTTTTTTTTTCCCCGGGGAATTTA